>NC_132878.1:97775039-98147539 GCF_030463535.1 Salminus brasiliensis | reverse complement strand
GGACTAATCTGAGCCCCATAGGAACTAGTAGTACCTCTTAGATTAAGTGGATTATGATTTGCATAAACTTTAGGCCGACAATCAGCTGACTGGCCCACCTTTTGGCCAGGTATATGTGACGTAGACGTGCTTAATGGAACTGACCATGTAACACACTGACTATGAGAACTGGGTCTAACGTCAGATTTTAACTGTTTAAGCAGTTCAGTCTGTGCTTGCAAAGAGGAGTTGAAACAATCTGTCAACATCCGCATCTCTTGTTGCAACAAGCAAACTCGGTTCTCTAGACTGTCACAGTGTGGCTCAGGTACAGCTGTACGTGGCCCAAAGTCATCGTCATCCGTCACAGAGTCATCATGAAATTCCATTTTGAGATTAAAGTTCAGGCTTAAACAAAGTTCAAAATTAAACAGTGATAAAAGGAAATCGAAATGACTAAGCAACACGACTAATATACTTGTAAACAAAAAGAGTATTATAATATAATTAACAATAAGTAAGAAAAAAAAACAGTAGCAAAAACCAAAGCTTTTTCAGTTACCACTCTAGCAAAAAAAAGTAGTAAAACCCAAACTAGTAATAACAAGGAACAGTCTTACTTATAGTGATTTCGCTTGAGACATTTAAGAGTCCTGGACTGCTGGAAAGCGAGTTCACTAGACTCACGTGCTCCGCTGCGTCCGCACTCGATTTCAGGGGAGATGGCGTCCCAGCGCCGAGCACCTGCAGCACCCCCACGCTCCAGTCCTGTCACTGAACAGAAACCATGAGTCCACGAGCAAAACGAGAAGCCAGTCCTCACATCCAAATGAACAGCGAAAACAAATGGGAGAAAAGAGTGGAAAATAAATAAAAGGGTCTCCTTCGACAAAACCCCCAATCTCCAGCGCCGCTCCTCCACCGTCACACCAGCAGCGCGCCACGGGGGTCCTACCATGTGTTAGCCCCGTGCTCCCGCAGTTAGCGAATTCAGTTCACCGTAAACAGTGAAGCATTCCACAGCGAAAATGTCCCATCCGAAAAACAGAAGCACACACGACTGTCCGCTTAGGCAAAAATGGTCCAAAAAGAGCTAAAAACAAGTCCAATCTCGCAAACCGAGCCGAATCCAGGCGCGAGAGGCAGTAGCCGGTCTAGCTAACACGCTAGCGCTAACGGCGGAAAACAGGCGGCAGAGGCCTCGGGGGGGAAACAATGGCTAACCGTCAGCAAAAACACACCCTGCGCCAGCCGCGAAGTAGCACAGCACTGACGGTTAACTCCACAGCTAATTGGCCTCGTAGCGACCTCAACAAGGGCTTCGTTATCCAAACTTACGAAGCTCCAAAGCCGAACAGGCCCCAGGGCATCAAGAGAAAAGTTCGGGCGCCATTTTTGTAACGACTGGAGGTATGGTGTTAGGTGGGTGCTCTCGTGGAGAGGTGAATACTTAGCTCCATTAAGAGACACGCAGGGAGCACGTCGTGCAGGGGTTTCAGAGACGGTTTTAATGAGCAATGAGAGCACCTCCACTTCACTCGTCACAACTTCCCAGACAACACCAGCTGGAGAACCCAGGCTACAACCCAGCACAGTTCACCATACGCACACACTCTCCCACGTTTTTCTCCACACTCTCCATGCACATGCGCACTGTACCCCACCTTAAAGTGACCGTTACAAGGTGTAGAGGACAGGTGGAGAGGACAGGTAGATACTGAGTAATGTACAGGTGTAGAGGACAGGTGGAGAGGACAGGTGGATACTGAGTAATGTACAGGTGTAGAGGACAGGTGGAGAGGACAGGTAGATACTGAGTAATGTACAGGTGTAGAGGACAGGTGGAGAGGACAGGTAGATACTGAGTAATGTACAGGTGTAGAGGACAGGTGGAGAGGACAGGTAGATACTGAGTAATGTACAGGTGTAGAGGACAGGTAGATACTGAGTAATGTACAGGTGTAGAGGACAGGTGGAGAGGAAAGGTAGATACTGAGTATTGTACAGGTGTAGAGTACAGGTGTAGAGGACAGGTAGACACTGAGTAATGTACAGGTGTAGAGTACATGTAGATACTGAGTAATGTACAGGTGGAGAGGACAGGTGTAGAGGACAGGTGGAGAGGACACGTGGAGAGGACAGGTAGATACTGAGTAATGTACAGGTGTAGAAGACAGGTGTAGAGGACAGGTGGAGAGGACAGGTAGATACTGAGTAATGTACAGGTGTAGAGTACAGGTGGAGAGGACAGGTAGATACTGAGTAATGTACAGGTGTAGAGGACAGGTGGAGAGGACAGGTAGATACTGAGTAATGTACAGGTGTAGAGGACAGGTGGAGAGGACAGGTAGATACTGAGTAATGTACAGGTGTAGAGGACAGGTGTAGAGGACAGGTGGATACTGAGTAATGTACAGGTGTAGAGGACAGGTGGAGAGGACAGGTAGATACTGAGTAATGTACAGGTGGAGAGGACAGGTAGATACTGAGTAATGTACAGGTGTAGAGGACAGGTGGAGAGGACAGGTGGATACTGAGTAATGTACAGGTGTAGAGGACAGGTGGAGAGGACAGGTAGATACTGAGTAATGTACAGGTGGAGAGGACAGGTAGATACTGAGTAATGTACAGGTGTAGAGGACAGGTGGAGAGGACAGGTGGATACTGAGTAATGTACAGGTGTAGAGGACAGGTGGAGAGGACAGGTAGATACTGAATAATGTACAGGTGTAGAGGACAGGTGGAGAGGACAGGTAGATACTGAGTAATGTACAGGTGTAGAGGACAGGTGGAGAGGACAGGTAGATACTGAGTAATGTACAGGTGTAGAGGACAGGTGGAGAGGACAGGTAGATACTGAGTAATGTACAGGTGTAGAGGACAGGTGTAGAGGACAGGTAGATACTGAGTAATGTACAGGTGTAGAGGACAGGTGGAGAGGACAGGTAGATACTGAGTAATGTACAGGTGTAGAGGACAGGTGGAGAGGGCAGGTGGAGAGGACTTTATAAATCTAACCTGTTTAAATAAAGTTTAACAGTGACTCATCAGCTCCAACATCCAGCTACGATCCTTCAGTCCTGAACACACACACACACACACACACACACACACACACACACACATACACACACACACACACACACACACACACACACACACACTCACACACACACACACACACACACAGCGAGACAGGTCTGTTTAAATAACACACTGAATTACATTTAAATAAATTGAGTAGAAATCATTAAAATCAGTGAATCGAATCAGAGTCAAAGAGAGTCGATTCATTTCTCCCAGTGTGATTTACATCAGTTTATTAATAATAATCCGCTGAGAGACGCGCGAGCAGTAATACTCCAGTTTACAGGGATTCTGTAGTTTATACTGCAGTAAATTCCTGTCCTTTATTACTAACTGCTTCTCTCTCTCTCTCACACACACATACACACACACACACACACACACACACACACACACACACACACACACACTATATTACACACAAACAAACTCAAGCTTTTAATACGTGTCTGCACAAACCAATAATAATAATCATGATAATAATAATAATAATAATAATAATAATAATAATAATAATGATACTACTACTACTAATAATAATAAAGATAATAATTATGATAATAATAATACTAACGATCATAATAATAATAATGCTAATAATAATGCTAATAATAATTAAAATAATAATAATAATAATAATAATAATAATAATGATAATAATAATAATAATAATAATAATAATAATAATAATAAAGGCTCTGTATCCAGTCTTGTGTTGATTAAACAGAACTGAGTTTAATTGTGTGTTTGTTACCGGATGAAGTCGTGGTCTGTTGATCTGCTCTTTAAATGTAAATTATTTTTAAATATAAAAATTAATAAACTGTGAACAGAGCAGAAGGCGGTTTATTCATCCACACACTGAGCAAACCTCATATCAGCATTTAACCAAAACGAGCCAAATAAACTACATTTACATTTAATCCATGTTTCTGATTAAAGATTCTGTTATTATTATTATTATTATTATTATTATTATTATTATTGTTGTTGTTGTTATTATGGGTGGTTATGATTGTTATTCTTATTGTTATATTATTCTTGTTTTATTATTATTGTTGATGTTGTTGTTATTGTTATTATGGGTAGTTATGATTGTTATTGTTATTGTTATTATGGGTAGTTATGATTGTTATTGTAATTATGGGTGGTTAGGATTGTTATTGTAATTATGGGTGGTTATGATTGTTATTGTTATTATGGGTTGTTATGATTGTTATTGTTATTATGGGTTGTTATGATTGTTGTTTAGATGATGGGATGTTGTTGATGTATTGCGCTGTCCTCGTGCCCGTGCTCCTGCGCGCTTTCCGCAGCTGGTCTCGAGCATCCCTGCGTTCTGGACCGGCGTTGGACTCCAGCAGCGCACGCACCGTTATACATTATATTATTATATTATATGCATTATAATTATTATATGTATATAAATAACAATGTCTTACAATCTTAAAGGTGTTTATAAAAATAAGAGATTAGTAACAGTGAAATAGAAATAAATAAGAACATCAAAGTAATAAATAAAGAAGTCAGAGGTCAGTGAGAGGGTCTGTCTGTAACTCTCTTTATCAAATATTACAATAAACCCAAACACACACACACACACACACACACACACACACACACTTACATCTTCCACAGACACACAGCTCTGTACATTTATCACATTTATCACATTTATACCATTCATCACATTTATCACATTGATCACATTTATCACATTGATCAGATTGTGGTGGGGATATTAAACGTGGTCTGTGTAAAAGTATTGGGACATTAAAGACACTGTGTTCAGCGCTCTTCCAGATTAGAGCGCAGTTGCTGTTTGTTCAGCAGTCTGTTCAGCTCTGGAAACAGTAGACTGTGTTTACAGTGAGCTGAACTTTCTTTACTGTACATTATTCTTATTGACTTATTTACACTCACAACATCAACACACACACACACTCCTACACACATGTCGTCTCGGTTCGTCTTCCTCTGGAGATGGACTTGTTATTCAACAAGGAGAGTCTGTAGCCACCGTCTTTAGTTGTAACAATAATATATTTTATTGCAATCGAAAGAACAGTGTGGAGAGAGTCTGCCAATTCTGGGTGCCCTTCGGTCTCTCTCTCTCCGACTTAGGAATACCTTGAGTTTTTATACCCTATTTCACGCCACATTCTGTTGGAATGTTGCCATATATGGAATGTTTACATTTCATCCATAGGGAACAGCCATTAGCTCCCCCATTACCTAAGTGGTCCATGGCCACATCTGGACAGCGTTTAAATCACTGACACGTCTGCCCAAAGGGATGTCCAAATCTAAACAGCATCAAACAGCATGTCTGTTCAATTTGTGTAGATTTGGTCAAGAAACGGGGCCCCCTTTCTTTTCTACATCTGCAAAGCCAATGAATATACTACACACACACACACACACACACACACACACTCCTACACACACACACACATACACTCCTACACACACACGTACACACTCCTACACACACACACACACTCCTACACACACACACACACACACACATACACACACACTCCTACACACAAACACACTCCTACACACACACACACACACACACACACACTCCTGCACACACGCACACACTCCTACACACACACACACACACACACACCTGTACGGACTCCTACATGTGCAGACGCAGACCTCTACTCCTCAGCGGAGTCTGATCAAAGATTGATCTTCATATAGATTCTCTAAGGTGATTCTGTGCTCCTGCTGACTGTCTTTACTGCTCTGATTAATAAATGCTTTTCTGTTTGAACCCAGTTGTTTTGTCTTGTTTTCACTCAGATGAAATTGAGGCCAACAGACTGTTCCTGAACTCCTGACCTTCAGAGTCTAACTGAGTCCCCATCGTCAGAATTCTAATCAATGATTAGAGCCCTGATACAGTGACCTGCTTATCAATACATTTATACTATAAACTGTCATTTTAGTCTTCATTAAAATCACAGTATTTATAAGGTGTCAGTAATTTAATGAGACTGATTACTTAATGAGCTTCATTCTGCCGCACCTACAGGGCCCTATTTATTTTATTGAGGTTAAGCCAATACAATATAACCACTTAACCGGAGTCACACCGTTGGTAGTATTTTTTATTTCTGCTGTTTAGAGGTGAATTTAGTGTCTAATTTGTGGTCTAGGTTGGTTTAGTTGGATATTAACAGAATACACCACCTATACCTAACCATATAAAATAGAAGATCCAGGTAATATTTAATTATTTCCTAATACTTCATCTGGTATCTGGCTGGGGTGCTCCATGTGGATTGTGTATTATTAAAAAAGGAGAATGAATCAAATTATTCTCTATGTAAGCTTAGATGAAGTTCACTAGCACCATCAATGATGTTAATAAAGGATCGGAACACAGTCGGGGCATTAGACACCCTGAGTGGCATAACCAAATACTCAAAGAGCCCCATAGTGGAGACAGAAGCAGTTTTCCATTCACGCCCCACACAGATGCAGATCAGCTTGTAGGTCAGGCTTGATATACAGTAAGCAGATATGCCCTAGAGCTGTAATGCTACAGACACTAAAGGCAATGGGTATGGGAATGTTTTAATGATGGGATTTAATCCTGTATAATCTATACATAGTCTCAAACCCCATCCTTGGCTCAGAGAATAGAAACCTCTGGCTAGAAGTGAAGTTTAAGTGTGTATAAAACCCTGTTCTAGCACTTCCTGGATGTGTTGCTCCATGACACTCTCATAAGCTTGTGTTAAAAGGTAACAGGTAACAGGTGAAAGGTTAGTTAGTACTCCACATACTCTTAAATCTGTTGCACAATTATAGGGATGAGAAGGGGGGTAGTTTTGGGGTTTAGTCTTCCTGATCATTTCAATAAGCAGAGTATTGTAAATAGTAATTGTGACAAAACAGGGATCAAGCTAACAGTGCACAACTAGATCAGGATATGTTGGAGTTTTTTCTGTAACCAAGGCAAACCTAAAATAACAGCATACTCAGAAAACATCCTCAAAATGGAGAGCACTGCTGGGACATTTAAAAAACTAGAGATCTTAGAAACAACTCCTTCACTAACAGAATCCCCATTCAGACAGTGAGACTGATAACCCCTCTAAGTTCAGGACTTCATCCTTACATGCAGTTTCAGAGTGAAGTATGATGTTGAATGCCACGAATAGTGCTGGCTCATTCCAGTCACTGCAAGCAGCTAAGGTACAGAATTCCATATTCTTGACGTAAAGACATAATTCCTTGAGAGCAACCCTTGTGAGGGTGATGAAAAGCAGATTTTAATTGTTTGATGTTTTCCAACAAACACGACTAAGCGTGTGACAAAAGTACCCTAGCCCTGTCTTTATCCATGAAGAAAGAAATGGAGGATAAAATACAAGCCTGTAAACGACTTATAGCCTAATTATGTGAAAATCAAATGTCAGGTTTCAAACACAAGACAAACCTTGTGTAGATTATTCTTCAGGGAACCTTTGAAGAGGTGGTTCTGTATCACTCCAAAAAGGGTTCCACTTTTGTCAAAGAACTGATGGCTTGTCTACATATTTACTGCATTTTACTGTTAGTATAGTAACTTAGTCTGGACCTTAATCACCCAGCCTTAATGCACACATGTGAACATGTACATGCACATATTTGTATATTTAGTATTTCCTGTATTTGTGTTTGTACTTACAGTGGCATAAAAATGATGTAATGTAAGCTTAGATGAAGAGCCCTAGCGTTTCCCTCAGAACCTTATTAATAATGGATTAGAATACATCCAGGGTATTAGCAAACCCAAAGGGCATAACCAAATAATCTAAGTGCCCCATAGTGGTGACAAAGTGTGCAATAGTGCGCACTAGATTATACACACTTTACAGGTCAAGCTCGGTGAAAACAGATGTGCCCCAGAGCGGTTCTAATGCTACAGAAACTAAAGGCAAGGGGTGTGTAAACATTTTACTGATGTGGTTCAAGTCTCTGTCATCTATACACAATCTCAAACCAAAAGAATTGGAGGCAAAGTTGAAGTGCAGCTTTCCTTACATGTGATTTCAGAATTGTTAGAGTACGGTGTGTAATGCCACTAATAGTGCTGCTCATTCCAGCCAATCTGAGGGACTAGGGTACAGAGTTCCAGTGCATCCTCCACAACAGATCTCTCCTTGACAAAGTTTCCTACAAACCAGACTGAGTGTGTGACAAGAGTTTCACACTCCATCTTTTAGTTTTTTGCTTTACCAATGAGGCAAGAAATAAAACACAAGCCTGACAATACCTACAATTCAGGCTAATATCATACGTTTAAATATATTTTACAAATTGTATGTGTTTTAAAGGGTGTCATGATTTTTAAATACATGCTTTAATGGTTTCTTCAAACAGTAGAAAACTCTTGTGTAGATCATTCTTTATGCAATCTTTGAAGAAGTGGTTCTGTATCTCCCCAAAAAGAAACCACTTTTACCAAAGAACCGATTTACAGAGAATGTAGTCATATACAAAGAATTGTGCACCCCTGTTCTAATACCACATTAGATGATTTTCTGATTGAAAATAAAAGAACAAATCTGTAGGAAACTTAAATATGATGTTTTTTATTAACAAATAGAAATAAACAAAGTGTGTGTACATTATAATAATCTTCTATACTTTTTGAAAAGTCAATAGAATGTAAGCTAAAACATTACATATTTAATGTGCACGTACTTTTGCACAAATCCCATTTAACATTTAAGATCCACAGTTTTTAGTGTATTTCTGATCTATAAGAAAAACAATACATTTTCATAATCAATCTAAGAGGTGTTACAAAACTGTACAAAGTGTAAAAAGTGGTCAGCACACACAGACAGGTTGCAGCAGCTCTAGGATCTTATGATTTCTGACCTGTGCAGTCCTGGGCTGGTAAGTTCTCCATATATACAAATGTCTAAGCACCAGCTCTAAAGAAGTGAATGTCATATATATCCCCTTTAATAATGAACTGAGACAGTGGCATTTAGTAAAGCTTAATGCTGTTTAAGGTCTGATAATCAATGAATTCCTGTTGTAAAGTGTTGATGAAATGACCTTACTTTTATTTTCTTCTTCTCAGTACTTCCTCTTTAGGTTCAGTATCTGAACTGGGTTCTCTTGCAGTTTTACAGCTCTATTAATGTTGATGCTTTATGTGGAGCCACAGATGTTCTCCATTATCTATCCATGATTCAGACACAACAGCTGTTCTTGTCAGTAAACTCCATGTTTCACATCTGCTCCATCTTCTCTGACTGAAGTGTTCTCTGATTAAACCCTAACTTTCAGACTTTGGGCACTGCCTACAGTAGCAGTGTGTACAGACTGTGGTGTGTGGAGGTCTCTCCACTAGAGGGCGCTGTAGGCTGGGTGCTGGATTAGGTCAGGTGACTGAAGTGAAAGTGAAAGGAATTCTGAGTTGCTTCTTTCCAGAAGGAGAGAAGAGAGCAGATCTCTGGATTCACACTGTAAGTTCATTAACTGTTTAAACCGGATCATGTAGAAGATCACTGTGCTGGAGAAACACATGTGTGTCTGTAGGAGTCGATTCTTTAGGTGAACTCAGACAGTGGATACACAACGTCGATCTGACCTCTGTGTGTTTTGGTTGGATTCTGGTCTAGACGTCACCTGATCTAAACACAACCAGACTTCAACATAAAAATAATGTGAGATGTTGCTCGTGAATATGACGTCGATATAACGTTGAAATGCAGCTGAAATGCTTTGGCATTTTAACCAGTGAGTTGAATGTTGGTTTGGGTCTCAATCAGAAATGGTGCTGAACGCTTGGAGAATGTATCAGCATTTCTGTTCCAGCATATTCCTAAACGTTGGAGCTGTATTATAGCATTGTTATCTACTTCACAGTCAGACACTATTCTGCCCTTCAGCTTTTACACATTCTCAGATCCCTCATTTGTAAGCAGGAGGGCAGATCTCCTGATCTGTAGCACATACATGCTGCAGCTACCAGCTGAAATGAGCTGAAGATCAGAGGATCTACATGATCGAGCTTATTGGTGTAAACGTGTGTAGAGAAACACTGTAAACGTGTGTAGCTCTGGGGACAGTTGTGTGTGTACATATAAATGTATGTTGTGTTGATTTGTTTAGTTTGGATGGTAAAGAGTTTTTTAAGGGTATTAAAATTAAAAAGATTAAAAACGTTGAATAAAAGTGTTTAGATGTATTTGATTGGCTAAATCTAGCTGTCAATCATTGAGGTACTCCACTGTCCATTGGCTGTGTGTCGGAGGGGCGGGATGTGTGTAGGAGAGAGAAAGTGAAAGTGAAAGAGAGAGGAGGGAAAAGTACAGCGCAGCTGCTTTGTGTTGGATTTAATGTAAAGAAGGTTTTATTCTTCATCTTTATCAAGTCAGAAGAACAAGGTTGTGGAGCTGAGAACTTCTACAAGCTCCTGACAAGTAGCCGGACTCGGTACCCGGTCCCGTCCACATTCCCAGCCGGGGAATAGATCCAGCCCAGATAGCGGTCTGAACTACCGGGAGCGGTCAGATCTCCTCTGGCAGCATTGGACGCCCCCCATGCTGAGGTGAAGTCGGACGGCTCTCACTGAGGGAGTCGAGGGTCTTCCTGCGTTCAGCGCACGAAGCGGACAGGTAGTTTGAGACCACCCTGAACACAAGCAGCGGTTCGGGCCCGCAACGCAAGTACAGAGACCAACAGAACAAAAGGAGCCACCCCATAATATTAGTGTTTCTACCAGTGGAGCTCAGCTCCAGAGTCGTGCTGGTGGGACAGAGCTGTCTGTGGGCCACAACAGTGCTGTAAATGTGCTTCACTGCTTCACATGAACTGCTTCTTAAATAGATCAGCTAATAGAACTTCCAGTCCTGTTCTTCTAGTTCCTCCAGTTCTGATTAGCTCTGTGTTCACACTATTGAGTGGGTTCTTGTACAGGAATAGAGGACTGGATCTGTGAGGGGCTTCATAGCAGAGTTTTAATTCCCAAGTTAGAGTTAATCATTTCAGTACAGTGTTCTTTACTTAAAGGTGTAAACCGCCACCTTACTAACACTCTAATCAATATTAGAATTAGTGATCAGTACAAAGTGGGCGTGTGTGAAAACTCCAGTTTCCAGCTGTTCTTACAGTGAATCTGTTGTAAATGATCTGTTCTCAGAGAGCAGCATCTCCAGTGTCCAGCAGTGTGTGTTAGAAGAGGAACAGCTCCATGATGGAGCCTCTTACCTCCAGCAGTGGAGGAAGTGCCCCAGAGTGAGTATCCTCATATCAGCACTTCATCTGAAGAACCAGGAGAAGGAGAGAGTGTTTATGTCCCTCATGTTGAAGCTGAAGGAGTTTTAGTAAAGGAAGTCATTATTCCACACTTTACTCTCATCATGGATCATCATGAATCAACTGTTTTCAGGGTGAAGAGAGCAGCATCTCCAGCCCCCAGCGCTGTGTCTATGAAGAGTGACTGGTCCATGAAGCAGCTTCTACAGTTCATCAGTGGAGGAGGAAGCTCTGAGTCTCGGTACATCACTGCACTCAGTAAACTACTGTTCTGAGAGTGAAGCTCTTCAAATGTGTTCCTGAGCTTTCTTAAAGATGTGGTGTGTGTTGGAGTTCAGTGTGTAAATGCTGGAGTTTTCACTGTGTTTAATGTTAACAGGACTGAAACACAGAGAGCAGTTTCTCCAGAGCCCAGCTGTGTGTCTATGAAGAGTGACTGGTCCATGGGTCATCCTCCTGATTTCAGCAGTGAAGCTGTGACCTTTGACCCAAAGTGAGTGAAACATCAAACCTACACACACACACACACACACACACACACACACACACACACTCACACACACACACTGCAGGTGATCTTCATGCTGTTCCTCTGCACTGATTTCCACACAGGAGCTCAGTGTGAGGTTCTGAGTTCTCTGTATTTAATGATCAGTGTACACAGCTGGGTGTGATGGTGAGACAGGTTCTAGATTAGACTGACTGACCTGAACAATGTTCTAGATCACTAAACGAGGTCACAGAGAGTCGGTTCTACTCCCTAAATTACAATATCAGCTATAGGGTGGACAGTTACACACATATCTATATATAGAGACAGTAGGGGGACGTGTTTGAGAGGAGAGTGGGGGTGTTTTGATGGGTACTATAGGAATGGGATGGGGTGGGAGGTGTTGGGTGATGTGAGGATGTTTAATGTTCATATAAACAGTTCAGTCGTTCTCTACAATCAGAATGAACTCTTATTCAGATTGGTGAAAATCTCTGCATGTAAACAGAGCTACTGAGAGTCAGAGCCAGTCATTAACTTAGATCATAAATGAGGCAGCTGTGCATGAAATTACACACCAGTGTTTCACATCCAAACCTTACAGTTTCTCATAGAAATAGAACAGTTAGTATAAGCAGGTGATATCAGTGATATAAGCAGGACAGTCAAAGTGGGCTTTGGGTCAATGGTATATGGGTTATAATGTAATGAACAGATGGGTGTTCAGTCAGGCTGCTGTGTGTTCAGTTAGATTTACAAATGGATGAAATTCTACAGAATTCCACTCAGATTTAGTTCTTTTCAGAGCTCTTACCAGACGAGTAATGACTCAAACAAACACATTCACAACTTTCAGACATTTTAATCCTGAATAAACCCAAGAAATGATAGATTTGCTACGTCTGAAAACTGAAGTCAGAGACAGAATGCTCTGCTACTAAAACACACATGTATCTTTGTGAAGTCGTCTTTGTTTACATTAGTAGACGGTCGAGCTCTGTTTTCACCTTTAAGAAACATTTGGAAATGTGTGGGTTTAATTCAGCTTTTACTGAAGTTCAGTCTTTTAATTTGATCTGTTATTGTCTGTTATTCTTTATTTTATTAAAACTCTCAACTTTTATCTTCTGTCAGTATCACTTGTGTTTGATTTTTGGTGGTAAGTGCAAATGTGAGCTGCTATATCAGCTGATTAATTCATGGAGATCACAGTGTGGGTTTTCTATTCATCCACAGCGTCCAGAAGAAGAAGATTCACAGAGAAAAACTGGAGCATATATTCAAGGTCAGTCCTAAACCAGTCACATGATGAGGGTCTCCCTGATTTCTTTCATTTCTCAGTTTAAAGCTGCTTTAAAGTTTTGATACTTTGCTAATCATAATTCAGTCTCCTTCAGTTGCTGGTGTATTCTAACTGTAACAGTGTTCATATTAATATTTTAAGATGCTGTTCAGTCACATGATGTTTAAGTCCTTTTACACATTACAGAATCACAGCATCCAGAACTCCTCCACTCCTCAGATCAGTGTCTCTCTTCTGTTTAGCAGATTGTTCTGTGTTCAGATCATCTCTCTCTGTAATGGTGCAGCTTTAGTGATTCTCTGATGTTTGTTCTTAATCAGGAGCTGCAGCAGAAATTTATCTCTCTAGTGGAGAACGAGCTGAACACACTCAAGAAGCTCCTGAGTCCAGATTACCCAGCATGCTCTGAGAGAGAGGTGGCGGATGATCAGAGAGGGGGGAGAGAGGAGGTGCTGAAGATCACACTGCAGATCCTGAGGAACATGAAGCAGACAGACCTTGCTAACACACTAGAGAGCAGTAAGAGTTCTGGGTCATGACCATGGTTCCCAGCCTGAGTGCTAATGTATTCCTCAGTGAAGTCCCGCTTTTCAAAGGGAATAAAAATCAATACTTCATTGGATTTTGTAATTATAGGATAATGTATCACAGCATCAACTGTAGTCCTTAAACCTAACACTTACTGATTTTGTAGAAACACCATTAACAGCTCTAAGAGCTCTACAGCTGCTACAGAAACAACACACTACAATCTTTATTTTTAAATGATTTATTCACTGTATCACAGAGTTGTTCTACACAGGGGTCTTTAATGCAGGATCACAGCTGATCACATGTTTCTATTGTCTTCCTCTGGTATCAGAATTGGCCCCAGCTTGTCATCGAAAGCTCAAATCCAAACTGAGGGATAAATGTCAGAGAATTAATGAAGGAATCTCAGGCAATGGAAACTCAGCACTTCTGAATGAGATCTACACAGAGCTCTACATCACAGAGGGAGGGGGTGGAGAGGTCAATCAGGAACATGAGGTGAAGCAGATTGAAGCTGCATCCGGGAAAAGGGCAGCACAGGAGACACCAGTCAAATGCAGCGACATCTTTAAACCATTACCAGAACAGAACCAGCCCATCAGAACCGTACTGACTAAAGGAGTTGCTGGAATTGGAAAAACAGTCTCTGTGCAGAAGTTCATTCTGGACTGGGCTGAAGGAGAAGTAAATCAGGACGTTCTCTTCATATTTCCACTTCCTTTTAGAGAACTGAATCTGATGAAGAAGAAGAAGCTCAGTATGGTGAATCTTCTTCAGAGCTTCTTCCCAGAAACACAAGATTTAAAACCCAGACATTATAAGAGCTACAAGATCATGTTCATCTTTGATGGTCTGGATGAGTGTCGACTGCCTCTAGATTTCCAGAACAATGAGAACTTGGTGGATATAGAAAAAAAGACCTCAGTGGATGTTCTGCTGACGAACCTCATCAAGGGGAATCTGCTTCCCTCTGCTCTCCTCTGGATCACCTCTCGACCAGCAGCGGTCAGTCAGATCCCTCCTGAGTGTGTTGACCAGGTAACAGAAGTGCGGGGTTTCAGTGACCCTCAGAAACAGGAGTACTTCAGAAGGAGGATCAGTGATCAGGACCTGGCCAACAAAGTCTTCACACACATCAGGTCTTCAAGAAGCCTCTACATCATGTGCCATATACCGGTCTTCTGCTGGATTACAGCCACTGTTCTAGAGAGAATGCTGAGTGAAGCTGAGAGTGGAGAAACCCCCAAAACCCTGACGCAGATGTTCACACACTTCCTGATCTTCCAGATCAAACACAAGAGCCAGAAGTACAGTGGAGGAAGTGACCTTGATCCTCAGCAGACTAGAGGAAGTATTCTGGCTCTGGGAAACTGGCTTTCCAGCAGCTCGAGAAAGGAAATCTGATCTTCTATGAGGAAGACCTAAGAGAGAGTGGCATTGATATTAGAGAAGTGTCAGTGTACTCAGGAGTGTGCACCCAGATCTTCAGAGAGGAGCATGAGCTGCACCTGGGGAAGGTCTTCAGCTTTGTACATCTGAGTGTTCAGGAGTTCCTTGCTGCTTTATATGCGTTTCTCAACAGAAAGATTCAGAATCAGCAAACCACTGAACAGCAAACCAGTAAACTCTCTAAACTTTTCAGCAGATCAACGATGACTGACTTCCTCAACAGTGCAGTGGATGAAGCCTTACAGAGTGAGAGTGGACACCTGGACCTGTTCCTTCGTTTCCTTCTGGGTCTCTCACTGGAGTCTAATCAGACTCTCTTACGAGGCGTACTGACTCCGACAGAGAGGAGCTCTCACAGCAACGAAGAAACAGTCAAATACATCAAGGAGAAGATTGAGAAGAACATCTCTCCAGAGAAATCCATCAATCTGTTCCACTGTTTGAATGAACTGAATGATCACTCTCTAGTGCAGGAAGTGCAGAAATACCTGAACAGAGGTGGTGACCGTCATCTTCATCAGGCCAGGCTCTCTCCTGCTCAGTGGTCAGCTCTGGCATTTGTGTTGCTGAACTCAGAAGAAGAGCTGGATGAATTTGATCTCAGTAAATATGAACCATCAGAGGAGTGTCTTCTGAGGCTGCTGTCAGTAGTCAAAGCATCCAGAAGAGCTGTGTGAGTATTTTCCTTCAGGCTTTTCCACAGTTTTTAATGAACTGCTGAGGATTAGAACCAGTTTACAGTGGCTCACATTAGTATGAATTATCCTGTGTGAGAGAGAGAGAGAGAGTGTGTGTGTGTGTGTTATTTCTGTTGTTCAGTTGAAAATTAAGATTCAGCCTAATAGGCTGATATATATGAGAAGATATACCAATTTGCTTTGTTTAGATTTTTTTCGGTTACTGTCTCTTTAAGAGAGAAATGAATTAATGGTGATAATAAGTGAACAGAGAAGATTGGAAGTACTGCTGCTGTTCTAGTCGTTCATTGGGTGTCTAGTTAAGGAGAGCCAATAATATAAGTAATATTCAGGCATTTCATAACACCACTAAAATCTGTTCCAGAGCTGTTGGTGAGCTGCAGGTCCACGTTGTTCACAGTAAAATGGGTCAGCATGTGGAACTGGAGCTTTCTGCATGTTTTCTATCTCTATATAAAGAAACTCCAGGGCTTTAGACGGACGCTGTATTTCAGTTTAATTCTGTTCTCTATTCTTTATCTGTCCATTCAAATCTTCCTCTTTCAGTTTATTGTAAAATCTGTTTCTTCTTCATTTTTCAGACTGGCTTCATGTAATCTTGGAGTAGAGACGTGTAAAGCTCTGGGATCAGTTTTAAAGCTGGAAAACTCCTCCCTGAAAGAGCTGGACCTCAGTAACAATGACCTGCAGGATTCAGGAGTGGAGCTGCTCTCTGCTGGACTGAAGAGTTCACACTGTAAACTGCAGATTCTCAGGTCAGTGTTTCTGTCAGTTCATTGTGAAATGATAAATGTGAAGATGTGAGATTCAGAGCTTTACTAAGATGTTTTTATATCAATATACAAGATGAAGTTTCTAGTGAAGGTCAGAGTTCACTAACCGAACAAAGACCAACTCTCTAACGTCTGCAGTCGTCTTTAGATTGTCTAGAAAGATTTCTGATGAGGTCTTTCTTCCTCATAAACACATTGTAGCAGAAATGGGAGCGCTTTAACAAACCAAGTATTATTAATTAATTACTAAATGTTCTGGTCATTGATTTTATTAATTTATTACTGAATTAATTAGCTATGACCTGAATGAATGGGGCACCACCTGTAATTCTCGCCCAGGACTGTAGATTTTTGGTAACTGGTTGGTTCAGTTTAGACTCCACCATAAATAAAACTTACCTTGATTTGCAGTTCAGTTCTGAATTAAATTCAGTCTCAATTCAAAAGGCAGTTTTCTCGCTCCAGGGACCCAATCTCTTTGTATACACTCACACAAGAGCTAGTTATAATTAATAAAACATTATCATAGAAACATGTAATAATGAGAGAGATCATTACAGGATCACAGCCTTGAAGGTAGGCATGAGTTTAGTGTATCAACACTCACCCCACAGGACGTTATTCCTGAGATAGTGGTTAGAATAGTAATAAGGTGAGTTGTTTGGAGAAGTGCACTGACTGTTGGATTTGATCACATGGACAGCTACTGCTATTGGCTAGAACTAGACTGGTCTGACTGATCACTGTTAAACAAAGGTAACATGATCGGTGTGCAAGACTGAACAATCTGAATGTAACGTCCCTGCTCAAGTTCAACTCTAGGCACAAGTAGTTTGTGTCTGGAGCTTTAAAGAGAGATCCAAAGGTCGGCTCTAGAGAGAAGGTCCAGTCGAGACAAGGCTTTGAGGTGGAAGGAACGGATACCTGAGGAATGCTGTTGCACCTCTAATCAGCCCAGTAGGGAAGCCATCCTGCGTGGTAGAGCAGCATTCACAGGCTCTGTTCAGGTGGAGCAACACGACTGCTATGGATGCTTGAGTCTTCCTTAGGCAGGATGTGACAGTTTCATGTAGACTATAAATAGATAAATAATAGTTGTAAATAATAGTACTGTATAATAAATAATAATAATAAATAATTGTTTTAGCTGAGGCTTTTTCTCTTCTTCTTCTTCTGGAGCTCCGTTCTTTAAGCTAACTGGAACTTTAACTCAGGCCTTGACCTTTCTGTCTCTCTGTTCCTTTTCTTTTCCCACCGTCTGACACACAGGTTTCTACCCTCATCTCAGCATGTCTCGCTGACGTATTTAAACTAGCTGAGGTTATTCTTGAGGAAATAGTGAAGCTCTTTTGTAATTCGCGCTGGAGAAGAGCGTCTGCTAAATGCCTTAAATGTAAATGTAAATGTCACCACCACAAAGACTGTGACCTTCTACATGAACCAGAAACCCTGGCTGAATGCAGAGGTGCGTTCTTTACTGAAAGAAGGATGCTGCCTTCAGGTCCAGCAACACACATGAACTGAGGAGGGCTAGAGGAGAGCTGACTGCAGGTGTTAGGAGGACCAAAGCTGCATATGCTCAGAAAAACCAGGGACATTCCTGCCCCCCTCAGACAGGAGGCTGCAGAGCATTAGGTGTAAAATGAACAGACTGAGAAACAGCTTCATTCCAGAAGCTGTAAGACTCCTAAACTCCTCCTAGCCAAACACACTGCACTGACACTTTGAGGACACTGAGACACTTTACCCACACTAGACACTTTATTATGTTTCCACTACTTATTCATTCATGCTGCTACATTCCTTTCACAGTGTGATCAGACTGCTGCTACTTTTTCAAATGTGTTTGCTTTCTCACTTTCCTAATTATATCTACCATTCTTATATTCTAGATTTTATTTTATTATTATTATTCATTTTATTGCTCTTTGGGTGTAACTGGGACCTTGGGATCTCAATTACTCAGTTATTTTACTTCCTCTTCAGCTAGAACTGTTAAATGCTAAACTCTATTAACTCGTGGGTTTGAGGCACGAACATACATCAGTAACATGTAGAGGATACAGAGACAATCACCCACCAATTAGGGTGCTCTGGAATGGGCACTCTTCTGCCCTCCAAAGAAGGGGGTCTAAGTTAAGTTTTCCCTTTTTATTACAGTTTTATTGACGAGCTAGGATCCAGTGCCCTCTGATGGATCGGGGAGTTCGTTTAGTTTAACGACCTGAAATGTTTGATGCATGTGATCCAGTACTGTCCTACATTAGCTTTAGGCTAACACATTATTTACTGTTAGACACTCTTTATTTTTACTGTCAGAAATGTATCACTTTCTCTTTAAGTGTATTCTCAAATAAAATCTGTTTATTCTTCATTTTTCAGACTGGCTTTATGTAATCTTGGAGTAAAGACATGTGAAGCTCTGGGATCAGTTTTAAAGCTGGAAAACTCCTCCCTGAAAGAGCTGGACCTCAGTAACAATGACCTGCAGGATTCAGGAGTGGAGCTGCTCTCTGCTGGACTGAAGAGTTCACACTGTAAACTGCAGATTCTCAGGTCAGTGTTTCTGTCAGTTCATTCTGAAATGATAAATGTGAAGATGTGAGATTCAGAGCTTTACTAAGATGATTTTTAAACCTAATATCCAAGTAAAAACTCACAGGTTTGTAACAGCTTTGTGGGAGCTGGTGTCTACAGACCTGCTTCTGCTTCTTTTCATGCTGTAGATGATTTAGCTGAGCTTTTATTTCCATACATTGACTCAGAAATGTTGATTGTAGGTGATTTTAATCTGAACTGGTTAACCAATGCATCCGATCATCTGAAGGAAGTGTGTGGTAACCTCTCTCTTAATCAGCTGGAACCAGAACCAACATGACCAAACTTGTGTGATCCCACCAATTCAGCCTTAATAGATCTAATGTTATCCAACAGATCTGACAGAATTACGTCTACATGTTTATTTAACCCCGGTATTAGTGACCACTGTCCTATCAGATACATTAGGAACACCAGCATAAACATGTCAGGCTCTCGGATGGTGGTTAGAAGAAATTTTAAACATTTTAATGATCAAGGCTTTTTAAATGACCTGGTGCTCAGTGGCATTCACTACTCTACTAAATCCCAGATGTTGACTTTAGACCATTTTAGTAAAACAGTTCTTGCAGTGGTGAACAAGCATGCCCCCTATAAAAATGTTAGAATACGAGATCAGGTCTAAACCCTGGATGACCACTGAAATATCCTCCTTACTGAATGCAAGGAAAAGAGCATGGGCCCTCACCAGAAGAAATGGGACTACAGACCAGTGGCTTTTTTTCAGGCAGTTAAGGAATAAATGTACCTCCCACATCAGAAAGGCTAAATCAGATTACTACCTGCACCTGTTTACAAACTCAGCTTCAGACTCTTTCAAATACACAACAGATCAGAGCTACTCCACCCCATCTTACTAAATGATCATCAGATCACTGGTCAGAGAGAGCTCTTCCAAGCAGCTGCTGGACATTTATTTAACAATGCTAATGTGTAAGACCACCCAGTATGTTGGATACACCCCCTGCTGTAAGCTATGGTCTCTTTACAATCACTCTTTCTCTCCTCATACATCAGCTAAAGCCGTCAGCGCTATCAGCACTAATAAAAGCACAGGTTGGACCCTTTTTTCAGAAGTTTGGGTCCCCGATCATTTTAGATCACATTACTTACATTTTTAATCTCTTTATTTAATCAAGCCGAATTTCCAGTGTCTGGAAAACAGCACATGGAATTCCCCTCCACAAAGGAGGCGGAGCTTCAGATCATGATCATTTTTGACCAATATCAAAACTACAATGCTTAGTCAACATTTTAGACTCTTTAGTGAAAGATCAGCTCCAGACGTTTCTCTGTGTAAATTAAAGTCCTGTCAGACTACCAATCTGACTTTAGAGAAAAGCCCAGCACAATCTCAGTCACTACACTCATTCTAAATGATCTCTATACTGACATCAATAGAAAGAGACACTGTGCAGCCATCTTCATTGATCTCTAATGCACGTTGCGGACGGCTTCCCTCGTTAAGCCGACAACAGACACCTGGGACTGGGGCTTTTTAAACCTGAGGTGTTTCAGTCTCTTGTTGCCGTGAATTAGCTCTCTTGCAACCTCTGTATCACAGCATTCTATGGTCTGCTCAAGGGGAAGTACTTCTTGATCTTGATATTTCATATTTGGTCTGATCACTGTTGTTTATGTTTGTCTTGTCACTTAGGTCCTGTTTGGTTGTCACTGTTTCTTGCGTTCTCTGTTTATCCAAAGCTTTGCTTCGTAGTTTTCTGGTTCATAGTTCGGTTTTGTTTTGATCTGAAGCTTTGCTTTGTAGTTTCTGTTTATGAGTATTGTCTTTTATTGTACCCCTGTCGCTGCCCCTTAGTTCATGTTTGCTCAGTTCATGTATTCCCTGTTATACCGTTCAGAGCCCTCCCAGTCCCAGGGGTCTTACGTTGCCCAGACTGTGATGACCCTTAGATTGCTGTACCTCCGATTAGGCTGTTCGCGTTTCTTTGATTCCTTGTGTTGTTCATTAACGTCTTGCATCGTCCAACCCTGCAAGTGTTTCCCTATGCTCTCACTGCCACACCTGACCTGGCATGAGAAAAATATAAAAAGCAGAATGAAAGTTTTTCATTCAAATTGCTGACACAGATGTGCAAATGCACACAGCCTGTCTAGTTCCTGAAGAGAAGTATTACCAATAGACTCTCTGAAGCAGATCAACATAAAACCTTGGCACCATGCCTAATGCCAAGTGTCCTCAAAAATTGTGGTATAGTTTGGGGAGTTGAGGATAAGGTGGGGTGGTGATCATACAACATGACCTCACTGAGTGCAATCAAATCCTCACAGCAATGCTCCACAATCTAGTAGAAAGCCTTCCTGTACAGTAGAGACAGTTACTCCAACAAAAGCAGGATAAACTATTTTAATACCCTTGATTTCAGAAGAGACAGTGAATGAGCAGGTGTCCCAATACTTTTGTCCATATAGTGAATGTAAAATAGCACAGGATGGTTTTCTACCAGAAGTGACGAGTCAAACAGTGATGTTTGTGTTTTAGCAACAATTTATATGAATCAGCTGCAGGAGTGTATTTCTGCATGTGCTTCTAGAGGCAAATAGACTGAAAACTGAATTTACTGTTTTTACTGATTAATAATGTAGTAATTATCAGCCAGATAATCACCAGCAACTGTATTTAAACTGTGTAATACTACTACTACTACTAATAATAATAATAACAATAATAATAATAATAATAATAATAATGTAGTAATTATCAGCCAGATAATCACCAGCAACTGTATTTAAACTGTGTAATAATAATAATAATAATAACAATAATAATAATAATAATAATAATAATGTTGTAATTATCAGCCAGATAATCACCAGCAATTGTACTTAAACGGTGTAATAATCATAATAATAATAATAATAATAATAATAATAATATCAGTGTCATTATAATTAGTCTTTATATTGAATATTTTTAAGGAGATTCTTGGTTTGTCTATTTCATACCAATCTCTCTCTCTCTCTCTCTCTCTCTCTCTCTCTCTTTCACTGTTCATTTACCTCTCTGTCTCTCTCTCTCTCTCTCTCTCTCTCTCTGTCTCTCTCACACTGTTCATTTACCTCTCTCTCTCTCTCTCTCTCTCTCTCTCTCTCTGCAGAGTGTCTGGTTGTATGGTCACAGAGAAAGGCTGTTCTTCTCTGGCTACAGCTCTGAGTTCAAACCCCTCCCACCTGAAAGAACTGGATCTGACCTACAACCACCCAGGAGAGTCAGGAGTGAAGCTGCTGTCTGCCAGACTGGAGGATCCACACTGCACACTCACCACACTCAGGTATCAACAGCTGTTCAGTGGTGTGTGTGTGTGTGTGTGAGTGTGTGTGTGTGTGTGTGTTTTATTGTTTCTATGATCACAATGAACACAAACTGCTCTCTGAATAAGCTCTAATTCTCACACTTTCTGAAAAAAACACAGTGCATCCAATAAGAATGAAACCCTCTACATCTTTTCTACAGCAATAAAAACATGGTAGCTTACAGAAAGCACTGATGGATTCTACACACTGATCTGATTGAATGCGTGCAGAATAAAGAGGCATGCACTTTGGAGGCAGATTTACACAAGTAAACACATTCAGTCTATTTACATTCTGCTAGGGGGTCTGTGAGTAGAGCTGGATTAGAAATATGTTGAACTGATCAATATTATTGAGGATTATATAGACTTAAAACCATATGAAAACCTGTCAGTCCTAATGAGAGAGAAAGAGAGAGAGAGAGAGCTGCATTAAGATTAAACAAATACTAAAATGAATAAATAAATAAAAAAGAAAATTCAGGTGTAAAACAGAGCTCACCATCCAACACTGAGCACACCGCCTCACCACGGCACCACACACCTTTAAAAGTCTCCAGATCAGACACACACTTATAATAATTCAAATTCATCAAAACCCTGGACTTTACCAGTCTAGAGAGGATCTGAACAGCGGCACAGTCAGCTGACCGCTCCACACGGTTCTTGTGGCTGATGTACGCTGCTAAGACTATTTAGTTCAGGATGGAAGACATAACAGTACTGACCTAGGCTTCTTTCCTCATCCAGTCTGTGTCTTCTACACAGTGTCTTATAAATAGCCGCTAGTGGTGAGGACGTTATTCGCTCATTTCACCTGCGTTTACGATACAAACTAACTCGGCCACAGAACATCAGCCAAAATGATTTTATTACTTTTTATCATTTGATCAGATTCACCAAGGAGTAAATCTGCTTTAGCTCCTCATTACATAGCCCAAGTGTTCTGAAAGCAGTCCAGCTTACCGCAGGTTCTACTGCATGTTCCTGTCCACTGTGAATGCCACTGCCAGAACCACCATCGCCGCCACCACCACTGTCCTCAGCCACGGGAGCTGATGAGGGCCCTGCTGTGGCAAACATGTCTGTAATTTGGGCACATTTGGCAGCGTTTGCTTGGAGAGCGAGTTTCTTTGTTTCTTGCAGTTTCTCTGTGCTTCTGTTGCGTTTTCTCTCCATCTGTCTGATTCCTCTAGGAGCTGTAAAAGGAGCACAGGAACCACTGTTCACTTTAAGCACACTTTCAGTGGCAATATACACAACCTTCACCATGGCTATGAACCCTGGGTTGAAGTTCTCCAGACTTAGAAGGGTCAGGACGGCTCTCCTACAGCCCAGGAGAAGCTTCCCCTCAGTAACACTGACCCAGAGCACCTCAAGTACATCCTGAAAACATCATCCCCTCTCTGAGAGAGGAAGATCTGCTGAGTGTGTTTAGGAGAAGCTCCACAGTGTGTTCAGTTATCAGCTAAATATGAACACAGCTGCCACACCCTGAGAGAGGAGAGTCCCTCACCACTGTACATATATTAATCCCATTCCTTTATGAACTCTCTGTGTATATATCTATAATTCTATAATTCTATTATCTGTTATTCTGTTATTATTGATTATTATTCCTTATCCTTATTATTTAGCAGTAATAGTAGTTTTCATTCTGTTCCTCACAACAACTGTTATTTACAATTTATTCAATGAAGCCAATTAAACTGAACTGAGAGAGAGAGAGAGAGAGAGAAACTGTCCTGATCTGTGTGTGTGTGTGTGTGTGTGTGTGTGTGTGTGTGTGTGTGTGTGTTTAGGGTGGAACATGGAGGGAAGATCAGAATCAAACCTGGACTAAAGAAATGTAAGTTCACACACACACACACACACACACACACACACACACACACTATCAGTGCAGTGTTCCTCCTCTAATGTCTCTTCTTGTGTTCAGACGGCTGTGATCTCACACTGGACCCAAACACAGCACACACACGTCTCTCTCTGAGTGAGGGGAACAGAAAGGTGGTGTGTGTGAGAGAGGAGCTGCAGTCGTATCCTGATCATCCAGAGAGGTTTGATAGGTGTCATCAGGTGATGAGTAGAGAGAGTCTGACTGGACGCTGTTACTGGGAGGCTGAGTGGAGCAGAGTAGGAGCTGCTGTAGCTCTGACTTATAAAACCATCAGCAGGAAAGGAGTGAGATCAGACTGCTGGTTTGGAGAGAATGAAGAGTCCTGGAGTCTGATCTGCTTTGATGAAGGTTTCTCTGTTTATCACAATAATAACAGAACTGCTCTCCCTCCTCCTCCCTCCAGCTGTAGGAGAGTAGGAGTGTATGTGGACTGTCCGGCCGGCACTCTGTCCTTCTACAGCGTCTCCTCTGATACGCACACACTCACACACTTACACACACTCACACACTTACACACACTCAACACCACATTCACTCAACCCCTCTATGCAGGGTTTGGGGTTTATTATTATGACTCCTCAGTGAGTCTGTGTAAGATAGAATAACTCTGTGTGTGTGTGTGTGTGTGTGTGAGATTGTCTTCCTCATTGTCTAAAGGGTTCAGTTCTCTAAAGAACAGTGAGAAATCAGTCTGACATCAACAACAAAAAGTATCATTTTATAGATCTTATCAATATTGTTTGTTTATATTAAAGAAATGTACAGTTTGATGTAGAACCTGGATCATTTATGTGAAAAATATATTAAAAAGAATGAAATCCTTTATTTTAGTGACTCAGTTTCTCCATTTTAGTGGTTTTGCTGCTTCTTATTGTCTCTTTACCTTCAAATAAAACTTTGAATAATTTCTAAATATGTTTGTATTCTTAATAAACAACTAATTTTAATCAGTGTGAGCTTATTTGGAAAAGGGGCGAGTTTAAAGACTACCCATGTACCCATTAAGCACAGCCTGACTTTCTGCTTTTAGAGATGTCATTCTTTATTTTAAAAGAGAAAAACATTATAATGAAGTGAAATATTTCTGTATGAGAGATTAATATTCCATTTTAACATCATTTCTGCTGCTGGAATCATTGTGCTGTGCTCTAAAAATGTCTCAGTGTAGATTGTGGTGAGATTAATAGGTTCTCTAACCCTATATATTATTAGTAGTAGTAGTAGCAGTACTGCATCAAATAAAAGGAAAAGTAGAATGTAGATCTTTTAACATTTATTTGATCACCTGTAAGACTTTTAAAGGGTCTGTGGGAACCCTGGATTAATCACTGCACCACTTTAACAAAGCACTAGGAGGCGCTACACTTCTACCACACTGTGGACAAGTATGTTCACACACAAGAAACTGGTTTCCGGCTGTTAGTGTCTCTCTAGTGTTAACAGTATACAGCTACTCTACATATAATTTACAGACCATACACAACATACAGAGAACAGCAGTCCAATAGTAAACACAGTGTACATAGACTTTACCAGGACATCTCTACAGTCTTGAGTGTGTTCAGCTCCAGGTTGTTCTGACTGCACCAGAGTATCAGAGTACTATCAGTAGTAAGAAGTTCCACTTGCCAAAAAGACGTGGGAATGTGACGTCACGTGGGAATTATAGGATGATGTAGGAGTGTGTGAAATGTAAGATAATTCTTTATTAATCTCACATCAACAAATGAAACATTTGGTAAGGAATATACAGACAACATATATATATATATATATATATATATATATATATATATATATATATATATATATATACCACCTTCTGAGACTAGATTCAGTCTGAAGGAGTTCCCCAAGCAACATACTGTGGATTCTTATCCTACTTTAGTTTTTTTTTCATGCTAGGTATTTCCTACACGACAGCTGTACTGAAGACCCACAGTGTATCCAAAAAAACAAGATCATACATTTTTATGCTTTGAAGTTTACAAGAAACATAATACAGTCTAGATTTCCATAAACCCGCTGTTGCTCTCTGTCACACATTAATTTTCCCACAGTTTTCCTGTGTGTGTGTGTGTATGTGTGTGTGAGAGTGTGTGTGTGTGTGAGTGTGTGTGTGTGTGTGTGTGTGTGTGTGTGTTACAGCTGCACTAAAGACCCTTAGTCAGAGGGAATGTATGGTCATGTATGGTTTTGTATGGTTTGCTGTTTGGGTTTGAGGAAAGTAAGGTGTGTGTGTGTGTGTGTGTGTGTGTGTGTGTGTGTGTGTGTGTGTGTGTGTAAACAGTTCTCTTTCTGTAAAACGTGATAAGAACATAATCGTAAGCTCTTCCACACATCACCAGCGAAACAGCGGCATCCAAACCCACACACACTGTGAGGAAACTCAGTATGGATTCCAGACAACTTCCCAAGGAGGATCTTGAATGGATCGGACTACTTTCACCAAGGAAACGAAGAACACGTTCAGAAAAACCTGCCTTTACACAATGTGCCCGTTTCCCTGAGGCCTAAAAAGCTGCGGGAGCAAATGGTCGTAGAGGATCTCACGCCTACAGCTGAAGATACTGCAAGTCCTGCAACGTTTCTTCGGAATACTGATTGTTCGTTATCAGAGAGGAAATCGTGTCTGAAAATGTCGTTTCAAGGGGAAAACTTTCGGGGGGATGAACATGATAAAAGGGATGATGTGAAACAAAACATCAAGCTGGAGAAAAGAAGACTGAGCGACTCTGTTTCCCGCTTTTCTGGTAGATTGTTCAAATGACGCCAGATCGAAGACTTTGAGGAAAATGGTCTCTGGTCATTTTACTGAACAAGAGCAGTTTTTCCCTTCATCAGCTTCCATAGTGCATCTGTAAGAGATGACTTATGTTTGACCATTCAAATCACAGTAATCACGTCCCATCCTTTCAACACTTTTCTTTCTCTGTCACCAGCGAGCGACAAGTGCACCTGCATCAACTGCGACGTATCTGGGTCAGAGCACTGCTGACCAGTCACAACAACCAGGACGACGATGAATTTAAAAACAACAAACGGGGGAGGTTGTCCTCACCTTCACTAAGCGAGAAGCAAAACGGCACTGAAAGTCGGGTCGGTTCTCCCCTTACAGACGAGGAAAGTTCAGAGGACGATGTGATAAACGTAAATATGAGAAACCTGACATCCTCCAGGAGCGATGATGATGAAACCAGGCTGAGCGACAGATCTGAGAACGTAGAAACTGTGGATGTTAAAGAGTCGGAGGTTGATGATGATGATGAAGATGATGATGATCAAGGATGAGGAGATTGGTCGACAAGAAGAAGAAAAAGAGAAAGTTTCTGAAACATGTCTGGAGATGAAACAGGGAACCAAGAAATGATAAAATAACAGAAATATCAAAGCTTTAGGAAACGATCTGCGCACGAGCTCTTAATGATATGATCAGAGAGTGGAATAAGCAACAGTGTGAAGGCTGGACAACTGACCATCCATTACAAAGCCAACTCACCTGTGTGGAAGGTGCGCCGGTGCGTTTCCTAGATGTGTTCAAACAAAAGTGGTTCAGAGTTCTGGACGGATGCAAGACCCTCCTTCACAAAACCATCCATCTGGAGTTTGGAGTTACTGACCAGCCGGATGGATTTGTAATGAGAATCCTGAAAAAATGATGACCAGCTGCGAGATGATCTGACGGGTGAAGAATCTTCTTCTGTTTCCAAAAATCCCTTTGAGATGTTGACTCGTTATTTCCACACTGAGGAGTTTAGTGATTTCTTGTTGTGGATAAAAAACATTGTATTATTCCATATCCATATTTATCATGTAAACAAAGATGTGTTTAACTGCACTGATTAAACATATATAGCATGTTTTGTATTATTAATATGGTATTTAGCATCTTTAAAAGAAAAGAATCAATGTTATACATATTTATTCTTTGACTTTTTACTCACTCCTGAGAGAATATTTTAGTCCAGTCGAGACATCTTTGGAGGTTAAAAACGGGATGGAAAGGTGTAGTAGATTCTACATCAAAGTGATGAAGATAAAAAGGGTTAGTTGATCAAAGCGACCTTGGCGTCGCGCACTAAATCAGAACCGTCCGGATTCCTAATTCTGCAGGTCCGGTACAACAGAGAACGATTTAGAAGCAGATCCGCGTCTCCCGAACCTGCTCTGAAGAAATCAATGGGACACATATTTGTAGGATTCGATGCTGGTTTGAGTCTCAGGCAGAGGAAATAATCCAGCTCTGATTAAAACACTCAGTAGAAGCGGCGAGGATCAGACACATGTTTGTTGTTTGTTGTTTGTTGTTTCTTCTTCTTTTTAAAATAGATCAGGACTCACGTGAACTCTTTTCCTCTTATTCGTGGTTTTGGTCTTTTTCAGATTCTAATTCACTGGATTATGAGAGCAGCTGCTAAAATGCCATTACAAAGCAAACGAAGCTTTGAAGCTGGTGCCTCTGGAGCCCCACGAACCTCAAGGTGTAGGATCCTCCAGAGGCTTGCAGTTGTGCATAAGCCTACTAATCGGCCACCACTAATCAGAGCTCAAAAGCAGAACCGGTTTCAGTGGACCCAGCCGTACCTGTTTTGGGACGGAATCATGGGGAGAGAGCTGATAAGCCCCTTTAGGGTCTCTGAGGGCAAAGTCTATAGAGTTTCTGACTGACCGCACTTTCTTCCATGGTACAAAAAGAAGAAGCATGCCTTCCACAGCAGTTCACATCAAACACATGGGGGCTTTTCTGACATCCTGCAAAGAAGTTCAAGCAGAAACCCTCCAAAAACCCACAAGGTTATTTTTCTTCTTCTTCAGATAAAACAGTTACTTGAATGCTAAACTCTATCACCCGTAGGTATTAGGCACACACATATATGAGAATATATAGGTACAACATATAGAAGTTATAATGCAGAAAACAAACACACAAATTATCCAGAGAAGGATAAAAATACATTATTATCATGGTCACCATCTAGTACGGTGACGTGGCTACTTTAATAGAGTATAGTAAGAAAGTTCTGAGAGAATCTTCTTGCTGAGAGGCTGTTTTCCGTGGCTCCATGATGTCACTCTTGGGCATAAGATATGTTGGTTACTTTGGGGTCTTAAAAGGTTACTGTTGGTCAAGAAGCAGATGGTCTCTATCAGTACGAGGGATCTCTGGTGCCTGGTGCTGATATAGTCATAATTTAAGGTGTTCTGGAATTTAACTTTTCAAAAGCATTTCAATAGAGAGGGTCTCTGCTCCTTAGGGTCACTAAGTGCCTCCAGAGGGGGGTGAGAGTTGTTTTGTTAGGGGGAGAGTAGGGTGTCTAGGTTGATTCACAAGTAACCCAAGATGTTTTAATGATCTTGGTCCAGGGTACTCTCCTACAAAGTAAAACACATAAACCAAACAAACCCTCACTTAACCTGAGGGAAGCATCTTCTTGAGTGTTGCCATGAGCCCAGGAGCCCCCTAAAGTTGTGCTCCCAAGCACCCCTTCTTCCACATCATGAATTTTGTAATTTGTCACAAGAATTAAATCAAACCTCGAAAGAATTCCATAGCTGAAAGCACACTCTAAAACTAATTGCTGGACCAACTGTGAACATTTGAGATCACCATTGAAATAACTTCCAGATTGTATTCTATAAGCAAACAGAGATATGCATATTATTCATGTTTCAGACGTTGCAGAAGAGAATATGGGATATATGTGACATCTGTTCCACAGGTACCATGCCAAAACCTGTCAATCTTGGGAACAATGCAGGTTTTCCAGTCGAAAATCTTAAGATGTCTTTCTGTTTAAATTGAATATGGTTTCTGTTAAAAGAAGAAAAGGGTATTCTGCTCAATACTGGTAGCTAAGTCCTGTCTCCATCACTGTATAATGTGTTAGTTTACTAAATCGGTAGTTCATATGTTTAGTAGTTATCAGGTGAATCTTTCTGTTCATATTCTTAGTTTTGTTTACTCTTCCTCTTACGTAGTCAAATTAAGTGTGTTAATGCTCATAAAACATGTCAAATGTTTTCTTTTTAGTTTTATCTGATGTATAATGAACCTCCTCACTCCTTGGAGTTAGTTGGAGTTTAGTTCAGAGCAGTTTGAGTTTAATTTAATCAGTTAAGTCTTTGAGGTTGTTTGGGTTTGGTTTTTAGTTCAGTAAAGTTTAGTTCTAGTTCTAGACATTTATTAAGAACTTTATTTTTGGTGTCATTTTGGTGTCACTTTATTTGACAAGTCTCAAATGCATCAAACCACAGAACCATTTTCCTTTAATTGTTATTGTGTTACATCCTAAAAATGTTTTCCGCATAACTAAGTGGTTGAGATGAGTCATGAGTCTGGAGTGAAATTCAGATAAAACGTACTGACCAAGATGATGATAATAGGACTAGGTGTTGCAGTGAATACAACAATTTAGTGTGTGTATTTTCTACAGAAATATATATATATATTTTTATTTACTGCCTAAAACCAGTAAAGCTGCACATGTTTTCTGAGTTGTGTAATAATGTTGAGGATAAATCAGTTGTTAATTTGGGAATTTTTTCTTTTTGAATAAATATACGAATAAATCTACAGACCTACAAGAAGTGGTTAATTTTTACTCCATATATGTTTACATTCATAAAAAATGTATATAAACTGATATTATTTTTTACAGAAAATAACTCAACAACTCATTTGTTCTGTGATTAGATCATCTCTCTCTGTAATGGTGCAGCTTTAGTGATTCTCTGATGTCTGTTCTTAATCAGGAGCTGCAGCAGAAATTTATCTCTCTAGTGGAGAACGAGCTGAACACATTCAAGAAGCTCCTGAGTCCAGATTACCCAGTATGCTCTGAGAGAGAGGTGGAGGATGAGGATGATCAGAGTGGGTGGAGAGAGGGGGTGCTGGAGATCACACTGCAGATCCTGAGGAACATGAAGCAGACAGACCTCGCAGACAGATCCCTCCTGAGTGTGTTGATCAGGTAACAGAAGTGCGGGGTTTCAGTGACCCTCAGAAACAGGAGTACTTCAGGAAGAGGATCAGTGATCAGGACCTGGCCAACAAAGTCTTCACACACATCAGGTCTTCAAGAAGCCTCTACATCATGTGCCACATACCGGTCTTCTGCTGGATTGCAGCCACTGTTCTAGAGAGAATGCTGAGTGAAGCTAAGAGTGGAGAATCCCCCAAAACCCTGACACAGATGTTCACACACTTCCTGATCTTTCAGATCAAACACAAGAGCCAGAAGTACAGTGGAGGAAGTTTGCCAGAAAATTTGATACCAAGGTGTATCATCTCTCTCACTGTTAATTTACCACTCTTTCTTTATGTTTCTCTCTCTCTCATTCTCTCTCTCTCTCTCTCTCTCTCTGCAGAGTGTCTGGTTGTTTGGTCACAGAGAAAGGCTGTTCTTCTCTGGCTACAGCTCTGAGTTCAAACCCCTCCCACCTGAAAGAACTGGATCTGACCTACAACCACCCAGGAGAGTCAGGAGTGAAGCTGTTGTCTGCCAGACTGGAGGATCCACACTGCACACTCACCACACTCAGGTATCAACAGCTGTTCAGTGGTGTGAGAGAAAGATGTGTGCTGCAGATGTTAAGTGGAGTGTGGTCTGATTTCTCTGTCTTGTTTGCTGATCGAAACAACTAAACATTTACAGAGTAAAGAAAATTGTCACTGCTTTTACTCGCCATGTAATGAACCTGATCCAACAACATCAGTTTCTTGTTTTATTGTTTCGTTGATTAAAAAAAACTATAAGCTCTTACCAATACAAACTGTGCTCTGAATAAACTCTCACTCCCACTTTTTATGGAAAAAACACAGTACATCCAGGATAAAAACCCTGTAAATCATTTATACAGCAATAAAAACATGGTAGCTTACAGAAAGCACTGATGGATTCTACACACTGATCTGATTGAATGCGTGCAGAATAAAGAGGCATGCACTTTGGAGGCAGATTTACACGAGTAAACACATTCAGTCTATTTACATTCTGCTAGAGGGTCTGTGAGTATAATTTGATAAGAAATATGTTGTCCTGATCAATATGGTTCACTGGTTCATTTATTATTTTACCATAATTAATGTTGTCCCGTAGTTCAGACTCCTGCAGCCCAAGCTAACTTCTTCAGTTTCAGTTCTGCACAACACAGCAACCATAGCCTGATAATCCGTCAGCAGAACATCTCAGTCCCTTGAAGAACACCATCCTCCAAACATCTCCAAGATCTGAACAGAACCAGAACTATTGAAGTGTGTTTTGGTACATTTCTGGCATATTGCTATCTTGGCAACGGAACAGTCAGACGTTCATTGCAATCTTGGCACTGAATTGTCAATACAGGTGCGTGTCCAACGCACGTATGCTCCCGCTTTGTGCAAAATAGCAATCCGCGGACTACAACTGTCGGACCACAACTGTCAGACCACAACTGCCTCTGAAAGGGAATGGCAAGTGACATGCTGATTGATTTATTGCATGTTATGCCCAAAACACACCCATGAATAATTAAGAGACTTTTGAGCCGTGCAAGGCGAACTTTTACCATCATTACGATAGCAAAAAGGCCCAGCTGGGCCTGTAGATCCTGTACACACCCTAGGTTGCCAAAGTCGGTCCCATAAATGCTTGATTGCTGATAAATCTGGCAACCGGGCAGGCCAAGGAAGTGTCGCAATCTGGTGGAGACATTCCTGGGAAAACCTTGTTGTGTATGTGGCTGAGCATTATCCTGCTGAAAAATGCCAGTTGGAAGCCCTACCTTGAGAGGGGACACATGTGGCCACACACACACACACACACAAACACACACACACACACACCCACCCTGCACAGACACAGGGGACTTGAAGGGAAAACTTGGGGTTCACACAGAGGGAAACAAACACGGGAGAAACACACGAAGGAGAGTGACACCCACTCAGCCTTCAGCTTGGAAATATGGCCTCTGTGTGCTTATATAGCCTTTTTCCCAGGTGTTGTGAGTCTAGGCTTTGCCCTAGAGATACCCCTTACAGGACCCCCCCTTCCCGAGGGGCGGCACCCGACGTCCCCAATCCAGCTGCACGGTGTCGACGAAACGATCAGATGAGCTCGGGGTCCAGGACGTGGCAAGAGGGCACCCAGGACCGCTCCTCTGGGACATAACCCTCCCAGTCCACTAGATATTGGAGCCCACCGTGGACCCAACGGACATCCAGAAGGCGCCTGCCGGTGTAGGCCGGCGCACCGCCAACTGTACGTGAGCCCGGCGGATTGGTGGGACCCATGGAACACAAGATGCGGCTTAATGCGGGAAACATGGAAGGTGGGGTTAATTACTGCACATCGAAGGGGGAAGGGCAAGGTGGTGGGGGACAGGATTGACCCGCCGAAGGATCTTGAATGTAATCCCGATCCCGATGTAAGCCAACTTGTGGGGGGCACCACGTAAGGGCAAATCCTTGGCCAAGCTGCAGACAGGAGGGACTGGAGGGTCTTGCGGGTTCTAAAGCAGCGCCTGACCAGTAGTTCAGCTGAACAGACCCCCGTCCCCGTCTCCTGTCCAGAGAACATGGGCGGAGCGTATCCATACTGGCACTCAAATGGGGACATTCCCAGGGATGAGTGCCAGAGGGTTTTATGTGCGTACTCCGCCCAAATCAGTTGATCAGACCAGGTAGATGGGGAGGAGAAGGCCAGACAGCGGAGGGTATGCTCCAGGTCTTCATTGACCCTCTCTGTCTGGCCATTAGACTGAGGGGTGAAAGCCAGATGAGAGGCTGGCTTCTGCCCCCAACTGTCAACAAAAGGGTCCCCAGAACCGGCTGGTGATTTGAGGCCCATGGTCCGACACGATGTCCGAGGGGAATCCATGAACCTGGACCACCTGGTTGAGCACTAGCTCGGCCGTCTCCTTAGCAGATGGCAGCTTTGGGAGAGCCACAAAGCAGCCAGCCTTGAAGAACTGGTCCACAATGACTAGAATCACAGTGTTGCCACGTGACCGGGGCAACCCTGTGATAAAGTCAAGGGACAGGTGGGAACAAGGACACGAGATAACGGCCAACGGAAGTAGCAGACCAGTGGGCCTGGTTCTCGGGTCTTTGCATTGCAAGCACACCAAACATGAGGCTACATGAGCTTGCACGTCTCCCTCCATGTGGGGGCCACCAGAATCGCCGTCTCAGAAGTTTGAGCATGCATGTAGTCCCTGGGTGTGCTGCCTGGGAGGACGCATGGCCCCACTGAAGCACCCGTTCCCTTACAGGCCCGGGTATGTAAAGCCAAGCCCCCCCCGGCCCTCCCGGTGAGCCTGCTTCACTGTGTCCTCTAGTCACGTGCCATGATCCAGGTGCCAGGTGTTGGGGACTATGGTTATGGGTGTGTTCGATAGAGGAGGGGGTTCCCACTGGCGAGAGAGAGCATCGGGCTTGATGTTCTTTAAGCCAGTTTGGAATGACAATATGAAATCAAACAGAGTGAAGAACAATCCCCACCTGCCATGGTGTGGATTAAGAAGTTTGGCCTGCTGGACGTCTCCTGCACTTCCATGGACCAGACGAACCTTCCTGATGTTTTTATCATCAAGGCGGTCAAAGGGGCTGCCAAGGAGCCAAAATTCCTCATGAACCACCGAAAGAAATTGCCGAAACCCAGGAAGTGTTGGACTAGGCGCACAGAGGTTGGACGGGGCCGGTTTCCACGGCCTTGATTTTGGCCGGGTCCATGCGCAGGGTGTTGTGGGACACAACAAAGCCCAGAAAGGAGATCGTCTGCGCATGGAAATGGGATTTCTCCAATTTCACGAACAGGTTGTTTGCCAGGAGCAACTTCCACGCTTCACCCTCTTTGACCCTGACCAACATGGACTCCCTTAAACCATGGGTTACATACAGCACTTTCTTAGAAGTATGTGTGAAACTGCCCAGTTGTGGGACTTTAAAGTAGAGAAGTGCTCCCTCCTCCTCCTTCTGATACTCACCAACTTCAGCAGCAATTAGGAAGGAAGGAAAGATCCTTGGCCATCTCCTTGATTGACATTTCAAAACCTCTCTGAAGGATAAAGCAGAGATGACCTTTACATTTACCTTTCCCAGAATCCTCAGTAACGCAGTACATCAGCTGATTTCTAGTCTTTGTCGGTTCTCAGATCAGCCAGCTTGGTAACACCTGCCTGTCCAAAGAGCAATCAGGTGCTTCTAGAGATCAGCTCTGTGACCAGAATTAAAGAGTTATAAAATAAAGACTTCAATGCACATGCACACCTGAGCATCAGTCCTCCTAATCTTCAGTACCAAGACCCAAGGCCTTAGTACAGACTGGTAAAAACCAGTGGTCCTGGGTAAGTCCATTCCTCTCAATTACAACATAAACAGCTGTCTGTCACAGCCCAGATTTTCCACCCTCTGTAGAAGGAAGCAAACCCTCTGAGGTGACTTCAGTACGAGTGAGTCGAATCAGCAGGTGATTAAAAAGTGACAAAAACCTTGAAGCCTCTGTATTGAACGTCCCATCCCTAAAGATTGTAGACTCCCTAGTGTTTCGAGATATGGGAAGCCAGGTTAGCTCTCCAGCAGATTTCTTCAGGCCAACCCTAATCAGGTTACAAAAATGCCACATTTATTTACATTTCATTAAAAAATTACCTAAATGTTCTAAAACATGTCAAATCTTGTAGTTTATTTGTTTCACACTATGATTTTTTTTCTGTAATGAGAACAAAAGGATCAACAAGTTTTGGCTGAAGATCTACTATCTGATGACTGAGGAAGTTACAAAGATGCCATAGAGAAGATTGTTGTGAGAGAAACACTGTAACGGACTGATGGGTCATCAGTATTGTGGAACTCAAGTCCTCTTTCTCTTTCACTAAAGAAATGATGTAATTAAGTAATTTACTCATCGATTTACAGGACTGAAATGATTTGAACAGGAGCAGTAAGAGGTCGCCTACAAACCTAGAGCACCTTCACCTGGTTCTGAGTGGCCAAAAGTAGGAGGAGAGAATTAAGATTGGCACTGCTATCAGAGTTTCAATAGATGTTTATTTGGAGGTAACTGTATTTTCATTCTCCCCCGCAGGAGGCCACCTTCCCCTGACTGATGCTAGAAGGGCAGTCATTGGGAGTCGTTGTAGATTTTTTTAATAGTATTTTTATAGATGTTTTTTAGTGACTCATTTATATTGTAATGTTGCATGAATGTCTCTCTTTCATTCTTTTCTAGTCATGACTGAGCTAAATCAGGGGCATCATCGTAACCTTGATGAACATTAAAAGCCCTTAAATCTATATATTTAGCAGTGAGGTAAAGTCATTTTGCAGAGCAACGAAGGGCAAGTAGAACACTGATTCTAAAGAGAATTTCTGGGGGAAAGTTATTTTACAACAGCAGAAAACTGAACAGAAAGAAAGCTTACAGAGATGACAGATGATCCAGCTAGAGAGAGAAAGACACACAGAGAGAGAGAAAGAGAGAGAGACAGAGAGAGAGAGGGAGAGAATAAGAATATAAAAAATCATGATCTGTGTGTGTGTGTTTGTGTGTGTATGTGTGTGTGTGTGTGTGTGTGTTTAGAGTGAAACATGGAGGGAAGATCAGAATCAAACCTGGACTAAAGAAATGTAAGTTCACACACACACACACACACACACACACACACACACTCTATCAGTGCAGTGCTCCTCCTCTAATGTCTCTTCTTGTGTTCAGACGGCTGTGATCTCACACTGGACCCAAACACAGCACACACACGTCTCTCTCTGAGTGAGGGGAACAGAAAGGTGGTGAGGGGAGAGGAGCTGCAGTCGTATCCTGATCATCCAGAGAGGTTTGATGTGTATCAGCAGGTGATGAGTAGAGAGAGTCTGACTGGACGCTGTTACTGGGAGGCTGAGTGGAGCGGGGAGTGGGGAGCTGATATAGCTCTGACTTACAAAACCATCAGCAGGAAAGGAGGGAGATCAGACTGCTGGTTTGGACTGAATGAAGAGTCCTGGTGTCTGATCTGCTCTGACAAAGGTTTCTCTGTTTATCACAATAATAACAGAACTGATCTCCCTCCTCCTCCCTCCAGCTGTAGGAGAGTAGGAGTGTATGTGGACTGTCCGGCTGGCACTCTGTCCTTCTACAGCGTCTCCTCTGATACACACACACTCACACACTTACACACACTCACACACTTACACACACTCACACACTCACACACACATTCAACACCACATTCACTCAACCCATCTATGCAGGGTTTGGGTTACCTTTTAGAAGCTTATTGAAGTTTCATTGAGCTCACTCTGTAATATAGAATAACCCTGTGTGTGTGTGTGTGTGTGTGTGTGTGTGTGTGTGTGTGTGTGTGTGATTGAGTGCTTGTTCCCTGAGGTTTTGGATCTGTAGCCACTCGCTAAGCTACACTGTAACACATGTATGTAGTTTCTGTTCTTTGGTAACTCTGCATTTATACACACCAGTATATTTCATCAGAGGTATTACTGGTTTGTATTTTGCAATCTAAAATACCATCAATTCTCAGTTTATTAATGGTCAGTAGTTGTAGGTTGCTCTAATTTTTCAATAATTCATATTATTGTAAGGTCAGTCGAAAGGGTACAGTACTCTAAAAAACAGTGAGAAATCAGTCTGAAATCAACAACAAAAAGTATAATTTAATAGATTGTATCAATATTGTTTGTTTAAAGAAATGTATAATTTGATGTAGAACCTTGATCGTTTATGTTACTAAATATTGTTCTTTAATTGTTTGGATCATTTATCATAAATTGCTGCTCTGGTAAAGCTGTTGTAAGGCAATCATCTCCCTTTAAGCTCATTTCTATTAAACATCTATGTAAATATTTTATAAACAGTCTTTAATCATTCACTGATTCCTGTTACTTTTAATAGATCTTTTAAAATTATTAAGCCAACAACCTTTTTAACAGCATTAAAATGACAAAATCTGAGACCCAATAAAATCTATCAGTCTATCAATCAATCAATCAATCAATCAATCAATTTAATAATGGTATTCATAATTAGCTACTACACAGTGGGAACAGGGGGGGGGGCAAATTCCCCTTTAAATCTATATAATGAAATTTAGTGGTGAAAAGACAGGAATTCTCACTAAATAAAAACTTGCAAGCTGCTCTACTCGTACAAACCATCCAATCGTTATACTTTCCACACACACCCAAACACCCACACATCCCCTTAAATGCCCATAGCCAACTTATCTAGTTTACACTACATGACACTCCACTAGGAATAAAATCATTTGATCGACTCAGTTTCTCCATTTTATTAGTTTGGTGCTTTTTATTGGCTCTTTACCTTACCTTTTATTATTTTAAAAAACAATTGTAATCAGTGTGAGCTTATTTGGTACAGGGTCAAGCTTAAAGGCTACAAAATGTACCCATTAAGCTCACCCTAACTTTTTGCTTTTAGAGATGTCATTCTTAATTTTAAGTGACAAAAACATTATAATTAAGTTAAATATTACTGTATAAGAGATTAATATGCCATGTCAATAATACCATTTATGCTGCTGGAATCATTGTGTTGTGCTTTAAAAATGTCTTTAGATTTTGGTTAGCTTAATAGGTTCTCTAACCCTATATGGTATTAGTAGTAGTAGTAGTAGTAGTAGTAGTAGTAGCAGTACTGCATAAAAAAAGGAAAAGTGGAATTTAGGACTTGGAGTGGACCTGGAGTGTGTGTATGTGTTCACTAACACAGATGGGACAAATGCAGAGGACACATTTAGCTGTATATAGTACAGTGACAAATACCTTTACCTTTTTAATGACTGCACCACTTTCACAAAGAAGCACAGCATACAAACATGGACATCCCACAATGGTCACAGAAATAACTTGAATCTGACAAAAGTAATAATAAATAAAAATGCAATAAAAATGAACAAATTAAAATCTGACATTAATTTTGAACCATGCTTCAACAGAATTATTTTAAAATGTAAACTCATTAAACAGGCCTGGCCAAAAATGATGGTACCCCTGAAAATAATGTGACCAAAGGGACATGTTAAATCAAGGTGCGTCCTCTAATTAGCATCACATGAGTCTACAATCTTGTAATCAGTCAGTGGGCCTATATATAGGGCTACAAGTGTGTATCACACTCAACATGGACCAGAGGACACGAAGGAAAGAGTTGTCTCAGGAGATTAGAAAGAAAATTATAAACAAGCATGTTAAAGGTAAAGGTTATAAGATTCCAATCTCCAAGCCGCTTAATGTTCCTGTGACTACAGTTGCACATATTATTCAGAAATTATTATCCATGGGACTGTAGCCAACCTCCCTGGATGTGGCTGCAGGAGGAAAATTGATAACAAATCAAAGAGACGGATAATACGACTGGTAACAAAAACTTATAAAGAGATTAAAGGTGAATTTAAAGCTCAAGGAACATCAGTGTCTGATTGCACCATCCGTCATTATTTAAGCCAAAGTGGACTTCATGGGAAACAACCAAGGAGGACACCATTGTTGAAAACAAAATATAAAAAGCCATACTGGAATTTGCCAAACTACTTGTTGACAAGCCCCTGGTAAAATGTGAGACAAAAACAGATGAGACAAAAATGGAACTTCTTGCCAAGGCACATCAGCTCTATGTTCAAATGAAGCATATCAAGAAAAGAACACTGTCCATACTGTAAAACATGCAGGAGGCTCTGTTATGTGCTGGGGCTGCTTTGCTGCATCTGGCACAGGTTATCTTGAATCTGTGCAGGGTACGATGAAATCTCAAGATTATCAAGTGATTCTAGAGAGAAATGTGCTTCCCAGTGTCAGAAAGCTTGGTCTCAGTTGCAGGTCATGGGTCTTGAAACATGATAATTACCCAAAACAGCTAAAAACACACAAGAATGGCTAAGAGAAAAACATTGGACTATTCTGAAGTGGCCTTCTATGAGCCCTGACCTAAATTCTGGGAGAATGTCCTATGGACAGATGAGACAAAAATGGAACTTTTTACCAAGGCACATCAGCTCTATACTCACAGACAGAAAAATGAAGCATATCAAGAAAAGAACACTGTCCCTTATGTGAAATATGGAGGATGCTCTGTTATGTTCTGGGGCTGCATTTCTGCATATGGCACAGGGTGACTTGAATCTGTGCAGGGTACAATGAAATCTCAAGACTATCAAGTGATTCTAGATTGAAATGTGCTGCCCAGTTTCAGAAAGCTTGGTCTCAGTTGCAGGTCATGGGTCTTGAAACAGGATAATGACCCAAAACACAGCTAAAACACCCAAGAATGGAAAATATTGGACTATTCTGAAGTGGCCTTCTATGAGCCCTGACCTAAATCCTATTGAGCATCTCTGGAAGAAGCTGAAACATGGAGCAACTGGAGCAGTTTGCTCATGAGGAGTGGGCCAAAATACCTGCTGAGAGGTGCAGAAGTCTCATTGACAGTTACAGGAATTATTTGAATGCAGTGATTGCCTTTAAAAGGTTGTGCAACAAAATATTAAGTTAGGGGTACTTTTTTATTTATTATTAATTTTGTCAGATTCAAGTTATTTCTGTGATCATTGAGGGTTTTTCTATCATTAACTGAGGGGTACCAACAATTTTGTCCCCATGTATATATTTAGTGAGATGCTCATATTCATATCTGTGATCATTATTCCTCTTTATTTACACTCAGTGAAAATGGAAAATTATCTTATTGAAGGAGCTACATGGTGTGGGTTTGTCTTCTTGCATCATTCATAAAATAAAACAGGTGAGTGTCAGAATAGACTGAACTGTTGGGGGACATTTTCCCTGGCCTGACTAAAACAGCGCTTATCATTGGCTTGAGTGGTCAGGATCACAGCAGCATCACCCACTCGCCAGAAAACACAGCAGACGCTTTGACAGCGGTGTCCTGCTGGAGTTTACTGTGAGTTCTGTGGGTGTTTGTCCCTTTATTCTGGTCTTCTGGGAGAGTGGAGCAGACAGACGCCCACAAACCTGGATTTACTCATTTGGATAATCGAATCTAATATAAGTGATTGGCAGCCAGATTTGGCCCCATAGGGGCAGCGGTTTCATTGGACAGAACTGGAACTGGCATGGAGCAAGGACTGGGAGGAGGAGTCAGGGGCTTGATGGGAACCTGGGATGCAGCCATCGGAGCTTGACTGAAGAGGAAATCAACAGAATGTCAATAGGGTAATGAATAAAAATATAAAAAAACACAAAAACAGGTTATTAACTAAAACTAGCACTTATTTTATTATACCTTATTATATTATACCTATATAATTAGATATAGTAACTGTTTATGATATCTAGGATTTTACTTACTTCTATTGGAAGTACTAGGACAAGTAGCAAGTCACTAAATTGTTCACATACACATTGCTGTTAGTGACTGTAGCATTGGAACTGCTCTGTTTTCATCCAGCTTGACGTGAAATGTGTGCGTAATCTAGAGTAACAGGAAAACTGCATCTTGTCATCACTGTGGGGCACTATGAGTATTTGGTTATGCCACTCGGGTTGTCTAATGCCCCGACTGTATTCCAATCCTTTATTAATGACATCCTGAGGGACACGCTAAGGCACTTTATCATAGCTTTCTGTCGACATTTTGATTTATACTTTATACTGTAATTTATACTGTTCTTGAAATGCATGTTGCCCATGTCTGTAAGATTTGTACCTGTCTTAAAAAATCATCTGTATGTAGAAGCAGAGAAATTAGTTATCTTCTTATGGATTAGTAATGTATGCTGAGGTAGACTAGTATGCTATTATAGCAGCATTACATTTGTAAACAAGGTGTACAGTGCAGTAATTGGCAGCTAGTGTTCAGATAGAGAGAACAGTACACAGCTTAGTTACAGTAGAGGGAGTTCCAGATAAAGTGCAGAGTGCAGACAGTCCCTGAGCTGGTAAAGCTCAGCATTGGTATGATAAGTGAAATGGAAGGATCAGTAGCAGTTGTTGTGTATGTGTTCAGGTTGTTGGTGTTGCTGGTGAATCCAGTTTAACATCATGTGGGGAGAAGCTGTACTTGAATCTGCAGTTTTTGGCTGTGATGTTCCTGTGCCTCTTTCTGGATGTCAGGAGTTGAAACAGGAAGTGGCTGGGGTGAGTGGGGTCAGAGGAATTGGCTTGTTGTATAGGTCCTGAATGGGTGGGAGGGAAGGTGCAGTGATGTACTGGGCCACTCTGCAGGGTCTTGTGTTTAGCAGTGGCACTGCCATACTACACTGTGATGCAGCTGGTCAGGATGCACTTTACAGTGGTCTGTTAAAGTTGCAGAGGAGAAGCTGTTGTGACTCAGTCATCAGAGGAAGTGGAGGTGTTGCTTCCTGATAATGTGTGATGTGTTGAGTGATCAGATGACATCCTCAGATATGTGGACATCAAGGAACTTGAAACTGCTCACTCTCCACCCTGTCTGCTAGTTGTTTAGGGATGAGTGCACTCTGCTCCCCTCTTTAAAATCAACAATCAGCTCCTTAGTTTTGATGACATTGAGAGAGAGGTTGTTAGTATACTACTCTGCAAGAAGCTTCACTTCCTCTCTGTATGGTTTCTTATCATTATTGGTGATGGTTATTTTTATATCATCTGCAAACTCGATTATGGTGTTGGAGCTGTTTACTGCAGTCGTAAGCATACAGGGTATAAATTATGGGTGAGAGAACTCAGACTTGTGGGCATCCTGTGCTGAGTGAGGGTGGGGGAGGTGTGGTCACCCATTCTAATGTGCTGTGTTCTGCTGGTGAGAAAGTCCATGATCCAGTTACAAAGTGTGTGACATATTCCAATGTTAATTATGAAGACCAATCTGGGAGATGGGATGATGATGTTAAAGGCAGAGCTAAAGTCAACAAACATTCTGACATAGGAGGTATACTGTGTCAGGGACATGTTGAAGATGATGAAGATCCATGAAGAACCAGTGTGAAGCTCTGGGATCAGTTTTAAAGCTGAAAAACTCTTGCTTAAAAGAGCTGGACCTCACTCCACTCATGAGACACTTAGCTTCATTGTTATTCGCCTGCAAACGTCCCCCCACCTTAACTACACATTCAGCACCAACAGACATTTCAAATCTGTGAGAAACACTGGGCACTGGTTATGATGGCTAGCTAATGTCCTGTATCTGTTGGATTTTCTATAGCAAGATAAATGTTGACCTACATCACATGCAAAATACCCCGGAATCTGCATGCAGAGGACAAAGACCATGGTCATGGTAATTGTCCTGATTTAGGACATCTATATTTTGTGCTAGACTGTAGAAATATATGTTTGTTACCATAAACTAGTTTTGTTAATATATAATTAATAGATAATCACTGTCACTGCATTTTGTACCTTTAACATATCTAAATGAGATTTCATGTTACAGATACAGTGGATAAGATACATCCTATGAAGCAGGACATTTTAGTTTGGAAGAACAAGGCAGAGCTTATGCAGAGCAGAGTGGATGAACTGGATGCCACTTATGCCCCCAACAGCAGTTGGTGGAGCTTACTGCACAAGAAAGGATTTATTTAACAGAGATTTTACTTTTACTGCAGTTAAGACAGCTGCTCTTCACCAAAGCACCAACGTTATTTCCAAGAATAGAATCCCTTACTGCATTAAACATAATGAATATAGTCATCATCTAATCCCACAATCTTAGCAAGCTTGTACTCAAAACCTTGAGTAAATATTTTGTGTTTATATATTATGTTTATGATTAAGATGCTTGTTTTGGTGCCGTAACTCTATGTTTTGCTACTATATGCTTTGCTACTCTCTGTACTCTCTCTTGGCTCAGGATAGGGTAGCAACAAGTTGTGTGGAACAAAGTTTCATGAAATAAATATTACTGTTGTGTTTTCATTTTCAGTTGTATTTGTGCTGTTTGCCTTTGTTTACTCTAATTCAGGCACAAGCCACTCTGAGTGGCAGCAGGTACCACAAAATGATTTAAATTTAAAACACCAGCTCATCTACAGATAAAGATTCATTCAGTGATGAAGAATCCTTTTCTTCACCCAGTGAGGGAGATTTTCATCACAAAACCAAGAAAGGGAAGAAAAAAGAGAACAAAAAGGAAGAGAAAAAAGACAAAAAGAAACACAAGATCAAATGAAGAAAGAAGATGACTTTATTCTGTACTGTTTAATGGTAAGATGCATATGCATGGCTAATAAATAAATAAATAAAATCCCTTCATGGGAGTTTGTGAACCCCTACTTTAATATGAAGAAAATCTGTCAGACTCAAAGTTGTTTTTACATGAAAATTTACAGGAATTTCTTACTAACAACTTACATATAACCATCAAAACATAAAATTAAAGTGCTTTTAGATTTAGATGGAAAATGTGGAATATATGATGCACACAGCCACATCATGACTCTGAGCACTGTTTGATTCCTCAGTGCACCACTACACACCATCATTTTAACAGTCCTATATTACACTAAAACCATAAGGAGACACAGAAAGACAAAGTAGATCACATGTGACTTTAAATTTAGTCAGCCAGTCATTTGGTAAATAAATAAATTCTAAGACTAAGTTACCTCAGGCCTTTCAGCTGGACAACATCCAGATTGTAAAGAGGTAGTAAACTGATACTAAGCCTGACAAGAGATGCTGAACACTTTACTTCCTTCAACTCATGTGAGTAGAGAGTAAAAATGAAACTGGTATTTATCGGCTCTCCCTGCCAGCATCCTAATTAGGGGGAGGGGGAGGAGTCTGGACCTGCCACTTATTCTGAAAACATTGCTTGAGTTGTTTTCTGAAGCTTTAATGAATGCATTTATTTCTTTTATTTAGACTTAGTACACTTGTTGCAGCATAATGTGATTGTAAAATCTTACAACACTGGATAATTATGATTAGATGTTTGAAAATGTAAAATAACTGCAATTAGGTGAAAGGCCAGATTTTTCATTCTTGCTGGAGGCTGATAAACATTTAAAGAGCATTGGTAAAAAAAGAATTTGTATTTTAGGTCTATAATTAATGTTTATGTAAGTTATGTTAAGGTGTGGTTCCCAAACTTTTTTATTGTTCTGTAATTGTATTACTTTTCTATTAATTGTATTAATTTCTATTTTTCTTAATCGTTTCATGTGGCAAACAATGTCCAGGGTTAGTAGATACAGAAGAGAAGATACAGAATACTACTGAATGTAACAAAAAGAGGTGCGACAATGACCAGAGATTTTTAGAAAGAAAGAGTGTCTAGAAATGCTGTGGCTCAACTTGCCCCAGTTGCAGAAGTATATCTTGCAGACAGGGCCCAATTCGACAACTTCACCTTTACATCAGGAACATTGATGGAGATGCCAAAATTAACCTTAAAAGGACCAATATAGCTAGGCAGAAAGTTCCAAACCCAAAGTCCCTGGTTGATTGCCAAACCCATTCCCCTGGAAGAAAAACAGGGTCTCTTATGTCTCTGCAAAATCTGTTTGATGCATTGCTGCATCTCCTCACACCCCTGCTGACTACAGGACACTGTCTATGGCAGAAACATCAGACGGATTGGCAATCCAGGGCATGAGTGTTGGTTTATAGCCCAGGATACACTGAAATGTGGTGAGACATCAGCCCAGTCAACTCGCTCACGCTGTTTGTTAAATTGAGGATGGTATACTGATGTGAGACTTAGATGAACTCCTAAGCATTTAAAAAAACGCAAATCAGACTTGATACAAACTGAGGGCCACAGAGTCTATATGGTCATACATGTATAGAAGTGTAAACTATGGTTTTAGAAATGGCCACTAGATGGAGACTGTGTTCTTTTGTTTGTGTCAATATGCCTGAAACACCTGAAAACATTCAGTAAGTGAAAGTAACAACAGAACCTGAACCCAGACTAACCTGTTTCAACAACACTGGTCAGGGAACAACACCCACTGTAATCTGATCATAAAAACACAACTCAGAAACACTTTCAGTTGATGAAGGTTATTGCATTTCAACACAGAGCACTGTCTGCTTTGTTCATACAGCAGAATTCAGAAATATAAAGGTAGGAATAATATTTTAAATACTAATACGAATGAATAGTCTTCATACTAAACAAATATATTCTTCATTATACTTGCAGTGTTGTTGAAGTGTGTACTTTGGATTTTACAAGACAGAAATGCAGCTTTTCAGGACGTTCTTCAATGTTGGAGAAAAATGCCTGTGGAAAATGTTTTTTATCTCATAATAAACATTTTTACTTTTAAACATAAACAAAAATACATAATACTTATAAAACATAATACACATTTTTAATGGTTAACCCCATGATTATAAGTTTATAAATATATACCAATACAAACTAATATTACTCCTTTATGCAACAACCGCAGAGTGTGAGGACCGGGTTTATGTTAATGTTTCCATAGAGATCATAATTCTGATCATCCTGAAGGCCGTCTATAGAAACATGTATAGTTTATCCACCATTCTTTTACTGATAGAGTAATGTGACAAAAGTAGAGAACAAGAAAAAAAGTCTGTAAATCTTTTCTCTCTCACAAGCCAAATAATGCTGTGCTGTTTTGGACAGGGCAGAATTAGATTTTTTAAGTCCTGTCTGTTTCTGCAAACCTTTCAACATTTTTCAGGTTTTTCAAACTGAAATAGTAAGTGCCATCTCTTTGTTTCCGGCTAAAATGTTTCAATATCTGGAATTTCGATAAATTTCTTAACTGCACACCCACTAGACTCTAAAGCAGTCACAGCCTGGACTGTCAGGCAGCTGCCAGTTACACTTCTTGAATCATTTCAATAGAACTTGTAGTGCTTAACAAGACCAAGCTGTAAACAACAAACACACAAACCCTTATTATCATTTTCCAGTGATATTCCACTGTAAATCCAGTTCGGCCAATTAATATAATAATCCTGATTCCTCAGTAAACATTTTATGTTAGAAATTTTAGTGATTTCAGTAAATTTCTACAATTAAACACTTTTATTGCACCACAGCTTACTCTGCCCCTCGTCCATGCTGCTGCTGTGTGGTAACCTTAAACCACACTTCTGAACAAAACTGAAATGTGCTCCAGCAGGTTTTTCTCCTTATAGAGGAAAGTTCATAGCCTGCCTAAACTTCCTGTAATTGCTTTTTTCACACGGTAAACAAATCATGATTTAGTTTGATCCAGTCCAAGATTACCTCTTTTGGTTGGACCAAATTTTGGTCCTTTGGTCTGGACCATGATCTGAGGCATGTTTCAGAACTTTTTCAGAAACTATTTTGATTTGGAACAAGCCTAGAAGTCTGAAGATATAGTCTTTGCTGGTTCTGTATCTTTCAGCTTGTCAATAAATGCATGTGCACAGCTGTCGATGAGGGAGCACTGACAGTGTGATTTGTGTTTACTGCAGTGGGGTTAAATTGAGTATTATTTCTGTTTATTAAACAGTAAATTTGGATATTCTTTCAGAAACATACAGTATATTCTGGACTTCTTACAGTAAAAAGAAAACCAAAATGTGCAAAACATGGGCTCAAAGACCTTATTGCAGACTCCTTGTCTAATTCCTTTACCATCAAGTTGTAAAATGTGCCTGAGAGAGAGAAATAAAGGGTTATTTAAATAAGGATTCTTTAAATAAAGGTTTATTTATAGGTTTTCACCTTTTTTGTAGGGGTAACTGTATCCTAACTGTACAGTAATAGGATTTATCCCATTAAGCTTTGTGTATTTCTATGAAAGGTTTACTGTTTTGAAAATATAATAAATTAATTATATATTATAATTAATTAGTTCAAGATTTGAACGGCAGCTGGTTGTCATGCCGGGTCAAGTGTGGCAGTGAAAACAAGGAAACACTTGCAGGGATGGATGATGCAAGGCTTTAATAATCAAACAGCAGATAACCAGCAAATACACAAAGTTGAGCTTTAGTTGTTCAATGAACAAAAACATGAAGCTGAGCTTTGGCTAAACAGGGAGAAAAACACTAAGCCAGGGAATGCAAAACAGACCAGGGGTACAAGGCAAAATAAAGTGTCAAGGGTCCCGCAAACAGGGGAGGACAGGAAGCGCTAAGACTAGGGTGCTTTTCCCTTGAGCAGACCATCTGTATTACACACAGTAATGCAGAGGCTGTAACAGAGCTAATTCACGTCAAAGTGTGCAAGGGCTTATAAAGCCACAGTCCGAGGTGTTGTGTATGAGGTTAACAAGTGAAGTCAGCCGAAGTGCCCGGGACTTCAAGAATCCCGGCTCCTATTTGGGTCCATGGGCAGAGACATGAGATTGACCTGGGGGAGGGCTGTTACAGCTGTTCTTACAGTGAATCTGTTGTAAATGATCTGTTCTCAGAGAGCAGCATCTCCAGTGTCCAGCAGTGTGTGTTGGAAGAGGAACAGCTCCATGATGGAGCCTCTTATCTCCAGCAGTGGAGGAAGTGCCCCAGAGTGAGTATCCTCATATCAGCACTTCATCTGAAGAACCAGGAGAAGGAGAGAGTGTTTATGTCCCTCATGTTGAAGCTGAAGGAGTTTTAGTAAAGGAAGTCATTACTCCACACTTTACTCTCATCATGGATCATCATGAATCAACTGTTTTCAGGGTGAAGAGAGCAGCATCTCCAGCCCCCAGCGCTGTGTCTATGAAGAGTGACCGGTCCATGGAGAAGCTTCTACACTTCAGCAGTGGAGGAGGAAGCTCTGATTCTGGGTACATCACTGCACTCAGTAAACTACTGTTCTGAGAGTGAAGCTCTTCAAATGTGTTCCTGAGCTTTCTTAAAGATGTGGTGTGTGTTGGAGTTCAGTGTGTAAATGCTGGAGTTTTCACTGTGTTTAATGTTAACAGGACTGAAACACAGAGAGCAGTTTCTCCAGAGCCCAGCTGTGTGTCTATGAAAAGTGACCAGTCCATGGGGAATTTTCCTGATTTCAGCAGTGAAGCTGTGACCTCTGACCCAAAGTGAGTGAAACATCAAAGCCTCAGAGATTTTCAGTGATTTCCACACAGGAGCTCAGTGTGAGGTTCTGAGTTTCTCTGTATTTAATGATCAGTGTACACAGCTGGGTGTGATGGTGAGACAGGTCCTAGATTAGACTAACTGACCTGAACAATGTTCTAGATCACTAAACGAGCTCACAGAGTCGGTTCTACACCCTACATTACAATATCAGCTATAGGGTGGACAATTACACACATATCTATATATAGAGACAGTAGGGGGACGTGTTGGAGAGAAGAGTGGGGGTATTTTGATGGGTACTACAGGGATGGGATGGGGTGGGAGGTGTTGGGTGATGTGAGGATGTTTAATGTTCATATAAACAGTTCAGTCGTTCTCTACAATCAGAATGAACTCTTATTCAGATTGGTGAAAATCTCTGCATGTAAACAGAGCTACTGAGAGTCAGAGCCAGTCATTAACTTAGATCATAAATGAGGCAGCTGTGCATGAAATTACACACCAGTGTTTCACATCCAAACCTTACAGTTTCTCATAGAAATAGGACAGTTAGTATAAGCAGGTGATATCAGTGATATAAGCAGGACAGTCAAAGTGGGCTTTGGGTCAATGGTATATGGGTTATAATGTAATGAACAGATGGGTGTTCAGTCAGGCAGCTGTGTGTTCAGTTAGATTTACAAATGGATGAAATTTTACAGAATTCCACTCAGATTTAGTTCTTTTCAGAGCTCTTACCAGACGAGTAATGACTCAAACAAACACATTCACAACTTTCAGACATTTTTATCCTGAATAAACCCAAGAAATGATAGATTTGCTACGTCTGAAAACTGAAGTCAGAGACAGAAAGCTCCGCTACCAAAACACACATGTATCTTTGTGAAGTCGTCTTTGTTTACATTAGTAGACGGTCAAGCTCTGTTTTCACCTTTAAGAAACATTTGGAAATGTGTGGGTTTAATTCAGCTTTTACTGAAGTTCAGTCTTTTAATTTGATCTGTTATTGTCTGTTATTCTTTATTTTATTAATACTCTTCACTTTTATGTTCTGTCAATATCACTTGTGTTTGATTGTTGGTGGTGAGTGCAGATGTAAGCTGCTATATCAGCTGATTAATTCATGGAGATCACAGTGTGGGTTTTCTATTCGTCCACAGCGTCCAGAAGAAGAAGATTCACAGAGAAAAACTGGAGCATATATTCAAGGTCAGTCCTAAACCAGTCACATGATGAGGATCTCCCTGATTTCTTTCATTTCTCAGTTTAAATCTGCTTTAAAGTTTTGCTAATCATAATTCAGTCTCCTTCAGTTGCTGGTGTATTCTAACTGTAACAGTGTTCATAATAATACTTTAAGATGCTGTTCAGTAACATGATGTTTAAGTCCTTTTACACATTACAGAATCACAGCATCCAGAACTCCTCCACTCCTCAGATCAGTGTCTCTCTTCTGTTTAGCAGATTGTTCTGTGTTCAGATCATCTCTCTCTGTAATGGTGCAGCTTTAGTGATTCTCTGATGTTTGTTCTTAATCAGGAGCTGCAGCAGAAATTTATCTCTCTAGTGGAGAAGGAGCTGAACACATTCAAGAAGCTCCTGAGTCCAGATTACCCAGCATGCTCTGAGAGAGAGGAGGAGGATGAGGATGATCAGAGAGGGGGGAGAGAGGGGGTGCTGGAGATCACACTGCAGATCCTGAGGAACATGAAGCAGACAGACCTCGCTAACACACTAGCGAGCAGTAAGAGTTCTGGGTCATGACCATGGTTCCCAACCTGAGTGCTAATGTATTCCTCAGTGAAGTCCCGCTTTTCAAAGGGAATAAAAATCAATACTTCATTGGATTTTGTAATTATAGGATAATGTATCACAGCATCAACTGTAGTCCTTAAACCTAACACTTACTGATTTTGTAGAAATACCATTAACAGCTCTAAGAGCTCTACAGCTGCTACAGAAACAACACACTACAATCTTTATTTTTAAATGATTTATTCACTGTATCACAGAGTTGTTCTACACAGGGGTCTTTAATGCAGGATCACAGCTGATCACATGTTTCTATTGTCTTCCGCTGGTATCAGAATTGGCCCCATCTTGTCACCGAAAGCTCAAATCCAAACTGAGGGATAAATGTCAGAGAATTAACGAAGGAATCTCAGGCCATGGAAACTCAGCACTTCTGAATGAGATCTACACAGAGCTTTACATCACAGAGGGAGGGGGTGGAGAGGTCAATCAGGAACATGAGGTGAAGCAGATTGAAGCTGCATCCAGGAAAAGGGCAGCACAGGAGACACCAATCAAGTGCAGTGACATCTTTAAACCATTACCAGAACAGAACCAGCCCATCAGAACCGTACTGACTAAATGAGTTGCTGGAATTGGAAAAACAGTCTCTGTGCAGAAGTTCATTCTGGACTGGGCTGAAGGAGAAGTAAATCAGGACGTTCTCTTCATATTTCCACTTCCTTTTAGAGAGCTGAATCTGATGAAGGAGAAGAAGCTCAGTCTGGTGAATCTTCTTCAGAGCTTCTTCCCAGAAACAAAAGATTTAAAACCCAGACATTTTAAGAGCTACAAGATCATGTTCATCTTTGATGGTCTGGATGAGTGTCGACTGCCTCTAGATTTCAAGAACAATGAGAACTTGGTGGATATAGAAGAAAAGACCTCAGTGGATGTTCTGCTGACGAACCTCATCAAGGGGAATCTGCTTCCCTCTGCTCTCCTCTGGATCACCTCTCGACCAGCAGCGGTCAGTCAGATCCCTCCTGAGTGTGTTGATCAGGTAACAGAAGTGCGGGGTTTCAGTGACCCTCAGAAACAGGAGTACTTCAGGAAGAGGATCAGTGATCAGGACCAGGCCAGCAAAGTCTTCACACACATCAGGTCTTCAAGAAGCCTCTACATCATGTGCCACATACCGGTCTTCTGCTGGATTGCAGCCACTGTTCTAGAGAGAATGCTGAGTGAAGCTGAGAGTGGAGAAACCCCCAAAACCCTGACGCAGATGTTTACACACTTCCTGATCTTCCAGATCAAACACAAGAGCCAGAAGTACAGTGGAGGTAGTGACCTTGATCCTCAGCAGACTAGAGAAAGTATTCAGGCTCTGGGGAAACTGGCTTTCCAGCAGCTCGAGAAAGGAAACCTGATCTTCTATGAGGAAGACTTAAGAGAGAGTGGCATTGATATTAGAGAAGTGTCAGTGTACTCAGGAGTGTGCACCCAGATCTTCAGAGAGGAGCATGAACTGCACCTGGGGAAGGTCTTCAGCTTTGTACATCTGAGCGTTCAGGAGTTCCTTGCTGCTTTATATGCGTTTCTCAACAGAAAGGTTCCAAATCAGCAAATCATTGAACAGCCAACCAGTAAACTCTCCATGATTTTCAGCAGATCAACGATGACTGACTTCTTCAACAGTGCAGTGGACAAAGCCTTACAGAGTGAGAGTGGACACCTGGACCTGTTCCTTCGTTTCCTTCTTGGTCTCTCACTGGAGTCTAATCAGACTCTCTTACGAGTCATACTGACACCGACAGAGAGGAGCTCTCACAGCAACGAGGAAACAGTCAAATACATCAAGGAGAAGATTGAGGAGAACATCTCTCCAGAGAAATCCATCAATCTGTTCCACTGTTTGAATGAACTGAATGATCACTCTCTAGTGCAGGAAGTGCAGAAATACCTGAACAGAGGTGGTGACCGTCATCTTCATCAGGCCAGGCTCTCTCCTGCTCAGTGGTCAGCTCTGGTGTTTGTGTTGCTGAACTCAGAAGAAGAGCTGGAGGAGTTTGACCTCAGTAAATATGAACTATCAGAGGAGTGTCTTCTGAGGCTGCTGCCAGTAGTCAAAGCATCCAGAAGAGCTGTGTGAGTATTTTCCTTCAGGCGTCTCTACAGTTTTTAATGAACTGCTGATGATTAGAACCAGTTTACAGTGAATCACATTAGTATGAATTATCCTGTATGTGAGAGAGAGAGTGTGTGTGTGTGTGTGTGTGTGTGTGTTATTTCTGTTGCCCAGTTGAAAATTAAGATTCAGCCTAATAGGCTGATATATATGAGAAGATATACCTATTAACTTTTTTCAGATCTGTTTCAGTTACTGTCTCTTTAAGAGAGAAATGAATTAATGGTGATAATAAGTGAACAGAGAAGATTGGAAATAGTGTTGCTGTTCTAGTCGTTCATTGGGTGTCTAGTTAAGGAGAGCCAATAATATGAATAATTTTCAGGCATTTCATAACACCACTAAAATCTGTTTATTCTTTATTTTTCAGACTGGCTTCATGTAATCTTGGAGTAGAGACGTGTGAAGCTCTGGGATCAGTTTTAAAGGTGGAAAACTCCTCCCTGAAAGAGCTGGACCTCAGTAACAATGACCTGCAGGATTCAGGAGTGGAGCTGCTCTCTGCTGGACTGAAGAATTCACACTGTAAACTGCAGATTCTCAGGTCAGTGTTTCTGTCAGTTCATTCTGAAATGATAAATGTGAAGATGTGAGATTCAGAGCTTTACTAAGATGTTTTAATATCAATATACAAGATGAAGTTTCTAGTGAAGGTCAGAGTTCACTAACCGAACAAGGACGAACTCTCTAACGTCTTCAGTCGTCTTTAGATTGTCTAGAAAGATTTCTGATGAGGTCTTTCTTTCTCATAAACACATTGCAGCAGAAATGGAAGCGCTTTAATGAACCAAGAATTATTAATTAATTACTGAATGTTCGGGTCATTGATTTTTTTTATTTTATTACTCAATTATTTATTACTCAAAAAGCTTTGAAGAGAGACCCTTAGGTCGGCTCTAGACAGAAGGTCAAGTCGAGACTAGTCTTCGAGGTGACCGATCACCCTCTTCCCGCTTACTTTCGCTGCTTGTTGCCGGTAGAAGGAACAGCTCCCTGAGGAATGCTGTTGCACCTCTGATCAGACCAGTAGGGAAGCCATCCTGTGTGGTAGAGCAGCATTCACAGGCTCTGTTCAGGTGGAGCAACACGACTGATATGGATGCTTGAGTCTTCCTTAGGCAGGATGTGACAGTTTCATGTAGACTTGTTCAAAGGTTCGATTGGCTGGTGTTCGTTAGAAATCTAACAAAATCTAACATGAAAACTAAACAAGACGAACAAAAGAAAGACTAGACAAACTTTTTATACAAAATACGTATTTCTCAAGTAAAATTTTGGTGGCTTAAAGTTCACATACATACATGAGATACATAAAGAGGATATAGTGCAGAGATTATTGAAAAGAAGGACGAATGCATTATTATCTGGGTCAGCATCTAGTACAGACACGTGGCTTCTTTATTTGAGTATAGTTTTTCTTGGCTCCACGATAGCACTCTTGGGCATAAAATGTGTTGGTTTCTTGGGTGTGTTAAAAGGTTACTGTTTCTTCAAGAAGGTTTCCTATCAGAGAGACGATTTTTGTACAAAAGACGATTTTTGTGAACAAAAATGACAATAATGACAGTTTTACTGACGAGCTAGGACCCAGTGCCCTCCGAAGGAGGAGGTGTTTGTGTCAGCAGGTTGGGGTGGTCATCTGGTTTAACTCACAAACTTCCTGAAATGTTTGATGCATATAATCCAGTACTCTCCTACATTAGCTTTAGGCTAACACATTATTTACCGTTTATTTTGTACCGTCAAAAATGTATCGCTTTCCCTTTAAGTGTATTCTCAAATTAAATCTGTTGTGTTCATTCTTCATATTTCAGACTGGCTTCATGTAATCTTGGAGTAAAGACGTGTGAAGCTTTGGGATTAGTTTTAAAGGTGGAAAACTCCTCCCTGAAAGAGCTGGACCTCAGTAACAATGACCTGCAGGATTCAGGAGTGGAGCTGCTCTCTGCTGGACTGAAGAGTTCACACTGTAAACTGCAGATTCTCAGGTCAGTGTTTCTGTCAGTTCATTCTGAAATGATAAATGTGAAGATGTGAGATTCAGAGCTTTACTAAGATGTTTTTATATCAATATCCAAGATGAAGTTTCTAGTGAAGGTCAGAGTTCACTAACCGAACAAAGACCAACTCTCTAATGTCTGCAGTTGTCTTTAGATTGTCTAGAAAGATTTCTGATGAGGTCTTTCTTCCTCATAAACACATTAATCAGAACCTTTGGACTCTACTGAACATTCAGTGTGTAGTGATATGTATGATTACTCACTCTGACCTCACAACACATTCTGAAATTAAAACTGGTTTTATAGTGTTTAATGAACCCAGTCTGACCTAACAGCTCATCTGTGATCCAATCAGAGGCTTTTTCTTAGTCTCCTTTAACTCTTTATAATCTGCTCCTGAGTAATGGGTGAGCTGCATGTCCATGTTGGTGATAGTAAAATGGATCAGCATGTGGAACTGGAGCTTTCTGTATAATAGTTAGCATGTTTTCTATCACTATATCAGTATTTCCTCTCTTTCCTTTAACCCTGCTCATGTACTTTCATTCATGTCTCTATAGCTGCAACAGACCCCACAAGCTGTAAACACAGAAAAGGTATAGGCATAATTCATTTAAACATCAGGAGTCTTCCTCAGCTGGATAAACTGGATCACTTGTACATTTTAAAATCACATTCTGATCCAGATTTAATTATAGTGACTGAATCCTGGATAAAACAAGCTGTGATGAAGTATCTCTAACTGATTATAATCTTTACAGAGCAGACAGGAAAGCAAGGGGTGGAGGTGTGGCTATTTATTTTAAACCTACTATTCCTTATATAGTGCATGTAAATAGGCAATATTTACATACACTAAGTAATAGACAAACAGTACATCACTGTTGGAGAGTTTTGGGACTATTTTGTGTTTTAGTAAGAATTTATTTATTTTAATTATTATTATTATTATTATTATTATTATTAGTAGTAGTAGTAGTAGTAGTAGTAGTAGTAGTAGTATTATTACCAATAATAATCATAATAATAATCATAATAATATATTTTTTTTAGTGTCATTAAAATTAATAATAAAAGTCTTTATACTAAAGAGTGCTGTTGATTTTTAAGGAGACTCTTGGTTTGCCAGAAACTCTCTATTTGATACTAAAGTGTATCATCTCTCTCTCTCTCTCTCTCTCTCTCTCATTCTCTCTCTCTCTCTCTCTGCAGAGTGTCTGGTTGTATGGTCACAGAGAAAGGCTGTTCTTCTCTGGCTACAGCTCTGAGTTCAAACCCCTCCCACCTGAAAGAACTGGATCTGACCTACAACCACCCAGGAGAGTCAGGAGTGAAGCTGCTGTCTGCCAGACTGGAGGATCCACACTGCACACTCACCACACTCAGGTATTCTACACACTGATCTGATTGAATGCGTGCAGAATAAAGAGGCATGCACTTTGGAGGCAGATTTACACGAGTAAACACATTCAGTCTATTTACATTCTGCTAGGGGGTCTGTGAGTAGAACTGGATTAGAAATATGTTGTCCTGATCAATATTATTGAAGATTATATAGACTTAAAACCATATGAAAACCTCTCAGTCCTAATGACTGCTACAATTATAAGAGTAGGCACTCCGACTCGTCCTTGGTCCTATGTGTCCCTGGACTTTGTGATGTGTCTTCCACCATCCAAAGGCAACATGATTATAATGGGGTTGTGGACCGTTTTTCCAAGGCATGCAAGTGTGTGGCATTGCCCAAGCTCCCCTCGACCCAAGAGACAGCAGGACTGCTCTTGCAGCACATGGTAAGGGTGCATGCAATGCCTTGCAACCTTGTGTCGGATCGAGGACCCCAATTCGTCAGCCAGTTTTGGAGGGCTTTCTGCTGGTTGATGGGTGCCACAGTCAGCCTTACTTCAGGTTTCCACCCTGAATCGAGCGGGCAGGCCGAACGAACAAACCTTAGCCAGCTGCTCCGCTGCTTGAACACAGGGAACCCAGCCTCTTGGGTGGATCAACTGCCCTGGGCGGAGTATGCTCACAACACGCTTTGGCACTCGTCCCTGGGTATGTCTCCCTTCGAGTGCCAATTTGGGTACTCTCCCCCTTGTTTGCAGAAAAAGAGATGGAGGTGGGGGTTCCTTCTGCTGTGCAGCTCGTCCATTGATGTCGTAGGACCTGGCAGAAGGCTCGGGCCACACTACTGTCCACCCGAGACCTCCTGCTGCAAGGTGTCTCGCACAAACTGTCCCCTAGGTCTGTGGGGCCCTTCAAGATAGTTTAGCAAGTAAACCCGGTCTCCTTCCAGCTGCAACTACCCGCAAGTATAAAGGTACATCCCACCTTCCATGTGTCCTGCCTGCGTCCGTTCATATGTGTGGCCCCTGTGCCTCAGGTCCGGCCCCCTCCCCCACGCATGATGGGGGGTGCTCCAGCATACACTGTCCTGGGACCCAGTATCTGGTTGACTGGGAGCGCAATGGGCCTGAGGGGTGTTCCTAGGTTCTGGCACACCAGATCCTGGATCCAACGCAGATCAGTGACTTCAGGTGTTATCGTGCGGTTGGTTTGGGGCCGTCCGGTGCCGCCCCTAGTGGGGGGGCGGTACTGTAAGCGGGCAGCTTGTAGCGTCAGCCACCAGCAGGGGGCCTGGCCAGCACAGTAGGAAAGCTGGTGGAGCTGGAGCAAAGATCTCCAAGTGGTAATCAACGCTGACCAGACCCACCTCTGTGGCAAGGTATAAATACACCCAGCCAAACACAATTCCCCATTGCACCTTTGTAGAGGATTAACTATGTTAACAATTAACACTGTCCTGATCTCTCTCTCTGTGTGTGTGTGTGTGTGTGTGTGTGTGTGTGTGTGTGTGTGTTTAGAGTGGAACATGAAGGGAAGATCAGAATCAAAACTGGACTAAAGAAATGTAAGTTCACACACACACACATACACACACACACACACACACACACACACACACACACTCTATCAGTGCAGTGCTCCTCCTCTAATGTCTCTTCTTGTGTTCAGACGGCTGTGATCTCACACTGGACCCAAACACAGCACACACACGTCTCTCTCTGAGTGAGGGGAACAGAAAGGTGGTGTGTGGAGAGGAGCTGCAGTCGTATCCTGATCATCCAGAGAGGTTTGATGGGTGGTGGCAGGTGATGAGTAGAGAAAGTCTGACTGGACACTGTTACTGGGAGGCTGAGTGGAGCGGAGGAGGAGCTGCTGTAGCTCTGACTTATAAAACCATCAGCAGGAAAGGAGGGAGATCAGACTGCTGGTTTGGACAGAATGAAGAGTCCTGGAGTCTGATCTGCTCTGATGAAGGTTTCTCTGTTCATCACAATAATAACAGAACTGATCTCCCTCCTCCTCCCTCCAGCTGTAGGAGAGTAGGAGTGTATGTGGACTGTCCGGCCGGCACTCTGTCCTTCTACAGCGTCTCCTCTGATACACACACACTCATACACTTACACACAATCAACACCACATTCACTCAACCCCTCTATGCAGGGATTGGGGTTTATTTTTATGGTTCCTCAGTGAGTCTGTGTAAGATAGAATAACCCGTGTGAGTGTGTGTGTGTGAGAGAGAGAGACTGTGTGTTTGTTCTTACTTATAGGTGTATTTTAAAGAAAATAACTATTATGTGTTCATTACTGGTCTAATGATTATATCTAATGATGATGAGGTTTTCTTTTATAGATAACATCCTGGTTTGAATTTGTATTTGTTTTTTTCTAGGGTCAAATAAACCCCAAACATAACACATTACTATTCTCGAAAACATTAAATATTTTTCATTATAAATGTTTTAGATTACCAAAAAACTATTTAGAACTAAGATAAAGCCATTTAAACACCACAAATAATTCTATTTTCATTTTCAATCAATGAGATTTTATGGTGATGTGCTCGTATCTCCAAAGTTGCGTAACAGGTATTCTGGATGTATAAGGGGAGTGGGTGGGGGAGTGGGTGGGGGACTATTTCAGTAATCAACAAACATCTGGAGGTTTAAATTGCTGGGGATTGAAGGGTAAAGGGAGGGTTAAAAAAGAGAAACATTATAATGAAGTTATATTTATTTATTAATTATATTTATTTATAATTAATAAATATTTCTGTATGAGAAATGAATATATCCTTTTATTACCATTTATGCTGCTGGAATCATCTGTGCTCTAAAAATGTCTCAGTGTAGATTGTGGTGAGATTAATAGGTTCTCTAACCCTATATATTAGTAGTAGTAGTAGTAGCAGTACTGCATCAAATAAAAGGAAAGTAGAATTTAGGTCTTTTAACATTTATTTGATGTTGATTTATTTATTTGATTTGATTTATTTGATCCACCTGTAAGACTTTTAAAGGGTCTGTGGGAACCCTGGATTAATCACTGCACCACGTTAACAAAGCACTAGAAGGCACTACACTTCCACCACACTGTGGACAAGTATGTTCACACACAAGAAACTGGTTTCCGGCTGTTAGTGTCTCTCTAGTGTTAACAGTATGCAGCTACTCTACATATAATTTACAGACCATACACAACATACAGAGAACAGCAGTACAATAGTAAACACAGTGTTCATAGACTTTACCAGGACATCTCTACAGTCTTGAGTGTGTTCAGCTCCAGGTTGTTCTGACTGCACCAGAGTATCAGAGTACTATCAGTAGTAAGAAGTTCCACTTGCCAAAAAGACGTGGGAATGTGACGTCACGTGGGAATTATAGGATGTAGGAGTCCATTACATTGTTATGCTTTGAAGTTTACAAGAAACACAATACAGTATAGATTTCCATAAACCCGCTGTTGCTCTCTGTCACACGTGAATTTTCCCACAGTTTTCCCGTGTGTGTGTGTGTGTGTGAGAGTGTGTGTGTGTGAGTGTGTGTGTGTGTGTGTGTGTGTTACAGCTGCACTAAAAACCCTTTTGTATGGTTTGCTGTTTGGGTTTGAGGAAAGTAAGGGGTGTGTGTGTGTGTGTGTGTGTGTGTGTGTGTGTGTGTGTGTGTGTGTGTAAACAGTTCTCTTTCTGTAAAACGTGATAAGAACATAATCGTAAGCTCTTCCACACATCACCAGCAAAACAGCAGCATCCAAACCCACACACACTGTGAGGAAACTCAGTATGGATTCCAGACAACTTCCCAAGGAGGATCTTGAATGGATCGGACTACTTTCACCAAGGAAACGAAGAACACGTTCAGAAAAACCTGCCTTTACACAAAGTGCCCGTTTCCCTGAGGCCTAAAAAGCTGCGGGAGCAAATGGTCGTAGAGGATCTCAAGCCTACAGCTGAAGATACTGCAAGTCCTGCAACGTTTCCCTGGAATACTGGTTGTTCGTTATCAGAGAGGAAATCGTGTCTGAAAATGTCGTTTCGAGGGTAAAACTTTCGGGGGGATGAACATGATAAAAGGGATGATGTGAAACAAAACATCAGGCTGGAGAAAAGAAGACCAGTTTCCAGCTTTTCTGGTAGATTGTTCAAACGACGCCAGATTGAAGACTTTGAGGAAAATGGTCTCTGGTCATTTTACTGAACAAGAGCAGTTTTTACCTTCATCAGCTTCCATAGTTCATCTGTAAGAGATGACTTATGTTTGACCATTCAAATCACAGTAATCACGTCCGATCCTTTCAACACTTTTCTTTCTCTGTCACCAGCGAGCGACAAGTGCACCTGCATTGACTGTGACGTACCTGGGTCAGAGCACTGCTGACCAGTCACAACGACCAGGACGACGATGAGTTTAAAAACAACAAACGGGGGAGGTTGTCCTCACCTTCACTAAGCGAGAAGCAAAACGGCACTGAAAGTCGGGTCGGTTCTCCCCTTACAGACGAGGAAAGTTCAGAGGACGATGTGATAAACATAAAGATGAGAAACCTGCCATCCTCCAGGAGCGATGATGATGAAACCAGGCTGAGCGACAGATCTGAGAACGTAGAAACTGTGGATGTTAAAGAGTCGGAGGTTGATGATGATGATGATGATGATGATGATGATGATGAAGGATGAGGAGATTGGTCGACAAGAAGAAGAAGAAAAAGAGAAAGTTTCTGAAACATGTCTGGAGAGTGAAACAGGGAACCAAGAAATGATAAAATAACAAAAATATCAAAGCTTTAGGAAACGATCTGCGCACGAGCTCTTAATGATATGATCAGAGAGTGGAATAAGCAACAGTGTGAGGGCTGGACAACTGACCATCCATCACAAAGTCAGCTCACCTGTGTGGAATGTGTGCCGGTGCGTTTCCTAGATGTGTTCAAACAAAAGTGGTTCAGAGTTCCGGACGAATGCAAGACCCTCCTTCACAAAACCATCCATCTGGAGTTTGGAGTTACTGACCAGCCGGATGGATTTGTAATGAGAATCCTGAAAAAATGATGACCAGCTGCGAGATGATCTGACGGGTGAAGAATCTTCTTTTTTCCAAAAATCCCTTTGAGATGTTGACTCGTTATTTCCACACTGAGGAGTTTAGTGATTTCTTGATGTGGATAAAAAACATTGTATTATTCCATATCCATATTTATCATGTAAACAAAGATGTGTTTAACTGCACTGATTAAACATATATAGCATGTTTTGTATTATTAATATGGTATTTAGCATCTTTAAAAGAAAAGAATCAATTTTATACATATTTATTATTTGACTTTTTACTCACTCCTGAGAGAATATTTTAGTCCAGTCGAGACATCTTTGGAGGTTAAAAACGGTACGGAAAGGTGTAGCGGAGTAGGAAACACCCTCCACCCTCAACATGAAAGATTCTACATCAAAGTGATGAAGATAAAAAGGGTTTGAAAGTAAAAGCCGCTAAAGTCTGAATCCCAAAGCTATAAATTTAGACGTGAATTTACTCCCAGAAACAAATGATCTTGACTGGATCCGCGTCTCCTGAACCTGCTCTGAAGAAATCAATGGGACACATATTTGTAGGATTCGATGATGGTTTGAGTCTCAGGCAGAGGAAATAATCCAGCTCTGATTAAAACACTTGGTAGAAGCAGCGAGGATCAGACACATGTTTGTTGTTTGTTGTTTGTTGTTTGTTTTTTCTTCTTCTTTTTAAAATAGATCAGGACTCACATGAACTATTTTCCTCTTATTCGTGGTTTTGGTCTTTTTCAGATTCTAATTCACTGGATTAAGAGAGCAGCTGCTAAAATGCCATTACAAAGCAAACAGGTATTTGAAGCTGGTGCCTCTGGAGCCCCACGGTGTAGGATCCTCCATCCTCTGGAACCTCAAGGTGTAGGATCCTCCAGAGGCTTGCAGTTGTGCATAAGCCTACTAATCGGCCACCACTAATCAGAGCTCACAAGCAGAACCGGTTTCAGTGGACCCAGACGTACCTGTTTTGGGACGGAATCATGGGGAGAGAGCTGATAAGCCCCTTTAGGGTCTCTGAGGGCAAAGTCTATAGAGTTTCTGACTGACCACACTTTCTTCCATGGTACAAAAAAAAGAAGCGTGCCTTCCACAGCAGTTTACATCAAACACATGGGGGCTTTTCTGACATCCTGCAAAGAAGTTCAAGCAGAAACCCTCCAAAAACCAAAGTTCAATGGATGTAAGAATTGTGAAGCTGATCTCAGAGAAGGGTCCTATGTTAACATGAAACTTGGCCTGTAGGCTTCTGATTTCAGTAAATGTGACTCTTAATGCTGCAAATCAACAAATGACCAACAAATCAACCTATAAAATGTTTTAAAACTCTGTTCAGATAATTAGGAACAGTGTATTTAGAGTTTTTATTTATTTGAAATAAAATAGTTCTAATTGGGAGGTTTGTTCAATAAAATTAGATTTATATTCTATGGTTGATGACTTATGGAATTATACTGACTATACTCATTTACTGATTTAGGAAAATCAGAGGAAAATGTGCATATTAATTTACAACGTGGTGTTTATTAATTATGGTCAATATTACATTATATTATATTATCAAAACAGCTCAAACTAATGAAAATATTTTTATTATATTTCTGATCATATGAGGGAGCCGCTGCACGGAGCTGAGCTGGAATGGTTGTGACCTCACTGTGTGTGTGTGTGTGTGTGTAAGAGAGAGAGAGACTGTCTACAGTAGCAGTGTGTACAGACTGTGGTGTGTGGAGGTCTCTCCACTAGAGGGTGGTGTAGGCTGGGTGCTGGATTAGGTCAGGTGACTGAAGTGAAAGTGAAAGAAATTCTGAGCTGCTTCTTTCCAGAAGGAGAGAAGAGAGCAGATCTCAGCGCTCTGGATTCACACTGTAAGTTCATTAACTGTTTAAACCGGATCATGTAGAAGATCACTGTGCTGGAGAAACACATGTGTGTCTGTAGGAGTCGATTCTTTAAGTGAACTCAGACAGTGGATACACAACGTTGATCTGACCTCTGTGTGTTTTGGTTGGATTCTGGTCTAGACGTCACCTGATCTAAACACAACCAGACTTCAACATAAAAATAATGTGAGATGTTGCTCGTGAATATGACGTCGATATAACGTTGAAATGCAGCTGAAATGCTTTGGTGTTTTAACCAGTGAGTTGAATGTTGGTTTGGGTCTCAATCAGAAATGGTGCTGAACGTTTGGAGAATGTATCAGCATTTCTGTTCCAGCATATTCCTAAACGTTGGAGCTGTATTATAGCATTGTTATCTACTTCACAGTCAGACACTATTCTGCCCTTCAGCTTTTAGACATTCTCAGATCCCTCATTTGTAAGCAGGAGGGCAGATCTCCTGATCTGTAGCACATACACGCTGCAGCTACCAGCTGAAATGAGCTGAAGATCAGCGGAGAAAAGAGGAACTGACTAGCTAGTTGTCAGTGGACAGCTTAAAAGCCTGCATCTCTGATTTTATGGGCTTGCATTAGTGCTTATGGATGTGGGCAACATATGCTTTCATCTAGACAAGTCAGGGAAGGCGTTGCATATTTCAGCAAGACAATGCTAAGGTTTTACAGCTTGACAACGACATCTCATGTTGTTCACAAGTCGACTTATAGTCTGCTGAGGCTTGGCATCCCACTCTTCTTAAAGGGCAGCCCTCAGGTCATTGAGGTTCTAGGGTACAGAGTTACGAAGATCTACACGGCAACCCAGCTGATCCTGGGGGTTTTCAATGGGATTCAGGTCATTCAGGAGCATTGTCGTCCATGAAGATGAAATTAGGCCTGTGCAGAGGCACAATGACTGAATTAATAATGTTTTTCAAGTAGCATGGACCTGTCACTGTACCATTCACAAAGTGTAGGACAGTTCTGTATTGACTAGACACACCTGTCCACACTAACACCACCACCACCAAAGACTCCTCTGGTGAAAACAGGGGCTGATGTTCTTCTTGACATCTCCAACATTGTTGGCGGCCATCTTTTCTGCTCAGTGTGAATTGACTTTTATCAGTGAACTGCACTCTCACTTCCCTTAAATGTACATGGAGTTGTGTGGCATTCATCGTCTGGTTCCGCAGGGCACTGTTCACAATGAAGCGGTCATCAGTGTGGCATGTTCGCTCTTCCAGTTTCTCTGTACCTCTGTTGCAACCTGCTGATGACACTCTGTGACACTCCAAGCTCAGTGGCCACTTCCGTCTGAGAACATCCTGTTTAAAGTTTTGCAATGGCGAGGTACTGCTGATCAATCGTTAGGTGTTGTCTTGGTCTCATGATGTCAAAATGTGAAGAGCATGTTTAAATACCATACCTAATTGACCCAGGAAATGTATTGGTCGATTCAGGGATTAAACACTGGTTGTAAATTTTGCCATTAAGCTCCTTGTTAGAGAAATACTTTTTTGATCCCATGAGGGGAATTGCAGATGTTAGTTGCAACCATTAGTGTAATGAAGACTCTATAAAGTACTAAAACAAGACAGTGTTTTAGTACTTTTTGCACAGCTTGATGTTTTCTAACTGATGTTCAACTGAAGTTGTACAAAAACTACTAAAACATACTAAAACATTTTTAGAAGATTTTTTAGAACAGTTTAGAATAGGGCTATTTTTAAACTTTGTGAGTAGTGTGTATACATACTTACTTACATACATACATACATACATACATACGTGTATCTGTTTTTGTGTGGGTTAATAACACTGTGTCTAAACGTTGAAGTTCAGTTTCACATACTGTTTTCCTTAAACTTTTTCACCATTTAAGGCCTAAAGGTCATAACATATAATTGAAAGAACTGACAGATTTTAAAGGTTAAATGTTTAGAACAAATGGAAATCACCACTCCTGATCCAAGGTCATATAGGGCCTCCAGGATCTAAAACAAAGACAAGAAGAAAGATGAAAAACACACAACCTCACCTCTCCTAACCTCCCAGTTAAAAATGGTCAGATGATAAACGTCTCCTAACCCATTGGGGTCCATTGGTTGACAGACGTGTCTAGTTGGTTTACTAGCTCCTTGTGTATGAAGTTGCCTATGGCACTGGATTTGATCAAGGCTGAGAAGACTGATTGATGGCAGTAAAGAGTCACAGTTAATGCTAATTTTCCCCAATAAGTTTACATGACAGTCTGTACAACATGGATCATATCACATTTAACAGTTTAAGTATGCTACTTGGATATACATTTTTAAACTAGCAACAGTCAATCAAATATTACTTACATGCTCTCCTTTGCTCCATTTTGTTTTCCTTTCTTGTCCAGCAAAGGGCCAAAACTCACTTTTGGCTGCCCTTAAATGAGGCATGCTCAGTAGGCCCATTTTGGATCATACCATGTAATGTATGATCCAAGTTTTTGAGGTTCCCAATGTTTTCATTATTATTTTCTATCCTTTTGACTGTGTTGATTATATTGGGCTATGACCTATGTTGTGGCCAGTAATTATTTTGTACTTTTTTGTTTTGGCATTCTGTGTTTCTTTAATGTACTGTGATATTACAACTAGGTCATTGTTGTATTACCCTGCAGAGGAAAATACTTGGTTTTGGCTGTGTTAAGTAGAACAGTGTTAGCCTATTTAAGAGCTAATTTCAAGTTGGTGAGAAGAATGGTTGGCTATAGGTTGAATCAATGTTTGTGTTGAGGAGCCTTTTTTTGGCTTCTTTTGCTTCTTTTGTAAATAGAATTGTTTTTTTTCTTTGTTTTGGTACCTATTACCTAATAAAAAACACTTGCACTGCAGTTTGCCATCACTCCTTTAACACTACTCACTACCTGTTGGGGCACAACTACTTTCACCAGTAAGCAAGGTGTGACAGTAAGAAAAATGGGAAAACCAGAGACAAAAACGGTCAGTACAAACACAATATCCAAAGTCTGAATGGACCAAAAAAAAACAAAAGGAAAAGCTAAAAAACGCTGTAGTCAAAAGAGAGTGAAACGGTTAAACACGTAATTTGTTTCCTAAAGTTCACAAACAACTATTTTTAGACGTAGTTTCCAAAGGAGTAATTGGTTCCCAGTGAGAAGAATCCCAGTGCATGCTTTCACAACTCCCTACTTTAGTGTCTTGAACCCGCTATTAATCTTGAATGCATCATTCTTTGTGTGTAGTAATGCGAGATGGTGAATGTTCCAGAAGAATTATTAAAAACTCTTTGGGACTTGCTGGAAAAGGACCGAAATTCATTTATGCGTCACCTGACGAATGGTGTGGAAGGTTTTGACCATATCCCGAGGGGTCTGCTGGAGAAAGCAGACAGAGAATACACTGTGGATAAGATGGTGGAGACATATGGAATCAGTGGAGCTGTAGAGATCACACTGACCATCCTGAAGAAGATAAACCAGAACCAACTGGCTGAGGAACTGAAGACTAAACTCAGTAGAGGTATTGCAGCTTATTTCATATTCACTTGGGGAGTAACCATTTCAATATATAAAAAAATGTATGTACTGCTGCTACACTTCTCACACATTGTATTTTGTGAAAACTACTGTTAAGAAGTGGGTACAGCCTATCATCAAGGTATACTGGGCGGAGTTTGTGTTATATACATATGGTCACATGGTCAAAAAACTGTGTTTAATAGATAAATTATAATTCTAATGCTAATGATTTCAGTAGATTATTCTGTTGGAGGTTAGGAGTCCTGTACACACCGGGAATGTTTGTGTAAAAGGTAGACTAGAGACCCACAAACAAGCAGCAACTAAATAAAGACCTGGCAAAGAATCTTAGGGGAGGAACCCCCATGGTGATGTTCTTAGGTTCAAGACATCAGGCAGCCAATTGCTGCAAAGGCTTTGCTTCCACATACTAAAAAGAATTGTTAAAAACTGTTAATCGTTAGTTTGTTAAATTACATGCATGTAAAAGTGGACCTGACTGTATATTCTTACACAAAACTGTTATTATACTGTTATTCAACACCTCACAGTTGTCAGTTTGGTGCTATAAATGATATATCCTCAGCAGCTTCTCTCCACAAATAACACACATAAAATAAAATGCCTGATTTCATGTGCAACAAATGATCTAGTATTTTATTTTCTTCATAATTTTTTGCATGTGTTTTTAGAGTCAGCTGATGTGAGTGCAGCAGTTTCCTCCTCTGCAGCTCAGAGTGGCATCTCAGTCAGTGCTCTCACAGCAGGTAGTGACACCATCAATCTCAACCATTCCTAATACATGCAATTTCAGCTTATAACTTTATGATGTACAGTGTACAGTGAGTACACCCCTCACATTTCTGCAGATATTTAAGTATCTTTTCATGGGACAACACTGACAAAATGACACTTTGACACAATGAAAAGTCGTCTGTGTGCAGCTTATATAACAATGTAAAATTATTCTTCACTCAAAATAACTCAATATACAGCCATTAATGTCTAAACCACCAGCAACAAAAGTGAGTACACCCCTAAGAGACTACACCCCTAAATCTCCAAATTGAGCACTGCTTGCCTTTTTCCCTCCAAAATGTCATGTGACTCATTAGTGTTACTAGGTCTTAGGTGTGCATAGGGAGCAGGTGTGTTCAATTTTGTAGTACAGCTCTCACACTCTCTCATACTGGTCACTGAAAGGTCCAACATGGCACCTCATGGCAAAGAACTCTCTGAGGATCTTAAAAGACGAATTGTTGGGCTACATGAAGATGGCCAAGGCTACAAGAAGATTGCCAACACCCTGAAACTGAGCTGCAGCACAGTGGCCAAAATCACCCAGCATTTTAAAAGAGCAGGGTCTACTCAGAACAGACCTCGCATTGGTCATCCAAAAAATCTGAGTAAACGTGCTCAGCGTCACATCCAAACGCTTTCTTTGAAAGATAGGCGCATCAGCAGATAAGTGCTGTCAGCATTGCTGCAGAGATTGAAGAAGTGGGGGTGTCAGCCTGTCAGTGCTCAGACCATACGTCGCACACTACATCAAATTGGTCTGCATGGCTGTCACCCCAGAAGGAATCCTCTTCTGAAAGCTGTACACAAGAAAGCCAGCAAACAGTTTGCTGAAGACATGTCTCCAGACCTAAATCCAATAGAACATCTTTGGGGCATCCTCAGGCAGAAGGTGGAGAAGCGCAAAGTCTTGAACATCCGCCAGCTCTGTGACGTTGTCATGGAGGAGTGGAAAAGCATTCCAGTGGCAACCTGTGAAGCTCTGGTAAGCTCCATGCCCAGGAGAGTTAAGGCAGTTCTGGAAAATAATGGTGGCCACACAAAATATTGACACTTCAGGAACTTTCATTAAGAGGTGTACTCACTTTTGTTCCTGGTGGTTAAGACATTAATGGCTGTATATTGAGTTATTTTGCACCTGGGTCCTGGGTTCTGTAACAGAAAGGTGTAACCAACATGAACCCAGCAGAGTTGGATCAGTTTAAAACAGCCTTGCAAAGCCAGGGTGCCACAATAGGGCGCCATGAGCAGCTACTGCAGAAGATGGTCCTAAATGCCTTCTTGGCAGCCAGCTTCGGACTGCCTGTGGAACCCCTGGCTCTTCAACAGGAACCAGATCCCGGGGGTGGCCCCGCTGGCAGGATGTATATTGCCACAGCTATCAGGGGATGAGTCATATCCTGGGGACATGCCTCCCCATTGTCAGGCCATCCAGGGGTGACCCAGACCCTGGAAATCTTACGCAGGCAATTCTGGTGGCATAGTATGGAGAAGGAGCTTTGTGCCTTCATTGAGGCATGTGAGGTCTGTGCACACAACAAGGCACCTAGGTCAAAACCCCAAGGGCTGCTCCATCCATTGCCTATCCTTGCATGTCCATGGTCTCCATGGACTTCATCACTGACTTAATATAGACTTCATCTATATTACCTACATATCTCGAAGATATGAAGATATCCACATGTTGAAATCTGTTCAAAAAGACTTTGAAAGGTTTTCCCAATTGTCAAGTTACAATTATAGACAAACACAATCTAACTAAACTGGTAACAGTTAAAAAGTTGTATTATTCATATTTTCTATTTTCTATTGAACAAAAACCTACCCTGCAAGCTAGAAGTGGATTCTTGAATTTAATAACCTGTAGCTCCTTCTTTAGCAGCATCACCTCCACCAAATGTTTCCTGTTGCAAATGTTTTTGCAGTTTGTAGGGTGTCTACAAACCCTAATGTTGTAATGTCTGTTACCATTGGGGTCTGTCTGAAGTCTTTCAGGGTTGGCTGTTGTGATCATGGAGTAATCTTAACTGCACACTCACACTTAGGGAGAGGAGCAATAGTAATTTTCTCTACTCTGTCTGTGTAGCATTTTGTTTTATTCTTTTTGAGCCTGGTTAAATTCTGTAAATCTCACTTTTTTAAATTTCCAATTAAGAGAGTTATTAGTTATTAGCTAGCTTGTGTTTGTCTGTAATTTATCTGTAATTGGAAGATAATGATCAGACCAAAATCCACAAACAAACACTATATGGATAAAATGGTCTGTGTCAGCAATGTGCATCTTAATGTAGCTTAAATGGATTAAGAAAAAATGTGTTTCCAATCTTTTAAAATAAAGTGTACGTACTCCCAACAGGACTGGACAAAGAACAACACTTCTATTTCTGAGTAGATGTACTCTTAGAAAACAATTACTTGAGTAAAAGTATTCACATGTATGCTATCTATACCTTCTATTTTACTGAAGTTAAGGTATGAATTTTGTTCGGAGAAAAACAATAATTTATCCACAGAGAAAAGCACATTCAATTATTTCTTATCATGCTTTTACATACTGACACAATCATTTCCTATACTAATTTACTTTTTTGTCTTACTTTTCAACAGATGATATCAGAATAATACTGAAAAAGCAATTCAAGGAGAAATTTACAAACCTGTACGAGGGGACTTCACAGGAAGGAGATTATGTACCTTTGAAAGACATTTTCACGGAACTGTATGTGATTGAGGGCTGCACAGGAGGAGTGAACTCTCAGCATGAAGTGAGACAGATAGAGGCATTTTTTCCCAAACCAGAAGAAACGTCAATCAAATTCACTGACATTTTCAAAGTGCAGTCTGACCAAAATGTGCTTGGCACAAAAGTACTCACATTGGGAATAGCTGGAGTGGGGAAAACAGCCTCTGTACACAAGTTTATTCTGGACTGGGCTGAAGACCGATGCAACCAGGATTTAGATTTCATTCTGTTCCTTCCTTTTCGGGAGCTGAACTTGATTAGAGATGATCAGCAGAGCCTCTCAGAACTGTTACTCTATTTTCACCCTGAACTCTGCAGTGCAGATGTAATGGAGGTTTTTAACAGGAAGTACACAGTGGCTTTGATTCTGGATGGACTGGATGAAAGCAAAATTCCCCTGAACTTCTGTCAAAAGAAGGTATCTAATGTAAAAGAAAAGACCACACTTGATAAACTACTAACAAGCCTCATTAAAGCTGTGCTACTTCCCTCTGCTGTCATCTGGATAACTTCCCGACCAGCAGCAGTCAATCAGATACCACGCAAATACTTTACACGTGTTACAGAAATCCGTGGATTTAATGATTTACAGAAGGAGGAGTACTTCAGGAAGAGAATCAGAGACCAGGATCAAGCCAGCAGAATCATCTCACACATTAAGACGGCAAGAAGTCTTCATATATTGTGCCACATACCAGTCTTCTGTTGGATCTCTGTCTCTGTGCTTCAGGAAATGTTGAAGAATGATAAAGACATGAAGAATGCTCCCACAACGATCACAGAAATGTACACTCGTTTCCTGCTGTTTCACACAAGACAAAAGAGTGAGAAATACAACACTGACCAAAACGAGGACAGTACAGTTCCATCATCAGACAGAGGCAGACTTCCAGCAGAGAGCATACTGAAACTTGGAAAGTTAGCCTTTTTTCAGTTACAGAAAGGCCAACTCATATTCTATGAGAAAGATCTGAGGGAGTGTGGCATTGAGCTCAAAGAAGCTGTAGTGTACTCTGGAGTCTGCACACAAATCTTTAAAAAGGATGAAAAGATCTTCAGCTTTGTGCATTTGAGTTTCCAGGAGTTCCTCGCTGCTGTATTTGTGTTCCTCACATTCAGTGATAAATGTAATCCACTCCTCCAGACCCTGCTGGAGAAAATAAGATGGAGGTTTAAACATACACTGGATGATCTTCTCAAGATAGCGGTGAATAAGACCATGAAAAGTGAAAATGGACACCTGGATCTTTTCCTCCGCTTCCTCCTCGGCCTCTCACTGGAGTCCAATCAGAGGCTCCTCAAGACTCTACAGCCAGACATTGAAATTAAAAGAGAGGACAGCACAGTAAACTACATTAAGAGAAAGATCCACAAGAATAAATCCTCTGAAAAGACCATCAGTCTCTTCCATTGCCTGAGTGAGCTCAAAGACAACTCCCTCACAAGAGAAATTCAGGAATTCCTGAACTCCAGATCTCTCTCAACCCAGGAACTCTCACCAACACAGTGGTCAGCTCTGGTGTTTGTGCTGCTGATATCAGAGGAGGCTCAAGAGAAGTTTGAGCTGAAAAAATATAGAGCATCAGAAGAAGGACTGAAGACACTACTGCCTGTGGTGAAAAACACAAGACGTGCACTGCAAGTACCCTTTTCCTTAGGATTACTTTTTGTATCCTCAAATGATAATGTCTTCACAATAGAAGTTATTGAGCTACTTCAGTCTCATTAAGTAGTTTAATATAAAACATAGCTAAAGCATGCTGAAAATGCACAAAGCTTGAAATAGAAAGTGTTATAGCATAGTAATACAAAGACCTTTAATCATGAATGTCTTCTTATGCCCTAAGACTTATATGCATATTGTATATGTTATATGTAAATGCATGACTGTATGGACTGTAAGCACATTTTGTAAAATGTAGCAATATGCAAAAGGAGGAAACTGACCAGTGAGTGCACGGCAAAGAAAAAGCCAAACTGAGTTACCCGGTGTAGAGCCTGTTCCCTAGTAGAGCCTTTTTTATTTAGGTTTGTTTAAATTTAGTTTTGGTTTTGGTGACAGGTTGTGGTAATAAAGGTCCCTTCAGGGTTTGCATTAAGATGATCTATGTCTGCATCTTTGTTTGGCTGATTATTGTGTTGTTCCTTGCTGTTACTGTTTTATTTAATGTACCATTTTGTCTTCAACTTGAAAAATGAAATATTAAATAGATAGATAACCAATGTATTTTAATTTTAGTATATTAAGTAATTATTAAACAACAAAGACATTTTGTCATAACCGTGTTTATGAATGGTGCCAGTAATTGTGGTACTGACAGTAACTACCTGTTCCAAACAATGTGAGCATGCAGTTTGAAAAAAAAAACAGCTTCTATATGCATTTAGCCTGTAATTATATACTGCCAGCTACAGGTAATGCATGCAAATGTTATATGTTTTGCTTTGTAGGTTGAGGGACCTTGGATTATTTTTGATTTTGTGAAAATTAATTTATAATTTCAAATATACAGGTTGGATCACTGCAGCCTCAGTAAGAACATCTGTGGAACACTGGCATCAGTGCTCATGTCTAATTCAGCACTGAAAGAGCTGGACCTTAGTAACAATGACCTGCAGGATTCAGGAGTGGAGCTGCTCTCTGCTGGACTGAAGAGTTCACACTGTAAACTGCAGATTCTCAGGTCAGTGTTTCTGACAGTAAATGCATATGTTAATAATAGGAATATATGCAAATTTAACCAATGGCAACATTATTCAGTGCAGGGAAATGTAATCACTAATTAAATCAATGGTAAAATAGAAAGATTTGTGCAGGTTTGGTCTGATGAGTGGGAGCACCGCTCTCAACAGGCATCAGTTTACATAAGCAAATTAAACTTATAACTAGATGATTAAAAATTATTCTCTTGATAATGATGGTGAAACATCTCACAAGCTCCATAATGACCTCACATGGAATAAGTCAGGAGGCCCACCCCATCTCCCCCAAAAATGAACCAGTACAAATTAGCGAGAAGACTGGCCCTTATGATACAAGATTTAAGCTTTACACTTCACTATACAATTTTACAATATTCTTTTACTTCATCATACAACATTTACAATGGGTAAAATCATTAATAATACTTAATTTACACTTTTACTTAATGATTACACTTTTGCCCTTTTAAACAGTATTTGAATACATATTGTATATACATTACTGTATAAATTAATTAATTGTAGTTTAACTCTTTTACATAAACATACTAAATATATTCAGGAACAAATGATTTAATGGCACTGTATGTTTGTTTGGCACAAAGACACATTTTTCTATGATTCACCCCTCTGCTGCACAGATGAAAATGTGAAATCAAACCAATCAGGCATCATTAAAGTATACTTTTACATTCCCTTTAAGACGGCAGCTTGGGGTGAAAGAGGATTCAACATGGGATGTGTTGAAACAGTAGACAGTAAAGACACCACCAACAACAGTGCCTCCAAGAAATATATGAACAGTGATGTTGGGTATAAGTTACAGTTTTCATGTTGCTTCAGTTTGGGTAGACACTGGACAGTGCCAAAGAAAAGAAATAAACAAAACCACTTAACTACCTATCAGTCGAATCTCCTCTGACAAAATAACAGAGGCGTCACTCACTCCTTACATGATGTGTGTGTGTATATATGTTTTTTGAGAACTACTTACAATTTACAGCCAAAAGTCTCTATCATAACCACACTTCCTACACATGAATGACTGGAACTACATTATTGATAGCTTTCTTGGGTTTATTCTCCCATTTTTACTCTTGAGGGAAAAAGGCCCATTGCATTGATTCTGGTTATACATTCTGGTTAAAATCACAAAGAATTGCAGTCAGTGAACAATATAACAGACATATTTAAAAAGCAATAATAGCATAGCTAATGTTTCCTTTTTAGTTGTGAAAAAATTGTTATATGTTTAATGTCTGTTAACAGTAACACACAAGGAGATCTACTCATGTGGACAAAATTGTTGCTGCCCCTCGGTTAATGAAAGAAAGACCCACAATGGTCACAGAAATAACTTGAATCTGACCAAAGTAATAATTAATAAAAATGCTATGAAAATTAACCAATGAATGAAACAGTCCCGGACAGAAATGATGGTACCCTTAACTTAATATTTTGTTGCACAACCTTTTGAGGAAATCACTGCAATCAAACGATTCCTGTAACTGTCAATGAGACGTCTGCACCTCTCAGCAGGTATTTTGGTTCACTCCTCTTGAGCAAACTACTCCAGTGGTCTCAGGTTTGAAGAGTGCCTTTTCCAGACGGCATGTTTCAGCTCCTTCCAAAGATGCTCAATAGGTTTTAGGTCAGGGCTCATAGAAGGCCACTTCAAAATAGTCCAAAGTTTTCCACTTAGCCATTCTTGGGTGTTTTTAGCTGTGTGTTTTGGGTCATTATCCTGTTGCAAGACCCAACACCTGTGACTGAGACCAAGCTTTCTGACACTGGGCAGCAAATTTCTCTCTAGAATCCCTTGATAGTCTTGAGATTTCATTGTACCCTGCACAGATTCAAGACACCCTGTGCCAGATGCAGCAAAGCAGCCCCAGAACATAACAGAGCCTCCTCCATGTTTCACAGTAGGGACAGTGTTCTTTTCTAGATATGCTTCATTTTTTCATCTGTGAACATAGAGCTGATGTGCCTGATATGCAAAAAGTTCCATTTTTGTCTAATCTGTCCATAGGACATTATCCCAGAAGCTCTGGGGCTTGTCAACATGCAGTTTGGCAAATTCCAGTCTGGCTTTTTTATGATTTGTTTTCAACAATGGTGTCCTCCTTGGTCGTCTCCCATGAAGTCCACTTTGGCTCAAACAATGACAGATAGTGCGATCTGACACTGATGTTCCTTGAGCTTGAATCCTTTAATCTCTGTAGAAGTATTTCTGGGCTCTTTTGTTACCATTCGTATAATCCATCTATTTGATTTGTTATCAATTTTCCTCATGCAGCCACATCCAGGAGGTTGGCTACAGTCCCATAAAGTGTACAAAGAATATAAAGTGCGAATTTCCCCACTGCGGGACTAATAAAGGACTATCTTATCTTATCTTATCTTATCTTAAAAACTAAGGCACTATGTAACATAATGTATTAGCCTGAGACAGCCAGCACTTCCCCAAAGCTGTCTGAATACTTTTGATTCTGCCTGTGCCTTATATACTGAAAAGAGTACTGACGTCCACAGAACTGAAGTTAGTGGAGTCCTGCCTAGACGCTCACCTCTCTTTCACCCCAGAGCAGGCCCCTCCTCAGTTGATAGAGTCATGACTTGGTTAGGACTGGCTGTGTCATGCTAGAGCCCAGTGATACAATACTTTTGAATGTTTTGATGTAAATAACCATCAAGCCCTGTACACATGTGGACAAAATTGTTGGTACCCCTCGTTAATGAAAGAAAAACCCACAATGGTCACAGAAATAACTTGAATCTGACAAAAGTAATAAAAATTCCATGAAAATGAACAAATGAAAATCCAACATTGATTTTAAACCATGCTTCAACAGAATTATTTAAAAAAATAAACCAATTAAACAGGCCTGGACAAAAATGATGGTACCCCTGAAAATAATGTGACCAAAGGGACATGTTAAATCATGGTGTGTCCACTAATTAGTATCACAGGTGTCTACAATCTTATAATCAGTCAGTAGGCCTATATATAGGGCTACAGGTAGTCACTGTGCTGTTTTGGTGACATGGTGTGTACCACACTCAACATGGACCAGAGGAAGCAAAGGAAAAAGTTGTCTCATGAGATTAGAAAGAAAATGATAGACAAGCATGTTAAAGGTAAAAGTGATGACAAATCAAAGAGATGAATAATACGAATGGTAACAAAAGAGCCCAGATAAACTTCTAAAGAGATTAAAGGTGAACTTTTAGCTCAAGAAACATCAGTTTCAGATCGCACCATCCTTTGTTGTTTGAGCCAAAGTGGACTTAATGGGAGACGGGCAAGGAGGACACCATTGTTGAAATCAAATCATAAAAAAGCCAAACTGGAATTTTCCCAACTTACATGTTGACAAGCCCCAAAGCTTCTGGGAGAATGTCCTATGGACAGATGAGACAAAAAAATTACTTTTTGACAAGGCACATCAGCTCTATGTTCATGGAAGGAAAAATGAAGCATATCAAGAAAAGAACACTGTCCCTACTGTGAAACATGGATGAGGCTCTGTTGTGTTCTGGGGCTGCTTTGCTGCATCTGTAACAAGGTGTCTTAAATCTGTGCAGGGTACAATGAAATCTCAAAACTTTCAAGGGAGTCTAGAGAGAAATTTGCTGCCCAGTTTCAGAAAGCTGGGTCTCAGTTGCGGGTCATGGGTCTTGCAACAGGATAATGACCCAAAACACACAGCTAAAAACACCCAAGAATGGCTAAGAGGAAAACATTGGACTATTCTGGACTATTATGAGCCCTGACCTAAAACCTATTGAGCATCTTTGGAAGGACATCTGGAAAACATTTTTTGCTGTCTGGAAAAGGCACCCCTCAAACCTCAGACAACTGGAGCAGTTTTCTCATGAGGAGTGGGCCAAAATACCTGCTGAGAAGTGCAGAAGTCTCATTGACAGTTACAGGAATCATTTGATTGCAGTGATTGCCTCAAAAGGTTGTTCAAAAAAATATTCGTTAAGGGTACCATCATTTCTGTGCAGGCCTGTTTCATGAGTCTTTTTTAAATAATTCTGTTGAAGCATGGTTGAAAAGCAATGTCAGATTTTAATTTGTTCATTTTCATAGCATTTTTATTTATTATTACTTTTGTCAGATTCAAGTTATTTCTGTGACCATTGTGGGTTTTTCTTTCATTAACCGAGGGGTACCAACAATTTTGTCCACATGTGTATACCTTCACCATCCTCTTTTAAAACTACTGACCCAGCATTAATTGCACTCGCATCAACCTAAGAGAACTGGTTGAGAGAAATCATGAGTAGCAAGTATAGGTGCTTTAAAGCACTGTTTAAAGAAACAGAGGTACTAAGTAAGTTAGAGGCTCAACCACAGTGTAGACATTTATGCATTCATGCCTTATACAGTGTTACAGTAATGAGTGTAACAGTGTACTTTATTGTAGCAAATTGTATCTTACTATATTGTTATACCATGGCTAGCAGTTAAGTTTCTGGTTTCTATTTTAGCTTTGGGTTAACATATTATTTTCTTCCACTCATTTCACTTTCCTGTTTCATTATAAAATCCCTTTTAGTGTATTCTCAAGTAAAATCTGTTGTGCTTTTCTCCTTTTGCAGATTAGCTTTGTGTAATCTTGGAGTAAAGACGTGTGAAGCTCTGGGATCAATTTTAAAGCTGGAAAACTCCTCCCTGAAAGAGCTGGACCTCAGTAACAATGACCTGCAGGATTCAGGAGTGGAGCTGCTCTCTGCTGGACTGAAGAGTTCACACTGTAAACTGCAGATTCTCGGGTCAGTGAGAGACTGAAGTTCCACTTCTGAGTCTCAGTTCCTCTTAGTGGTTCTTTCTTCTTTTTTTGCGCACCAGGTTGTACACGCTCCCCAGATCTAATTTAGTAAACAGACAGGGACCACGCAACTGTTCGAGGGCGGAAGGGACCAGGGGCATAGGACAGGGGTAGCATTTAGTTATCGCATTTAGGACATGATAGTCAATACAGGGACGTAGCCCCCCTCCCTTCTTTTGAATGAAAAAGAACCCAGAGGCTACTGGAGACTTAGAAGGGGTGACATAACCTTGTGCTAGGGCTTCCACGATGTACTCCTCCATCTTCTGCTCCTCTTCCCCCATAAGGGGGTAGATCCATGCCTTGGGCAAGAATCCCTCGACTAGATCTATGGCACAGTCATGTGGGCGATGGGAAGAAAGCTTTGTAGCCTGGGTCTTACTAAAGACATCCTGCATATCTACGTACTCTGGGGGCAGGACGACCTGAACCTCAGGTTTGGGGCTCTCTACTGTGATAGACAGGAGTCGAAGGGCGGCTAGATCTAGACCGTGATCCTGACAATACAGGGATCAGGACACAATTTCCCTTTCGGGCCAGGAAATGTGGGGGGTGTATAGGCTCAGCCAAGATAAACCTAGGATCAGGGCATGTTCAGAGACCGGGAGAACTATCAGGGAGGTCTCCTCCTTGTGATGCAAGCTGGCAGCCAGCTTCACCTTGGTGGTGACATGGGTTATGGGTCTTGAACCGATAGGGTGCCTGTCCAGGGCTGTGATGCGGAGAGGTCTCTCAAGCGGCTCGACTGGGATGTTGAGCTGGTTCACAATGTCCGCTCGATGCCGTATGGGTTGGCCAACACCCCCTCCGTCTTCCAGGCCTTTAATCAATGACGTCCTTAAAGACTACCTCGGACGCTTCGTGGTGGCCTTTTTGGATGACATCCTGGTATACTCCCCTGACCTGCCTACAAGCATGCGGAGAGGTCTCTCAAGCGGCTCGACTGGGATGTTGAGCTGGTTTACAATGTCCGCTCGGAGGGTGGCTGCAGGCTGCGTTGGTGAACAAAGAAGCGGGAAGGGCTGATGGGAAAAGGGATAGGTGGGACCCCTAGTACCAACTGTGGGCAAGTATTCTGGGATTGTTTTTCTCGATCAGCGAGGCCGATCTACATCTTTTGCCTAAGATGTAGCTCATAGGAGATTAGATAATGATCTGACTTTACTGAGCTTTAAGGTACAATATTTAGATTATCAATGCTAACACCCAGGGTCAGGACTAAATCTAGGGTATGATTACAGTAATGTGTGGGTCCAGTTATGTTTTCTATGATGCTGACAGAATCTAAGATCGATGCAAACACCTTTTGTTAATGGATCAAAATGAATATTAAAGTCTCCTACTATTATAACCTTGTCGCTGCACATTGCCAAGTCTGCAGCAAAATTATAGGCCCTGGAGGCCTATAAATATTAATTCGTGTGAATGCATTTTTATTTGTGGCTGGATTTGATATATTAATGTAGAGAATCTGAAAAGAAGTGAAGGTGTTACAGCTTTGAAGGTGAAGGTGGACTAGCTTTGGCCTTAGCCCTAGCATGTTTTAGCTTTCTGGCTACGCCGCTGAGATGTCACCCATTCACCCCGCTGTGAGGGCTCTAGCATCATTACTGTTTATTTCCATAATTTAACTTAATCCTTTATTTTTGTTAGGCTTCCTCTGCTTTAACTCTGCCTGTGGAACTGGAGCTTTCTGCATGTTTTCTATCTCTATATAAAGAAACTCCAGGACTTTAGAAGGACGCTGTATTTCAGTTTAATTCTGTTCTCTATTCTTTATCTGTCCATTCAAATCTTCCTCTTTCAGTTTATTGTAAAATCTGTTCATTCTTCATTTTTCAGACTGGCTTCATGTAATCTTGGAGAAAATACGTGTGAAGCTCTGGGATCAGTTTTAAAGCTGGAAAACTCCTCCCTGAAAGAGCTGGACCTCAGTAACAATGACCTGCAGGATTCAGGAGTGGAGCTGCTCTCTGCTGGACTGAAGAGTTCACACTGTAAACTGCAGATTCTCAGGTCAGTGTTGGTCTTCATTATCATCAACAATTGACAATATAGCTCAGACAGTGTTCAGGCCTTAAGAAGCCAGTGTTTAACCATTTAATGCTGTTTTGTCTAACTTTAACTGTTCAGACTAAGAGTTACTGAGGTGGGGTTTTAAAAATCACAAGACACAATTATTGGCACCCTTGCATTGAGTTCATGCACTCTCTTTATCCAGTGTAACAGTACCGAGTGGAGATGTAAGTGTACTGTATTTTACTGAATTGTATCTTACTATATTGATGTTCTTTGACAAGCATTTTAAGTTTTGGTTGATATGTTAACTTTGGGTTAATGGTAACATCAGCATTAATGATAACCTACTGCACATTTTCAGACGAATACTCGCAGAGATGGTCTCAAAGCAAGCAGATGAATTAATCTGCTTGCAAAACAAAGCAAACAAAGCGGCAACTAAGGGGTATAAACACAAACAAAACACAAATGTGGCAAACAAGAGGGCAAGCCAAAAATGAACCTGGGCCTAGCGGTTGAGCTGGCGAGAGTGGTAAGCGCTAGGAAGAAACCAAAGGAGGAAACAGAATGAAATGCTACAGGCAGAGCCTGGGCTAAACAGGGGCTTACGTAAACTGTGCTAAAACAGCGCTGCACTGACTAAGGGGAGGGAGCTGGGGGACCAGCTACTGAGCAACAATGCCTAGGCCGATCAAACCTGGAACTGCAGCATACTGCCTTGAATGGGGTTGACCTGCTCCTGAACGAGAACTATGAGCAGAAACTGGCCTCAACACACTTCTACAGTCAAGGGAACCTCTCGTGAAACTTCGAGGTCCCAAACGAAACGATTCTCCGCATTGAATGGTGGTGTGGAGGCTTCTTAAATATCCCCCAGTCCCAGGTGAAACTCATAAACCAAACAAAGAATTCAAACAACCGAACCAAAACACATTTGAACATAAACGAATTGAACCAAACACACATGAACATAAATGAACATGAATGAGTCAGTGAATTGACACACATGAACGTAAAAAAAACGCAAGTCTTTATTTGGGCCTGAGGGTAGCGGCTCGAGATCGCCCCAGGAGAGGGCGCGATAACGAGGGCCTGACGTGATGTCAAAAATAGATTGCTTTTAGTTTTCATTCAAAAATTTTCTTTGAGTGTATTCTCAAGATAAAACTGTTGTGCTTTTCTCCTTTTGCAGATTAGCTTTGTGTAATCTTCGAGTAAAGACTTGTGGAAGAAACCTAGGATCCGTTTTAAAGCTGGAAAACTCCTCTCTGAAAGAGCTGGACCTCAGTAACAATGACCTGCAGGATTCAGGAGTGGAGCTGCTCTCTAATGGACTGAATAGTTCACACTGTAAACTGCAGATTCTCAGGTCAGTGTTTCTGTCAATTAATTTTAGATTTTTAAATATAAGTGAAATTCAGCACTTCACCAATATACCTTATACCAATATGTCTCATTATCTTCATGAATTGATCTCATAGTTCAGGCTGAGTTCAATTTCTCCAATGCTAGAGCTGAAAGAATGTATCCTAAAAGAAGAGTTCTAGATAACAGAATTATTAATTAAACATGATCTCTTTCTATGCTGTTTTACTAACTGTTTGTACACACCTTGGGTCAAAACAGACTATGGAGTACTAGGAGGTAGGACTTAACAAATCCCACATAACACAATTATTGGCACTGCTGCATGTAATTCATGCACTCTCTGTATCCAGTGTAACAGTAATAAGTGGTGGTGTAAAAGTGTACTGTATTGTAGTCAATTGTATCTTACTGTATTGATGTCCTGTGACTATCAGATTAGCTTTTGGTTAACTTAGGGCAAACATTTTGTCACTTCTTATTTTTGCTGCCAATAAAATGAGCAACTTCTTGTTTCATTAAAATGTTCCCTTTAAGTATATTCTAATGTAAAATATTTTGTATTTATTCTCATTTTGCAGATTAGCTTTGTGTAACATTGGTCTAAAGATGTGTGAAGCTCTGGGATCAGTTTTAAAGCTGGAAAACTCCTCCCTGAAAGAGCTGGACCTCAGTAACAATGACCTGCAGGATTCAGGAGTGGAGCTGCTCTCTGCTGGACTGAAGAGTTCACACTGTAAACTGCAGATTCTCAGGTCAGTGTTTCTGTCAGTTCATTCTGAAATGATAAATGTGAAGATGTGAGATTCAGAGCTTTACTAAGATGTTTTTATATCAATATACAAGATGAAGTTTCTAGTGAAGGTCACTAGAGTTCACTAACTGAACAAAGACCAACTCTCTAACGTCTGCAGTCGTCTTTAGATTGTCTAGAAAGATTTCTGATGAGGTCTTTCTTCCTCATAAACACATTAATCAGAACCTTTGGACTGTGATAGTGTAGTGATATGTATGATTACTCACTCTGACCTCACAACACATTCTGAAATGAAAACTGGTTTTATAGTGTTTAATGAACCCAGTCTGACCTAACAGCTCATCTGTGATCCAATCAGAGGCTTTTTCTTAGTCTCCTTTAACTCATTATAATCTGCTCCTGAGTAGTGGGTGAGCTGCATGTCCATGTTGGTGATGGATCAGCATGTGGAACTGGAGCTTTCTGTATAATAGTTAGCATGTTTTCTATTACTATATCAGTATTTCCTCTCTTTCCTTTAACATTTTACTTTCATGCATATCTTTATAACTATCCAGTACAGCCCAGAGAAGGAGTTCCACTTTTGAGACTTTCTCTTTTTGATTTTTAATGAAGCCACAAGTTTACACAAATTAATCAACCTTATATTCAGTTCGTTGAACTGCATTCCTTATCCAACCCAGCATTACTGAGTAGGGATGGGACAGCAAATTGAATTTATAAGTTTTATAAAGTTTATAAGTTTTATAATTATAATTTTATAATTATAATTATATAATTAAGTTTTAAAGAATTATAATTCACTTTTATGCCACTGCTGTAAATACAAATTGCTTTGACCCCACCAGTTCCCACCATGGACAGTTCACATGCTTTTGTTGTTGGTAACCCAAAACTACAGAATATTGCACTAATGACTCCATTCTCCCTGTTACAGTCAGTGAAACATCAGCATCATTCTGAAGCTACAAATTTAAGGTGGAATTTCTACATGATGTTTAATTTGTTTGTGGTGGTGGATCTGTAGCCCACTCACTAAGCTAACCTATGCTTATCCATCTCGATTAGGCTGGCAGATGCAATGACTGACACACAGCTCGGTACAGCTTCTACTCTGAATAACTGCTGTACTACAGACACAAGCGCTGATGATAAAAACTTCTGTGTCTGAGAGGATGAAGTGAACAACAAAATGCAACAGGTTATGTCATGTTTGGACCAATAGCCTGCTTGCTAAACTGCAGTTCAAGCACCACAGTACAGACCATTTCCAAGTAATCAGGAGATCAAATTAAGTACAGTCCTAAAATAAACCAGGAAGACTGAACATATCATCATTACGATGGCATAGGACTAAAGTATAGCAGAGAAGTGAATGACATTTTATAGTCTTAACAAGGCCAGATTAACCAATTTCTGCTGTCCTGTGTGGGTGTTTACTAGCATGACTAACCCAAAACTTCAGTGTAGTGCGAGGTGGCCAGTAAATATACTGTATATGCACCTCCACAGGTGTTAGAATGATCTCTAAATGTTTAACTCTGCTTTTACTGATTTTAAGTTTTATTTGGTTCCTCTTTCTCTCCTCTTTCCTCTTTCTTTCTTTTTTAGTCTTGGTTTCTCTCAGCAGTTATTCCTCATGTTTTCAGATAGTTTTTGCTTCTTGAAGCGTAAACTAAGCTTATCAAATTTCTATATGGAAGTATTGCTGAAGCAGAAAAAACAAACCTATGGGCATCATGCCTAATGCCAGGAATTATGATACTTTTGGAATGAGTTGGGGATAAAGTGAGGTGGTGATCATCCAACCCCCTTACCTCAATAACACTCTTGTCACTGAATATGATCAAATCCTTACAGTAATGCTCCAAAATATAGTAGAAAGTCTTCCCTGGACAGTATGTTTAGTGCTTTTAGTGCTTTTTTACTCCAAGCAGGACAGATTCTTAATGCGCTTATATTTGGAACAACAATAAATGAGCAGGTGTCCCAATATTTATGTTCAAATAACCAGAAGTGTTGAGGCAAACAATAATATTTGTGCAGTTTTATGAACAAGCTGCAGGGGTGAATTATAAAAGTTTAAATCTGAAAGTAAAAAATAATTGTTGTTGCTGTTTAATAATGCAGTAATTAGCAGCCAGGTGATTACCAGCTACTATATTTAAAAAGTGTTTTAGGGAGATTCTTGATTTGTCAGAAACTGTCTGATACAAAGTGTGTCATCTCTCTCACTGTTAATTGACCTCTCTTTCTCTCTCTTTCTCATTCACTCTCTCTCTGCAGAGTGTCTGGTTGTATGGTCACAGAGAAAGGCTGTTCTTCTCTGGCTACAGCTCTGAGTTCAAACCCCTCCTACCTGAAAGAACTGGATCTGACCTACAACCACCCAGGAGAGTCAGGAGTGAAGCTGCTGTCTGCCAGACTGGAGGATCCACACTGCACACTCAACACACTCAGGTATGGATGAAAATATCCTCACTCCTATGATTGGTCTTTCAAGAAAGCCTTTATGATTAAACAATAATGATATGTATCACAATAGACACATCAATGGAAATAAGAACTTTTATGATATGATGTTGGATAGATTCACTGTTAATGCGAATTACCAGAAAACCACAAATTCACCAAGTTCGGTTTCATGAACAAACGTCTGGCTTATAAAAATCATCATCATATCCCTTGATAGTGAAGCGGGCTATGAGAGCCAATCATTTAATAAATGTAAGTAAGAAATGGAGTGAGAAAATGAGTGCATTGTGCAAATTGTGGATAAAAATGGACAGGTCAGCTCTCTAGTCCTGCAGTTTTGTTGTTTTTTTAAAGTCTGACTGAAATGTAAGTATATTTAAATTAAATAATAATATTAAACTATAAAATAAATTTGCAAAAGCTTAGTTAAGACAAACACACAACAAATTTGTATGGGTTTGCTCTCCCTCGGGGCAATCCCAGAGCTCCAGCCAGAGGTCCAACAAAACTTCACGGCACCTGGGCTGTGACTTCTAAAGCCCAGTCCACAGACTGGTAGGTGCCATGAATTATCCCGGTCAACCATGTTGTTCAGTGTGTTCCATGGTCTGCTTTAAGGGAAAAGAGAGAGAGAGAGAGAGAGAGAGAGAGAGAGAGAGAGAGAGAGAGAGAGAGAGAGTGTGAGTGTGTGTGTGTGTGTGTGTGTGTGTGTGTGTGTGTGCATGGAACAGAAAAAACATCAGTTCAGTCTCTGGAGTTGAGAAGTCTGATGGCTTGGAGGAAGAAGCTATTGCAGAGTCTGGTCGTGTGACTGGATGCTGCGGTACCTTCTTCCTGATGGCAGGAGGGAGAACAGTCTGTGTAAAGCATGACAGTTAATAATTAAAATATTTGTGTACCTTAATAAATAAGGTGGTTAAATTGGTTAAAATATTAATCAACATATACTGTCAGTATTGGCTGAAATGAACTATTCTATTGTGATCATTTATCAGCTATATCGCCAAGCTCTACTCAAAACTTTACTCAGACAGCTTGTTGTCCCATGATCTGGTATTTCTTGCTCCTGAGCTCCCCCTACAGTCAGCAGAGCGCCCCCACAAGGACATGTCCCTGAAAGTAAAAGAAGCATGTGGACAGAGACAAGAAATTATTTGACAGGTTTTTACACAGCATTACACAGTTCTGGCAAGCATTGTCCTGCCTGATCATATTTACATTTTACTTTATTAAAATAGGCAATTATAATGTCAATAATTATCAATATTGGCTGAAATGAAATATTTTATTGTGATCATTTATCAGTTATATCACCAAGCTCTCGCCAAGGTGTATCAGAACTTCACTCAGCTTGTTGTCCCATAGTTCATGCTTAAGACAACTGGGAGACAATTAGCCGTGTATTGTAGCGTCACCTGCATAGACACTGCCTGCACTAAAACCTTGTTATCATCAGGTGATACTTGAGGAAAATCCTTATAAAACTGCTAAACTTGCCAACTTGTCAACTCTACATGTACTTGTTTGTATAGGGCTGTAAATCACAGCTCATTTACAAGCTTCCGCTGGGTCTATTTACTTTTATTAATTGAATGACTTCTTTTCCGGCCCAAAAATGAGATCTAATCAACGTCCCTTGTATCTGCACTTAGCGAATCAGCTATGGAAGCCTTCCTATGTTCCAGTGTCTGGGTGAGAGAGAGAGAGAGAGAGAAATATATATAAACACTGAAGGAGAGAAAATCTTACTGTCCTGATCTGTCTGTGTGTGTGTGTGTGTGTTTGTGTGTGTGTGTGTGTGTGTTTAGAGTGGAACATGGAGGGAAGATCAGAATCAAACCTGGATTAAAGAAATGTAAGTTCACACACACACACACACACACACACACACACACACACACACACACACACACTCTATCAGTGCAGTGTGCCCGATCCGCACCAAGAGCCCTTCGAGCTTCACGTACGGCTCGGCTCAACCCGCCATCCTTCGAAACCCGTGGAAGACAAGCGTCCAGGCTTTTTTCTGTCCTGGCACCAAAGTGGTGGAACGAGCTTCCCCTGGGTGTCCGAACGACAGAGTCACTCGCTGTCTTTAAATGCAGGCTGAAGACCCACCTCTTCCGAGAGTACTTGGACGAATAGAGTACTATGGTCACCTTATTGTATTGTGTTTAGCAATGTCTAAGCTTAGAGGTATCTTTTGAATTATTAGTCTATTCTAACTAGCTAAGGTTTTCTTGGGTAAATAGCAAAGCACTTTGTAAGTCGCTCTGGATAAGAGCGTCTGCTAAATGCCATAAATGTAAATGTAAATGTAAAGTGTTCCTCCTCTAATGTCTCTTCTTGTGTTCAGACGGCTGTGATCTCACACTGGACCCAAACACAGCACACACACGTCTCTCTCTGAGTGAGGGGAACAGAAAGGTGGTGTGTGTGAGAGAGAAGCTGCAGTCGTATCCTGATCATCCAGAGAGGTTTGATGAGTGTCTGCAGGTGATGAGTAGAGAGAGTCTGACTGGACGCTGTTACTGGGAGGCTGAGTGGAGCAGAAGGAGGGGAGCTGTTATAGCTCTGACTTATAAAACCATCAGCAGGAAAGGAGGGAGATCAGACTGTGAGTTTGGAGAGAATGAAGAGTCCTGGAGTCTGGTCTGCTCTGAAATCGGGTTCTTTGTTCAGCACAATAATGACTCCACAGACCTCCTTCATCCTTCCTCCAGCTGTAAGAGAGTAGGAGTGTATGTGGACTGTCCGGCCGGCACTCTGTCCTTCTACAGCATCTCCTCTGATACACACACACTCACACACTCACACACACTCACTCACTCACACACACTCACACACTTACACACATTCTATACCACATTTACTCAACCCCTCTATGCAGGGTTTAGGCTTCATAATGGCTCCTCAGTGTGTGTGTAAGAATAGCTTTGAAAGGACTGGACGAAAAAAATCAAAAGAGCAGCTAATGCACAACATGGGGTCCCACCAGCATGCGAAAAAACCATGATACACAATGTGTTATAAAATAGTTTTCATCCTTTGATTAATGCAGCATTATCTGGTAATTGCTATTTCTAAGCTCCCCCCACAGTCAGTATAGCACCCCCAAAAGGGCATGTCCCTGAAAGAAAAAAAGCATGTGGACAGAGACAAAAGAGTATTTTTACAGGATTGTACACAAATATGACACCGGTTAAACAGCATTGCATAGTTCTGGTAAGGTTTGTCCTGCCAGATTCAACCAAATTTACATCTACAGCAGTTTTTCAGACACAGTTCTCTTTTTTACAGTCAGTGAAGCATCAACATGATTATGAAGCAACTTGAGCTGTAAGATGTCAGGTTTACAACTGAAAAAATGCATTTATTATATGCATATTTCAAGTCATTTGACTTTTGGTATTCTATTATATAGTTAGGTCCAAAAGTATTTCCACTGTGTTGGGTTTTTCCCTGGCATTAAGGTAAGCTGAACTGAACAATATTCATTATTTACCTAGACCTCAATGTACTAACAATGCACTATATCTGAACTGTTTATATGGTTAGTGAATTAAACAGAGATGAATTAGGGTTCGGAATTTCTTTTTCTCTCAGACATTTTTGTAGCACTGAAATTTGTTACTATGGGGTTTTGGAAATTGACCCTAAACTAGTGTTTAGCTGATATTTTAAAAACGTAATGGGTACATCATGGTAATGGATACAAATCATGGTATATTGCCCAGATTTCATCTTCATCTGGAAGAGGAGATCAAGTTTGTCTAAAATGTTAAAATGTTAAACACAATGAAATCATCCTTTCACCAGAACAAGTGTGACATAGCCCACTGATACTACTGAGCTGCACAGTAAAGCTACAAGCTAAACCTGCACACCAAAACTACACAAGGGAGCTGCACACACAATCAATAAGTACACAAACTGAGCAGATGGTGACCTGATAGGCAGCTGCACGAATCGCTGAGTAAGTGGGATAGACTGACCAGTGAAGGGCTGCATAATCTAGAGGTGGAGCAAGGTCACGACTCACTCTTTCGCCGAGTTAGGTACCAATGTCATTGTTCGGTTGCTGTGTGTTGTAAGTGGGGGCTGCTGTCTGTTCATGTGAGTGTTTGTGTTTGCAGCAGCACTACAAGAATGAAGGCAGGCATTACTCCAGTTCAGCAGACATATTTTGCCCTTGTACTTGTGTATTGAGTTTTTGTTTTTTTTGTGGGGTGTCTATCTTATTGGGTGTAACATGTACATGGTTAGGGAAAAAGATCATATGAAATTATGTATTGACTTAGCCATCCCCTGTCTATATGTACTAGGGTGCCTTTATCCTTCCTGTTTTTGTAAGTTTTATTTTACTGAATTAGTAATATCACCTTTTTTTTCGTTAGTTTCTTTTTCGTCAGTTGGAATTGATGCATCTTGACTGAGGCTGTTGCATCAAAGAGCAAACTTTGGACAATTTTTCCCCTTGAGATTTTCTCCCCTGATGGACTAAGGAATTTGTGGACTACATGGGACTTTTTTTGTTTTAAACATGTTTTAATATTTTGATATTTGTGGTAATAGAAATTGTAAATTTTAGACATTGACAACTGAAATTGAGATTACTGACAACTCAGTTGAACCACAGGGATATATTTGTTCAACTGAAGGTTAAATGAGTCCTTTCCCTCTATAGGTATTAAATTTTTGGCATAGACGAAAGGATCTATGTTAGTGTTGGACACAGATGGAATTTGGCCTCCGCCTTTAACGCAAACATGCAGTGAACGCACACACACATACACACTAGTGATCAAACAAACACAGTGACAGCGCGGTGGGCAGCCATTGCTGTGGCACCCGGGAGAGCAGGATGGGTTAAGGGTCTTGCTCAAGGGGCCAACAGTGGCAGCTTCCAAGCCCAGGTATTGAACCCACCACCCTGTTATCAATAGCCAGGTGCTCTAACCGCAGAGCCACTGCTGCCCTTTTTTGGTAAGTATGCATGACGAGGAACCAATTGAGGCTGCTAGACCTTCAATTATAATGCCATTTGTTATGAAAGCCACTTGAGTACCATTTGATGGGGTGGGTATAGCCATCAAGGTAGGGCAATGAAAGACTGTCAAGTGTACAGACATTAAATAAACAACAACTACAATTTTTAGTGGCGTCACCAGATGGAGATGCAACAAGTACAATTTTTAGCTGTAGAATAAAAGGACTGGAACACTACAAAAAACATTTTTGTTGACCACATGGGGATAATACATCTATTGCAGTTTTTAATTGTAGGTAGAAGCCAAGGCAGTCTCTAAAGTATTTTTCTTTTACACTGTGAACTGTATGGGCCTTAAATGTATAGTTGATAATGTTTGTCAGAGAGGATTTGTTAAGAATGGTTTCAGGATAAAGAACTGGACAGGGCTAAAGAAAAACTATGGCTTACACTATAAACAGCCAGTGAACTTATATAGGGTATATAGTGATAAACGGTGTGCATTGGGGTAATCAAAGTGGGCATTGTTTGGGTGGGTCCAGGGCCAGTACCCCCCAACACTTGTGGTCTACTACAAGATATGTTGGAAGGGTACATCATAAGGTAGCGTTGTAGCCCTTGGGCAGCCCCTGTGCTTTTAGATCAGAAAAAATGCTGGGCTTAGTGATTCTGTGTAGATTATCGCAAATTGAACAATGTGACAAAGAAAGAGTTTCTCCCTAAAGAAATAAAGGAAAGGATGACTTAAGGAAAACTGAGGAAAATGTTGTAGAAGAGAGGACAATAAGATGTGACTACTAAAAGAAAAAAAATATGATTGAAAAACAACATAGAGGTGTCACATTTAGGCAGCTCACTGACTGCTACTCGCTGCTGTGAATTGATTCTCCTTGACTCTCCATGGTTCTCCACGTCGGTGGCGTGTTCATGTAGGCTAGTGTTCTGATCTGGTTCAAGAGATATCCTAGTCTGGTTCTGGAGGAAAGTGCACTTCCTGCTCATGTTCCTTGGTGACTCCAGCTCACGAGACAGTCATGGCGTACTCAGGTTGGGCTTGCCGTGCTATCTAGTCTGGCAGCTGGCTTTTTAGCTACTTCCTTTGTTTACTCAGAGCGTGGCTCTGGTTTTCAGTTAGAATTTCCTCCATGTCAGAATTGAGGTTTGTGGTTTCTGTTGTCCCCTTCCCTTTAGTTAGTTTTGCCCGGCATAATCCCTGTCTCTCCCTGCTGACTATCGAGCTGGATCATCCCCAACCTTTAGTTCTATACCATTCCTGACAATTTTGTTAATTTGGACATTACTACGAAAGGCTATTGATAGGGGTTAGTGGCCAAGGTAAATAGTAAAAGGCTCAGTTTTCACCCTTGACGAGTAGAGGTCTTTTCTTTAAAGTGTATAAAAGATAGTCCCATTTTACCTTATCGAAGGCTTTTTCTGCATACATAGATGATAATGCTTCGGATGCCTTTAGGGCTAGAGTCCCCATATAATGTATATAAAATTAATAATAATAATAATAATAATAATAATATTAATAATAATAAAATGTATTAAATAATCATACATTTTAAAAAGGTGTTTATTTTGAATAAAGCATGTTTGATCAGGGGATTTGATTGTTAGTAGAACCGTTTCTTGCCATGAAGCAAGAATTTTACATAGTATCTTAAAATCCACATTTAATAAACTAGATTCAAGATTCAAGAGTTTTGTCATGTGCACAGCCGAAACAAGCAGTTAAACAGTGCAATTATTTTGTTGCAGTTCCTTCATTTATCAACAGTCTTATAAATATCAATATGTGTATGTATTTACACCAAGTACATAAAAGCAAAGCTAAGTAAAAGAAAAACTAAGTAGAGAAAGTTAAAGAGTAACCAAGAGTTATCAACAGCCAAGGTATCAGCATCAAACTTATACACTAAGGGGGTATGGTGCTGCCCCACTACCTTTTTACTATTGGGCTGCTAATTTTCAACCTATTGTATAATGGCTGCGTTTCAATGACTTAACCTCATTGCCTGCCTGGTTATCCCCAGAATCTGCCTCTGTAGCTCCCACTTCTTTAGTTTCTGTTTTCCATGATACAATTATTTAAATCAAGCTGTAATTATATTATTGTCAGATCTACAGTTTAGATTTAGACACAGTTCATGCATCATTTTGGCATACAGTCACTCCCACTGTTTGCACCACTCTGTGCTAATCCAATACCCCCCCCCCCACCCCAATAAAAGATTTAGTAACTTCCCAGGTCCACCACCTCAGTCACCTCTAGTTACACTTTTCTCATCTTTCCCTACTACTTTCAAGGGGGTTGTATATATATTCTATTCCAGGATTTTTGCTCTCCAGCCCTCTGATCTACAATCAACCCTATGGGCTCAAGATATTGGGGAAGATATACCAGAGGTGCAATATTGGCACACGTTCCTATATCCTCTGTGAGTGCTAACCATAGGGCGATACAATGTACACTATTGCATAGGGTATACTGGACCAATCCTAGACTGTAATTAATAGAAATATAGACCTCAATTGTGAAAGATACCAACAAGCCCCAGCCAATTTAAATTATATGTTCTGGACTTGTCCTTTACCACAAATATATTGGAACTCAATATTCAGTTCACTTTTAGACATATTGCAATTGCCTGTTGCTCTGTCCCCAGTCATCACAATGTTTGATGTCCAGCTCTGTCTAAAAGCAAATCCCATTTGGTAGCATTTCTGACTCTTTTAGTGAGGTGGCTCATTCTGACACATAAAAAAATATTAATTGTACTTCATGAAACTCAAAAGAATAAACAACAGTCTAAAATTATCTACAGTATATCTGAGAGCAACATGAGAGCAGGTTGCACTGTAAAGCCAACAGATGCCAGGGATCTGATGCTGAGGGAGCATGAGGGAGCCAAAACCTTAACTCAACTCTGCCTAGTAGTGTCCAAGTCTCCCCAAGAGGTGGAGATTTTTTTATAGATTCTTGGAACAGTCAACCCTTCTCTAGCTATTAAAGGATTTGGAAAACATTTCAATGACTTCAGCAATGTTTTTTCTGTCATGTAATAGGAGCAGAAATTCTGCTTTTATACATTAGTGTCCACAATGTCAAGCACGCAAATCTGTTTGTCCAACTTGGAGAGCTCCACAACTCTGTCATCAATAGCACTGAGCTCTAACTGCTGAGCCACCACTGCCCCCTAGAAGTTCTCCACATTCCTGCACCAGTTTTACCCCAAATCATATGATGATAGGTCAATCAGACACAATGGCAAGACAGCCATGCCCACAGAGTTTGTGGAAACCATGAACAAAAAATTGCATCAGACACACAGACTTGGTAGAAAACATCTGTGGAATACAAAAATAAAGCAAAAGAAATTGTATGATCTCAATGTAAAGAAACAACCTTACAGGGCAGTAGATCTTGTTTACATGAAAGACAGCCCCAAGAAAAGAGATCTGAGCCCAAAGCTTAAATCACCCTGGAAAGGTCCCTGCCTCATTATCAAGAGCCAAGACCCGGTCCTGTACAAAAACAGAGATAGAAAGAAAACTAAAATTCTAAATCATGACCATCACCTTCCAAACACTTTTGATGCTGTACCTGGATGGGTCAGGAAATTGAGGAACCTGCTACTGAAAGATGATGCAGGGAATAATGAACAAAACAAAAGGCTATTTACATTTTCTGCCTGTTGCCCAGAGGGCCAGCATGTTTGCGACCCTACTATTAGAGCCTGACAACACACTGCCTGTCACACATGGGTGTCCCCAGAGAAGAGAGGCTGATTCTTAACCTACACCATTGGACTTGCCAGCTTCAAGGAGATAAGTCAGTTTAAATTCTGCTTGTTATTCATATACACTTGATGTTAGATTTTCAGTAACATTACAGATGCCTAGGGGCCAAGGGGGCACTGTTAGAGAGAGGGGGTAGTGTAGTGGAAGAATGCAAAGCACTAGTGACTGTAGTAGCCAGTCAGCAGCCAGCATTCTGTTCTTATGTTTATGCACATAAAGCAGCACATTAGTTCTTTGAGAGACTCATTGCTGGCTGCAGCACTGAACCCTTTAGCATAGTTTGGGTGCTGGAGCTAAATTGTTGTTGTACAATTTCATAAGCGATGTGTTCCCTAAAGAGTCCCAACAAAAGCCCCTTTGTCGTGTGCACTTCTTGCCCACGGCACTCCTCCAAAAAAGGACAGTTCACTAGCGCCAGGGCAGCAAGGAAAGTGAGGTAAGTGAGCTACTACCTCAGCAACTAATGTGATGAAACATTAGCCCTTGAGAGCAGGGAAGCAGAAACACAACAATGTTTTATATCACATATAAAATATATATACATTAGGATTGGGCAATATAAATGTTACAAATAACATTTGAATTATGATTCAAAATAAGTATTTCAAATTTGTGACATGTATCATGTGTGAATTTCCATGTTTTTCATCTAGTACCTGGCCAAATAAGCAGAGGGTGCTGTAGAAGCTTACCAACTGATGTTGCATGCTGAAAAAAGCTGTTTTGCCAGCAGCTGAGTTGGCAACCTATTTGACTCATTCCAAATAAAGGTAAAAACCTGGATGAACCAGTCTGCCAAATGTGCCTGAAAACACTCATAACCAGAGATAGAAACACGTACAACAAGAATTCTTCTTGTCATTCTGTCTTATGGCAGCAGCTAATGGTTCAATAAATAATGCAAATGATAATGGAAAGAGTGAACATCCTTGTCTGGTTCCACAATGTAGGGAGAAGCTCTGTGAGGTTTTTATTGGTGACAACAGACAACCGAGGATGATTAGTATAATATTTTAATCCAGTGTATAAAGGATTGTCCAAAGCTGAACTTTTGTAGTGTTATAAAAAGGAAGTTCCAATTTACTTTGGCAAATGCTTTCTCCAGAGATACAGTAATTGTGCTATTATTTTTGCCATGGGAAAAATTAATGAAGTTAAAGAGGCTGTGTTATTAGCAGGGGTTCATCCTTAAAAACAGTAATTTTGGTCTTGATGTATTAGGTAGGACATAACTGTTTCTAGTCTACTGTTTCTTTACTAATAGTGGTTAACTTAAAATAATAAGATCTGTGTTGATGAGTGATACTAGATGATAGTTTCAGCATTGAGCAGGATCCTTATTCGGTTTATGTATTACTGATAGTAATGCCACATTAATTTGCGGTGTAGTATGTGATGTACGTTTTACTTCATTTACCATTCTGATAAAGAGTGGGGAGCTAACTTGCCAAATGTTTGTAGAACATGGGTTTGTAGGAGGGTATTCATCTGGACCCGAGGCATTACTCTTTGCCATTTTGTGAAGAGCTTTTTCTTTTTCTTCAGTAGTTAATGCTATGTTGAGGTCTGCTACCTGGTGGTTCAAGGGTCAGAGTCTCTTAGACAAGGGAAGCAATGATAAGCAGAGGGACAGGATAAGTTTTAGTTAATCCAGCAGGTAGACAGTGTAGAGATCCACACAGCTCGTTTTTCTCAGTTCAAGATTCACAAGACCTGCAGATTGATCAGTGGAGATCAGCCATTGTGGCGTGGACTGTGGTTTTGCTTGTAGCTGTTATTTTATGTGTAGAATATGTGTAAATAAGAATATGTGTAAGATGTTTGTCAGCTTACTATGTAAACATTCCTTAAATGAGCCTTTAATTTGCTGATTATATCATCGATGTGTTCACCATTAGATCTCTCTACTGCACTAAACACAAAAAATAGAAGAATATGCGATTGCTGAGTTTTTTCTCCATTAATTTATGGAGTGGTGTAGTGAGGAAAATTATGCCACTGTCCAAATACTTATGGAGTGGTATACATGGATTTTCCTTATATCCAACATTATGCCTCGGTCACACAAAAAAATGGTATCACCAAAATGTCAGGAATAAACCTTTACTTTCAATTGAAGTCAATGTAAAAAAAGAAGAGAAAAGCAGAGAAAATAACAAATTAAAAGATTGATTTAATTGATTAAAACTCAAAAACGTATGACAGACAAAAAGCTACTCTCTCTCTTTCACACACACACACACACACACACAGGGTTATTCTATCTTACACAGACTCACTGAGGAGCCAGAATAATAAACCCTAATCCCTGCATAGAGGGGTTGAGTGAATGTGGTGTTGAGTGTGTGTAAGTGTGTGAGTGTGTGTGAGTGTGTGAGTGTGTGTGTATCAGAGGAGACGCTGTAGAAGGACAGAGTGCCGGCCGGACAGTCCACATATACTCCTACTCTCCTACAGCTGGAGGGAGGAGGAGGGAGAGCAGTGCTGTTATTATTGTGATGAACAGAGAAACCTTCATCAGAGCAGATCAGACTCCAGGACTCTTCATTCTGTCCAAACCAGCAGTCTGATGTCCATCCTTTCCTGCTGATGGTTTTATAAGTCAGAGCTACATCAGCTCTCCTCCCGCTCCACTCAGCCTCCCAGTAACAGCGTCCAGTCAGACTCTCTCTACTCATCACCTGCAGACACTCATCAAACCTCTCTGGATGATCAGGATACGACTGCAGCTCCTCTCCCCACACCACCTTTCTGTTCCCCTCACTCAGAGAGAGACGTGTGTGTGCTGTGTTTGGGTCCAGTGTGAGATCACAGCCGTCTGAACACAAGAAGAGACATTAGAGGAGGAGCACTGCACTGATAGAGTGTGTGTGTGTGTGTGTGTGTGTGTGTGTGTGAACTTACATTTCTTTAGTCCAGGTTTGATTCTGATCTTCCCTCCATGTTCCACTCTAAACACACACACACACACACACACACACACACAGTGTGGAGAGTGTGTGATTTTCATTGGAATGTAAAGTTTCTCTCTTTCAGTGTTTATATTCCTCAAGGTTATGATGATGCCCCTGATTTAGCTCACAATTACAAAAGAGTGAGAGAGTGAGAGAGATTAAAAACATTAAAGAGTAGTTATAAAAAAGTCTTTATTAGACAAGAGAAAAAGCTCAAGTAATAATCAATACACTGATGATCTTCATCTTTTTAAAGGATTTACTGGGAGTTATGTTTTTATATTTTTTTCTGGAGTGTAGTAGAGTGAATCAAGGCATAAGTTGTATTTTTTTTATCCTGGTAAGATGTGTACAGTTTATTTGTACCAATCACACACCACACAATTTTAATAAACATTTAAACTAGAAGTGAAAGAGCTAACCAAGCTTTCCATACCTCTAAACTCTAAGGAGGTCTACACAAGGAGTAAAGCAATTCCTAGGGTTGGGACATTCAATACTGAGGCTTCAAATCTTGTCAATTTATAACTTTTGGATTCCGGTCGCAGAGCTGGTCTCTGAGAGCATCTGCTTGCTGAGAGCTGGTAGAGACTGGAAATCAATGCAGAGGATTCTTGGAATGGTGATCTCTGTGCTGCCTGTGACCATCAGAGAGGTTCTGAAATGCTGATCAGGAGATGTGCCAGGGATATTTTCCTTTCCTTCCTATTGCTGCTGAAGTTGGTGATGATCAAGAGGAGGAGGGTACTTCTCTTCTTTTGAGGTTTCCCAATTGGGCAGTTTCACAGATGCTTTTAAGAAAGTGCTGTACATAACCCATGGTTTAAAGGTGGTCAGGTGGGTTGCACTGGGCTCTTCTTCTTTAGGCTGTTAAAGATTCTTGTACAAGCTTCCGATGGAAATGTTTATGTGACCTGCAGTTGTGGCTTGTGCATTAAGCCATATATGCTAACAAATACAGTATGTGACACAAAACTTGCCCACTTCGCTTTCCAAAAAAAAAAAACACAATTCAGGGTGGTGGGACGAGGAACTCTGAGTGACAGGCTAATTTTAAAATGGCTTAAAAAAACTCATGTTATGGGAACCTGACAAAGATTTTACTTCTAGTAATACTATCTGGTAATTTTAAATGAATATAGGACAAAGGTTTTCATTCTGTATAAGTGTTTTCTTGAAGAAAAATTTGTGTTTCTGACACAAACAGAATGAACATTTGTTGGTTTAGGTTCATTACATAAGGAGAGTAAAAGCAGTGACACTTTTCTTTACTGTTTTAATCAACTAACAAGACAGAGAAATTAGACCACATTCCACTTACCATCTGCAGCTCACGTAAACCTCCACACACACACACACACACACACACACACACACACACACCACTGAACAGCTGTTGATACCTGAGTGTGGTGAGTGTGCAGTGTAGATCCTCCAGTCTGGCAGACAGCAGCTTCACTCCTGACTCTCCTGGGTGGTTGTAGGTCAGATCCAGTTCTTTCAGGTGGGAGGGGTTTGAACTCAGAGCTGTAGCCAGAGAAGAACAGCCTTTTTCTGTGACCATACAACCAGACACTCTGTAGAGAGAGAGAGAGAGAGAGAGAGAGAGAGAGAGAGAGAGAGAAAGAGAGAGAGAGAGGTAAATTAACAGTCAGAGAGATTATACATTTTGGTATCAAATAGACAGTTTCTAGCAAACCAAGAGTCTCCTTGAAAATCAACAGTTTATTATAATGTTATTTATATTAGTTAATTATAATGACACTGAGAAAAAGCTTATTATGTGTTTTGAATACAGTTTCTGGTAGTTATCTGGCTGGTAATTACAACATTATTGAGCAGTAAATTTAGTTTTCAGGTTTAATATACACACATGGATGAACTTTACCCCTCAGTTAATGAAAGAAAGACCCACAATGGTCACAGAAATAACAAAAGTAATAATAAATAAAAAAGCTGTGAAAATTAACCAATTGAACCATGCTTCAACATAATTATAAAAAATATATATACTCATGAAACAGGCCTGGACAGAAATGATGGTACCCTTAACTTAATGTTTTGTTGTACAACCTTTTAAGGCAATCACTGCAATCAAACGATTCCTGTAACTGTCAATGAGACTCCTGCACCTCTCAGCAGCTATTCTGGCCCACTCCTCAGGATTTAGGTCAGGGCTCATATAAGGCCACTTCAAAATAGTTCATATACTCTTAGCCATTCTTGCAAGACCCATGACCTGCGACTGAGACCAAACTTTCTGACACTGGGCTCTCTCTAGAATCCCTTGATAGTCTTGAGAATTCATTGTACCCTGCACAGATTCAAGACTCCCTGTGCCAGATGCAGCAAAGCAACCCCAGAACATAACAGAGCCTCCTCCATGTTTTACAGTAGGGACAGTGTTCTTTTGCCTTGGCAAAAAGTTAAATTTTTGTCTCATCTGTCCATAGCACGTTCTCCCAGAAGCTTTGGGGCTTGTCAACATGTAGTTTGGCAAATTCCAGTCCGGCTTTTTTATGATTTGTTTTCAACAATGGTGTCCTCCTTGGTCGTCTCCCATGAAGTCCACTTTGGCTCAAACAACGATGGATGGTGCGATCTGATACTGATGTTCCTTGAGCTAGAAGTTCACCCTTTAATCTCTTTAGTTATTCTTAGAAGTTTTTCTGGGCTTTTTTGTTAGCATTCAAATCATCCATCTCTCAGGAACATCACTTATAACCTTTACCTTAAAAATGCTTGTCTATAATTTTCTTTCTAATCTCCTGAGACAACTTTTTCCTTCATTTCCTCTGGTCCATGTTGAGTGTGGAACACACCATGTCACAGTGTAGCAGTGTAGCTACATTGTACCTGTAGCCCTATATATAGGCCCATTGACTGATTACAATATTGTAGACACCTGTGATGCTAATTAGTGTGCTTGCTTTTTTACTTGGGGTCATCTTTAGCTTGTAAGGTAGGCTGGTTTTTAAATATACTTCTAACTAGATTCTGCTAACACTCTTGTCTTAAGGTTAACATAGAAGCTTGGTGCTCACTAGTTGATTGAGGTGCTGATTCAGGTGTAGTTTCAGGCCAGCTAGAAGTGTGAATTGCAGAGGAGGAGCCAAGTGCCTCCAATCTTGATAAATAAGGTGTGGAGCCTAGTTTGTTAGACATCATGACTCCTAGCTAGAATATCAGCTGCAAAACTTTTTTACTCTATTCTGTTGTACCTGAAGATGTGCTTTGCAATTCCTGTCCACACCTCTGACATCAGCCAGAGGTGCAGATACTGATGCAGACGCCGCAATTCCGGTAACCTCATTTACCCACCTTGTTCTAATACCAATGTGATAGTAACTGGGGGACTGTGGAATTGCCAGTCTGCAGTGCAGAAGGCAGATTTCATTTCAGCTTTTGCTTCTGCTCGGTCTCTAAACTTCCTGGCACTGACTGAGACGTGGATCACCCCGGACAACTCTGCAACTCCAGCTGCCTTGTCATCTGCCTTTGCCTTTTCCCACTCTCCACGAAGGACTGGCAGGGGCGGCGGTTTACTTCTCTCTCCTCTGTGGCGCCTGCTCTGGATGTGGCTGTGACTCCTTTGGACTTCTCTCATCACCACTTTCTCTCCTCCTCACTCCCCCTCTCTGCTCCTTCAACCACCACTTCTGCAAGCTCTTCCATCCCTCTTCACCGCAATCTTCGCTCTGTTTCCCCTTCAGCTCTTGCCTCAACTGTCCTGACCACTCTTCCTCATCTTGAATCTTTCTCCTCTCTCCCACTTGAAACTGCTACAGACACACTCCTCTCATCTATCTCCACCTCTGTCGACCTTCTCTGCCCTTTCTCCCCTAGGTCAGCAAATTCTTCTCCACCTTCCCCATGGCTGTCAGATGTTCTCCGCAACAACTGTAGAGAGCTAAGACTGGCTGAAAGGAAGTGGCGGAAGTCAAAAAAAGACTCCGACCTCCACTCCTATCAGTCTCTTCTCTCCAGGTTTAGAACGGAAGTTGCTGCCGCTAAAGCATTTTACTACAGGGGGAAATTGAAATTATCTGCATCTGACCCACGCAAACTATTCACCATCTTCTCCTCTCTCCTCAACCCTCCTACTCCCCCACCTCCCACTACCCTGTCTGCAGAAGATTTTGTCTCCTTCTTTGAAGAAAAGGTTGACAAGATACGCCGATCTTTCCCCCCTGCCTCTACCCCCCTCTCTAGGCACTGCCCTCCTCCTCCCTCTTCTCTGACCTGCTTCTCTCCTCTTTCCACAGATGACCTCCTACATCTTCTCACCTCCAGTAATCCTACCACCTGTTCACTAGACCCTGTTCCATCCCCTCTGTTCCAAACAATCGCTCCAAACGTCCTTCCTTTCATCTCCTCTATCATAAACAGCTCTCTGTTGTCAGGTCAGGTACCATCTGTCTTTAAGTCTGCCAGAGTTGTGCCCATCCTAAAGAAACCAACTCTGGACAGCTTGGACATCGGCAACTACAGACCTATCTCTCTTCTCTCTTTCCTCTCAAAGATTCTCGAACGTTCTGTCTACAACCAACTGTCTCTCTTTCTCACTCAGAACAATCTACAGGACCCTAACCAGTCTGGCTTCAAAGCTGCACACTCTACTGAAACTGCTCTCATTGCAGTTACAGAGAAGCTCCATGCAGCTAAAGCTGCCAGACTGTCCTCAGTTCTGATCCTTCTTGACCTCTCCGCAGCCTTTGACACAGTGGACCACAAGATCCTCCTGTCTATCCTTGCTGGCCTTGGAATCACCGGCTCTGCATGGCAATGGTTTGCATCATACCTGCAGAGACGCTCATACCAGGTAAGGTGGCAGGGCGACACGTCCGCTCCTTGTAGTCTCTCCACTGGTGTTCCACAAGGCTCGGTTCTTGGTCCTCTTCTTTTCTTACTTTACACTAGCTCTCTTGGTAAAGTGATATCCTCCCATGGATTCTCTTACCACTGTTACGCCGATGACACTCAACTCATGCTCTCTTTCCCGCCGTCTGACACACAGGTTTCTGCCCGCATCTCAGCATGCCTCGCCGACGTCTCTTCCTGGATGGCGGCTCACCACCTCAAACTCAACCCCAGCAAGACGGAGCTGCTGTACATCCCGGGAACTGCTGGATCAAAAAATTATCTTGCCATCACCTTTGAGAACTCACTGGTCACTCCTTCTACAGAAGCACAAAGCCTTGGTGTAATGATGGATGATCAGTTATCGTTCTCAAGTCATGTTGCAAACGTAACTCGGTCCTGCAGATTTCTCCTGTACAACATCCAGGGAATTCGACCCTTCCTCCATAGAGAGGCCACCCAGGTGCTTTTTCAGTCTCTCGTCACTTCCAGACTTGATTACTGCAACTCTCTTCTGGCTGGTCTCCCTCTGCGCACCATCAGGCCCCTGCAACTCATCCAGAATGCAGCAGCACGGGTCGTCTTCAATGTCCCTAAATTCAGCCATGTCACTCCACTGCTGCGTTCTCTCCACTGGCTTCCTGTAGCTGCCCGCATCAGATTCAAAACCCTGACGCTGGCCTACAAAGCCAAGACTGGACCAGCCCCTCCGTACTTGATAGCAATGGTCAAAAGCTGCACCAAGAGCCCTTCGAGCTTCAAGTACGGCTCGGCTCGAACCCACCATCCCTCAAAATCCACGGAAGACAAGCGTCCAGGCCCTTTTTTCTGTCCTGGCACCAAAGTGGTGGAACGAGCTTCCCCTGGGTGTCCGAACGGTCGAGTCGCTCGCTGTCTTCAAATGCAAACTGAAGACCCACCTCTTCAGAGAGTACTTGGGCGAATAGAGTACTATGGTCGCCTTATTGTATTGTGTTTAGTAATGTCTAAGATTAGAGGTATCTTTGAATTATTAGTCTATTCTAACTAGCTATGGTTTCTTTCTTGGGTAAATAGCAAAGCACTTTGTAAGTCACTCTGGATAAGAGCGTCTGCTAAACACCGTAAATGTAAATGTAGTGGACACACCTTGATTTAACATGTCCCTTTGATCAGTTTTTAATGAGAACTTTAATGAGAACATACTGTTCGGCCACCCCTAACTAGTAATCACAAGCAGAAACAGTTGCAGACTCATTTTCAGTCTTGTTTACTGATGCGTGCCATGCAACCCTGGATGGTCCAGATGAATGGAGTAGTGGATAGTTGTTGGATGGCCACCATGTCCCAATAAGGCTGCAACGTCAGTCATGTTTTGGGCCGGAATCATGGATAAAGAGCTAGTAGGCCTCTTTGGGTCCCTAAAGGTGTAAAAATGACATTGGCAAAATATAGAGTTTCTGACTGACCACTTTTTCCATGGGATAAAAGGAAGAACCATGCCTTCCATAGCAAAATCATCTTTATGCATAACAATGCACCTCATGCTGCAAAGAACACCTCTGTGCCCTTGGCTGCTATGGGCAGCCCCTACAGCAAGGAGCAGGCTTGTCAGAGTGATGACTGTGAAACTCTGCTATTATGGCAGGATCCATGGTGTCTCTTCCAGCACTGCTGGAGCTGCCCCCTACATCTCCAGGAGTCCATCAGCCTACAGACAGCATAGAAATGATCCCTGTCTATCACGTCCGGCCATGGTGGTGTGACATCTAGTGATGCCTCGTCCAAGGCACCTGTTGACAGGTTCAAGCAAAAACACCTGAAACAAATGTAAAACTCTAAAGCGAAGCGGTAAGTCCAACCTATATGTGGCCTTATTGATTCTTAGGCAGACACTTTCTACTTCCCTCCATGTTTCTGAAGTTCCTCATAGCCAACCATACCCTGTCTCTGGGCTGATAGACTGGAGTGTCATTCTAGTGGCGGTCAGCTTGCTCCTTATTGCATTGGAGGGCATGTTCTATCATCTGATGCACCTACTCCCACACCTGTTCGCTTCTCTGCATCCAAGAATCCACTGCAGGCATCAGAGGAGGCCCCAGTCCAAGAAGCCATTTTGGAGGGTCTCCTGTGCGCTGTGCCCCTAATCTCATTTCAGAGGCATTGACTTTAATGGTGAAGGGTTTAGATGGGCCAGGATATTTTAAGATGGAAGCTGCCGTAAAGGACACTTTTAAGGCCTGAAACACTACCTCTGCCTGTTCTGTCCACTTTAACTTTTTTGGTCCTCCCTTGAGGAGGGATGTGAGTAGTGTGGCGATAGCGTTAAAATTACAAATAAAGCCACAGAAATGAGCAAAACCTAAAAATCTCTGTAATTCTTTTACCGAGGAAGCATTATGCCACTGGATCTTATGATCATCCATCATAATTCCTTATGCACTAATAACGTACCCCAGAAAGGACACGGATTGGAGATTAATATTTTTCCCCTTTCAGAAACAAACTGTTGTCTAGTAAACACTGTAAAACTGCTCGGATGTGTCTTACATGTACATCCCTATCCGGTGAGTAAACCAGGATATCATCCAAATAAGCTATTAAAAAATGTATCCAATATGTCCCTGATGAGTAACTTGCCAAACAGATTCAGACACTTGCACAAGTCAAATACAAAGGAGGCTTTACTAGCAAAAGTATAATCCAATTTTGTAGTCGATACACAGGCCAGAAACAAAAGCAAAGGGTCAAAGTCCTGTATCAATATCACAAGTAGACAATCCAAAGGGTAAGGCAAAAAGGCAAAGTTGAAAAACAAGGGCTAAGGTCATACCCAAAAATACAAATGTACAAATAATGCTCAGTAGATCACCAGAAGGGATGCAATACCTTGCAATTACCCTATACTAAAGCCTGGGCTTAAATACTACACTAATGGAATCATAAGACCAAAGACACATGTGAAAGTCATTAGAATTATGGAGTATGTGAATGGGGAAAAGAGTGTGGAGTCATTAGCTATGTGACTTCCTGTTGAGTCCTTTAGAGCCTCATCGTGAGATGGCCACATGAAAGTATGGATATAGCGAGGCACTCAGTGGATGTGTGACACTCTGAAAGAATGAGAAAATACACAGGAAGTGGATGGGGAAACTTATTGAGAGCAGGAGGAAGAACTGCTGAGAGGAACCCATTAATACTTAAAAGCATTGGTAAAGTGGTGTTAATTCAATATTTAGAGAGGATTCAAACACTACAGCTTCAACTCTGCTATAGTCATGTATGATATGATGGATCAGCAGCACAAATCTGTCCACCAGTGTCCTCACCCTCTGATGACCACATCCACCTCACACTATGCTGAAGTAATGTGAAATATGAGAATATGAAATAGTGATTGTTGGATCTCCTGAGTGATGCAGAGGAAACAACGCTAGGGACAATGAGGTCAACTTATCACTGCTACTTAGCTTTTCAGCAGTGATCTTTTATTAACATATAAAGCCCTACATGGCCTCGCTCCTGAGTACCTGCAGGATCTTATAGTATATTACGAACCATCAAGACTACTTAGATCTCAGGGTGCTGGCCTCTTACGCGTTCCCAAAATTCTGAAAACCTCAGCAGGGGGAAGAGGCTTTTCCTATAAAGCCCCCCAGCTCTGGAATAACCTTCCAGATAATGTTCGGGACTCAGACACAGTCTCAATCTTTAAATCTAAACTGAAAACTTATATGTTTAGTTTAGCTTTTGGTAATTAATGTTTCTTAGATAAGGGCTGCAGGTCCAGGGGTTCGCGGACCCAGGGAATTGTAGTACTCTGAGATGCTGGAGCTGTCGTCTCGCTGCTTACACGCGATCACTCAGGTTTGTTGACGGTGGAGCAGATAGATGCTGGTGTTCTCAGGGTACGCCCGTGTCCGTGTTACCTTCTGGCTCTCTCCTTTTAATTATGCTGTGATAATCAGACCTGCCGGAGTCATCAGACATACCCAGATGCTGATGATCAACATTCTCTGCACTCCATAAAATTCCTCTTAGAACTAACTTCTCTCTCTTTACCTTCCCCGAGTAAATGGCCACCCAGCCCGATCTGCAGGAAGATTGCCCGCTGAGGTCCCCTCTACCTGCATCTAACCAGCTGCCACCTACCAGTCCAGCCAGCGGGTCCCCCCCAACCCGCCACCACCCATGGCTCACCTGCCAGCCGCTGCTGCCTGTTTGGTGGCCGTGCTGAAACCTAGATGGACTCGTGCCTGTCTGACACTATTAATATCACAACTATTAACTTTCTGTTGTACCTGGTTTGGTAATTTTTATCATTAATGTTTAAAACAGTCTGGCCAGAGGAGGATGGGTCCCCCTTGTGAGTCTTGGTTCCTCCCAAGGTTTCTTCCTCCAGCTCTGAGGGAGTTTTTCCTTGCCACTGTCGCCGTTGGCTTGCTCACGGGGGTCTTTGACGCTTCATGTTATTTCTTCTTTCTTCTCTGTCTCTGTTCTTTATTAAGTAATAATTATGTAAAGCTGCTTTGTGACGACAACAGTTGTAAAAAGCGCTATACAAATAAATTTGACTTGACTTGACTTGACTTGATAAGTTGACCTCATTGTCCCTAGCGTTGTTTCCTCTGCATCACTTAGGAGATCCAACCATCACTATTTCATATTCTCATATTGTGTACACTGTACAGCGAAATGTGTTAAACTCAGCAATCAACAAAAACCAGAACACATTTGATATCAGCTGATAAGTTATTCAAACCCATTCAGTCAACTTTCTGCTTTCTGATATGAGAGACTTTATACTGGTACCTGAAGGGGGATTCAATCACTGGAACCAGTCTAATAATGTTCAGTAGAGTCCAAAGGTTCTGATTAATGTGTTTATGAGGAAGAAAGACCTCATCAGAAATCTTTCTAGACGATCTAAAGACGACTGCAGACGTTAGAGAGTTGGTCTTTGTTCGGTTAGTGAACTCTGACCTTCACTAGAAACTTCATCTTGTATATTGATATAAAAACATCTTAGTAAAGCTCTGAATCTCATATCTTCACATTTATCATTTCAGAATGAACTGACAGAAACACTGACCTGAGAATCTGCAGTTTACAGTGTGAACTCTTCAGTCCAGCAGAGAGCAGCTCCACTCCTGAATCCTGCAGGTCATTGTTACTGAGGTCCAGCTCTTTCAGGGAGGAGTTTTCCAGCTTTAAAACTGATCCCAGAGCTTCACACGTCTTTACTCCAAGATTACATGAAGCCAGTCTGCAAAAGGAGAAAAGCAAACCAGATTTTACTTGAGAATACAGTCAAAGGAAATTTTTAATGAAACAGGAAAGTGATACATTTTGACAAAACAAGAAGTGGTTAACAGTGGCCAAATAAAAATAAAAACCTGGATGAACCAGTCCGCTAAATGTACCTGAAAACAATTGTAACCAGAGATGAAAACACAGCCAACAAGCATTCCTCTCTTAAGATTTAATTTAACTTAATTTAACTTTTTTTTGTTACTTGATTCCTACTGATGCACTGCACCAGTTTTTATATTTTTTATTTTGACAGTAAAACTAACGTGATTTAAACTTAATAATTAACAACAACCAGAACACATCTGATGTTGGCTGATAAGTTACTTAAAGATAAGATAAGATAATCCTTTATTAGTCCCACAGTGGGGAAATACTCAGTGTTACAGCAGAAAGGGATAGCAAGACACTCAGTTACAAAAAAAATGTAAATGAATAATTTACACTATATACACAATATAAATAAGAATTAAAAAAGCAATAACAATATTATTTACAGGTTATTGCAAATGACTCTTAATTGCACATGTGGGGGGTGTATTGCACATAGTATTTTAACATTGAGGGATCTCTGTTCCCTGAACATGTGTGTGTGTATGTGGTCCGCTGAGAGCAGTGCTGGTTGTGGAGTCTGACGGCAGCAGAAAGGAAGGACCTGTGATACCGCTTCTTCACACACTTGGGGTGAAGCAGCCTGTCACTAAAGGAGCTGTCCAGTGCTGCCAGAGTCTCATGCATGGGGTGGGAACTGTTCTCTAGCATGGATGCCAGCTTGGCTGTCATCCTCCTGTCTCCCACCACCTGCACTGGGTCTAAGAAGCACCCCAGGACAGAGCCGGCCCTCTTAATGAGTTTATTCAGTCTCTTCTTATCTGTCGTCGAAATGCTACTTCCCCAGCAGACCACTCCATAAAAGATGGCAGATGCCACCACTGTGTCGAATAACGTCCTCAGGAGTGCTCCCTGCACCCCAAAAAACCCCAATCTCATCAGTAGGTAGAATCTGCTCTGGCCTTTCTTGAAGAGTGCAGCAGTGTTGACTGACCATTCCAGTTTATTGTTCAGATGAACATCCAGGTATTTATAAGAGTCCACACTCTCGATGTTCATACCCTGGATGTTCACTGATGGAAGGGGGTGTCTGCACCTGCGGAAAACCACCACCAGTTCTTTGGTCTTTCCAGCATTTATCTGAAGGTTGTTCTGCAGACACCAGTCCACAAAGTCCTGAATAAGTTCTCTGTACTCGCGGTCCTCCTCATTGGTTATGAGGCCAACAATCGCGGAGACATCAGAGAACTTCTGGAGGTGACGGGTCGGTGAGCTGTACATGAAGTCAGCAGTGTAAAGGGTGAAGAGGAATGGTGCCAAGACTGTTCCTTGAGGGGCTCCTGTGCTGCTGGCCTCCATATCAGAGACACAGTTAAAACCCATTCAGTCAACTTTCTGCTCTCTAATATGAGAGATTTTGTTTTATAAACATTTAATTTGAGTCCATAATTATTTAATTAATCCTTTATTTAAACTCTGAGGACATTGAGGATGACTCTCATTGACATCGTAGCTGGGGAAATACATAAAATATTGACTACAAATGAAGAAAATGTCTTCCTCTACTTAGTGGTGTAGTAGTGGATTGGATAAAGAAAGCTATGCAATAAAATATAGTCATCATATAGAGAATGTATCAGATAATAAAGTGATATAAACAGATAGTATTTTTATTAAGACTTAAAAAGAATAACTCTTTAAGAGCAGGAGGAAGAACCACAGAGAGAATTTAAGACTCAGAAGTGGACCTCATCCTTCTCTAGGCTGTACTGGATAGTGCAGTTATAGAGACCTGAATGAAAGTACATGAGCAGGCTTAAAGGAAAGAGAGGAAATACTGATATAGTGATAGAAAACATGATAACTATTATAGAGAAAGCTCCAGTTCCACATGCTGATCCATTTTACTATCACCAACATGGACATGCAGCTCACCCACTACTCAGGAGCAGATTCTAATGAGTTAAAGGAGACTAAGAAAAAGCCTCTGATTGGATCACAGATGAGCTGTTAGGTCAGACTGGGTTCATTAAACACTATAAAACCAGTTTTAATTTCAGAATGTGTTGTGAGGTCAGAGTGAGTAATCATACATATCACTACACACTGAATGTTCAGTAGAGTCCAAAGGTTCTGATTAATGTGTTTATGAGGAAGAAAGACCTGATCAGAAATCTTTCTAGACAATCTAAAGACAACTGCAGACGTTAGAGAGTTGGTCTTTGTTCAGTTAGTGAACTCCGACCTTCACTAGAAACTTCATCTTGTATATTGATATAAAAACATCTTAGTAAAGCTCTGAATCTCACATCTTCACATTTATCATTTCAGAATGAACTGACAGAAACACTGACCTGAGAATCTGCAGTTTACAGTGTGAACTCTTCAGTCCAGCAGAGAGCAGCTCCACTCCTGAATCCTGCAGGTCATTGTTACTGAGGTCCAGCTGTATCAGTGCTGAATCAGACATGAGCACTGATGCTAGTGTTTTACAGATTTCCTTACTAAGACTGCAGTGATCCAACCTGGATATTGAACATTATAATTACCTTTCAGAAACTCAACGATCATCCAAAGTAATCCCTCAACCTACACACATGGACAAAATTGTTTGGTACACTTCGGATAATGAAAGACCCACAATGGTCACAGAAATAACTTGAATCTGACAGAAGTAATAATAAATAAAAATTCAATGAAAATGAACAAATAAAATCAGACATTGATTTTAAACCATGCTTTAACAGAATTATTTTAAAAAGTAAACTCATGAAACAGGCCTGGACAAAAATAATACAGGGCTACAGGTAGTCACTGTGCTGTTTGGTGACATGGTGTGTACCATACTCAACATGGACCAGAGGAAGCAAAGGAAAGAGTTGTCTCAGGAGATTAGAAAGAAAATTATGGACAAGCATGTTAAAGGTAAAGGTTATAAGACCATCTCCAAGCAGCTTGATGTTCCTGTGACTACAGTTGCACATATTATTCAGAAATGTAAGAGCCAGTCTCATTGACAGTTACAGGAATTGTAACTCTGGAATTGGAATCTTCGATCCAAGATGGCGCCGAGGATGGCAGCCACGGTGACGAGCTCCTCCGTGTGGTGTTTGTTTTTGTTTGTTAATGTTGTCTATTGTACGTCAAACTCAGTTAGTTGAAGCAGGGAACAACTACTGAGCTTCAGGAACAACATTTCCCCTGAAAGCATCCCGGAATTTGTTCAAGAACCTTCAGTTTGTGCGGAGATCCTCACAACAGCCGCGCTGACCGCGCTCGGCCTCGCCAGGAGACTGTGGAGAAACCGGCGCAGGGGCAGACGAGCCGGCACGCTCGTGCGTCTGAGGCGACGTGGGGCTCGCACACCTCTACCGTCATTATTCCTCTCCAACCTCCAATCTCTCAGCAACAAAACTGAGGAACTACTTCTGCTCAACCTAACCAACAAGGACTTCTCCGCTGCTTCTGCGCTCTGCTTCACGGAGACCTGGCTGACCGAGCTGACCCCGGACAGCGCGCTGCACCTCCCGGGCTTCCAGCTGCACAGAGCGGACAGAGACGCAGAGTGCAGCGGCAAGAGCAGAGGAGGAGGAATCTGCTTCTACATCACGCGCGCAGCTGTCGGGCTCTCCGATCACAGCCTCGTTCACCTCATTCCAACCTACCGGCAGAAACTCAAAACCAGCAAGCCGGTCATCACAACAGTGAAGAGGTGGACCAGTGGAGACATTGAGAAGCTGCAGGGCTGCTTCGAATCCACAGACTGGGCTGTGTTTGAGGAGGCGACAGACGGACTGGACGAATACACAGACACTGTGACGTCATACATCAGTTTCTGTGAAGACAGCTGTATCTCAACTAAATCACAGGTGAAATACAGTAACAACAAACCCTGGTTTACTGCTGAACTCAAACAGCTTCGGAGGGAAAAGGAGGAAGCGTTCAGGAGTGGAGATAGAACTGTCTATAAGGAGGCCAAATACAGACTGGAGAAAGGGATTAGAGCTGTGAAGAGCAAGTACTCAGAGCAGCTGAACAGACACATCACTGCTAACGACCCATCTTCAGCCTGGAAAGGCCTTCAGCTTCTCACTGGTCACAAGGTGAGAAAGACCCCCCTCCTCCTGAATGGCCGACACCTCACCAACGACCTGAATGAGTTCTACTGCAGATTTGAACTCACAAAAGACAATCAGACTGTCTCCCCCCCATCACCCCTGACCCCTCACATCCTGGACACCTCCTCTTCCAGACACTCCCCTCTGGTAGAAGACTGCGGTCCATCAAAACCAGCACAACACGTCATGCTAACAGCTTCTTCCCCAGAGCTGTAGCGCTCCTCAACCACAATGGACACCTCCCACTGTAAACCTCAAAACATACAACTGAACTGTACCAAACCGGACTGAACAGCTATTTTGCACTCTGCCTATTTGCACACTGTACAGATGTTCTTTTCTGTAAATATCAGCTCTTTACTTTCTGTAAATATCAGCTCTTTATTACCTTTAGTACTTCTTACTTTTTTAATTTATCCCCTACCCTATTTATTGTTTAGTGTCATTTTCCTTTAGTTTAAGACTGTGTTCTGTGTTTTTTGTTACTTGTCATACGTGTTGCTCTCACCAAGACAAATTCCTTGTATGTGTAGCATACTTGGTAAAATAAAGATTCTGATTCTGAATTGTTTGATTGCAGTGGTTGCCTCAAAAGGTTGTGCAACAAAAAAATAAGTTAAGGGTACCATCATTTCTGTCCAGGCCTGTTTCATGAGTTTATTTGTTTAAATAATTCTGTTGAAGCATGGTTGAAAAGCAATGTCTGACTTTCATTGGTTAACTTTTATAGCATTTTTATTTATTATTACTTTTTGTCAGATTCAAGTTATTTCTGTGACCATTGTGTGTTATTTCTGTGATAATCTTTCATTAACCAAGGGGTACCAACAATTTTGTCCACATGTGTACATAGCAAAACGTATAACATTTATATGTATCTACCTGCAGGTAACAGTTATGGGTTAATATAATTACAGGCTAAGTACATATAGGAGCTGCTTTTTTCAGACCGCAAACTCTCACACAATTTATGGCACCCATGAAGACAGTTATGTATTATTAAATATTAATTCAGTATTATTGAGAACCTGTTTCTGATGCATCTTTTAATCTAGTGGTGGCAGTAATTGAGTTTCATTAAAACATTTCGATAAAGATTGTTGTTTTCTTTAGGCTAAATTCACATCAATTTAAGTTAAGAATTGTTAGTGTGAGATTGTGTTGTTTAACCTAATGACATTTAGTCTTAACAATAAGGTACTCGTTCCCAAATCTCAGCATGGGGGAAGAGCATTTTCTTATAAAGCCCCCAACTCTGGAACAACCTTCACGATAATGTTCAGGACTCACAGCCCAGACTTTTGACCTCAATGAAGGTTTTACATTATTTACCCTCAGCCTTGGCAAAAAAGTATCAAGTATAGCATGGATTGAGCATGTCCACAATTATTTACTTATCATTAAGCATGGTTGTTTAAAAAAAAGAAAATGATTAATTTTATCATAGCTGTTTCAGTTAGTACATTGCCAACTACTACATTTATGTATTACTCATTAACTTTTTATGATAATGTAGTAGTTATAATACAATATCAAGAAGCAAATGTCAAGCAAGACACACATCTGTTTAGGTCAAATACTAATAAGTCCTATAATTCAACAAGGGTTAAGTTTATAGCAAGAATATAAAATAATTTAGCTCAGAGTGTACAGATTGCAGTCATTCATTGCTACCTCAAAAATGTATAAATATGAGATGACAGACAACGTCTCCATTATTTGTAATTCAAAATATACAAATGCAATTAGAGAAAATTAGAGAAAAATGTGTTGACTTCACTTTGCAGAATAATAAACTAAACAAGTTATTATGTAAAAGTATTACATATATGTGAGTGGCAAAAGTATGTGAACATTTGCTTTGAGTGGCTGGTGTGACCTGCTTGTGCAGCAATAACTGCAACTAAACGTTTCTGGTAATTGTTGATTAGTCCTGCACATTGGTTTAAAGAAATTTTAGCTGACTTCTCTGTAGCAGCAGCTTTCTCATTACAACCCTGCCACTCAGATCAATGTTGGTCGGTGTTCTCCTGGTGGTCTACTCATGATCATTAACATTAGCCGATGTGAGAAAGGCCTTTAGTTGCTTAAAAGGTACCTTGGGTTCCTTTGTGGCCTCACAGACTATTACACACCTTGCTCTGGGCATGATTTTGTTAGTTGAGTGCTCCTGAAGAGCATAATAATGGTCTTGAATTTCCTCTACTTGTTCGCAATTTGACTGACTGTGGATTGGTGGAGTCAAAATTCCAGAGATGGTTTGGTAACCTTTTCCAGCCTGAGGTGCATCAATAGTGTTTCTTTTGTGGTCCTCAGAAATCTTTCCTCATTTTGTTCTGTTATTTGCTAATCCTAAATGCCCACATACTTGACACTCACTGTTAATTCCTCAATAAATAAATGACCAAATCAAACATTTTTGTCTTATTTCTTTGATTTGGTTCTCCTTATCTACTTTTAGGATGCGTTTTTAGGATACATTCTTGCAGAAATATAGAATTTTTTAAGGGTTATTAAACTTTTAAGCACCATTGCACGCAGTTGTATACAGCACATATTTCAATTCCAAGTTCTGGTGTACAGAACAAAGAGGTAATTGTTGTAGATTATAAAAGCTTAATTAACACATTACAAGGAGATGGAGCCAGTGCTGATATAACAGATGGTCATGGAGGAGCATTCTTTATCAGAATGGTGAAGTGTGCAGTTTAAACAGCCAGAAATATTTGCACATATTATTGTGAGAAGCTCCCATCCACTGGTGGTGAGGAAGTGGAAGGTCAGCCTGTTAGTGCTCAGACCATACACTGCACACTACATCAATTCTGTCTGCAGGGCTGTCGCACCAGAATAAAGCCTCTTCTGAAGTTGACACTGACAAGCAGTGTCCTTTGGTTTGATGACACCAAGATAAACTTGTTTGGGTCAGATGTTATCCAACATGTGTCTAACATCCACCCCTAGGGATGTCATCATGGAAGGATTCCAGTAGCAACCTGTGCAGCTTTGGTGAATTCCATGCCCAAGAAGGTGAAGGCAGTGCTAGATAATGGTGGTAACACAAAATATTGACATTATGAGCACAATTTGGACATGTTCATTGTGAGGTGTACTCACTTGTGTTGCCAGCTATTTGGAAATGAATGGCTATGTGTTGAAATATTTTCAGAAGACTATGGTTTACTACCATACTGCTATACAAGCTAAGTTATATCCAAGTTTCGTTTTTATAGTGTTGTCCCATGAAAAGATGTAAATAAAATATGTGCACAACCGTGAGGGTGTACTTACTTTTGTGAAATAATATATGAACTATGTACATATAGTATGTATTATATGAATCCTGAAGTGCTCTTTTAGTCACATATATGAAGCCCACTTGAGATCTGGCTGGTTTGAAAAACAGCAAGAAAATGATAAATAGTTTATACTATGTTAGTTTGCAGTATGTTTACATTGAGTTTAGCTGTCATACCTGAGTTACATATTGTGTTCAAAATGGTAAACATTTAGTCAATAACAGTGGTGTCAATATATGAGAGCTGGTCAGTAATATTCTGTATCGCTTTCTGTATCGTTACTAGTGGTTTTATGTTAAACTACTCTTATAAGTTGAAATTCATAATTATAATGATACTTGGGAAGCACGCTTAAATTTCTATAATGCAGACGTTATAATAATATTTGTGTCTTCAAAAAGTAATCCTAAGGAAAAGGGTACTTGCAGTGCACGTCTTGTGTTTTTCACCACAGGCAGTAGTGTCTTCAGTCCTTCTTCTGATGCTCTGTATTTCCTCAGCTCAAACTTCTCTTGAGCCTCCTCTGATATCAGCAGCACAAACACCAGAGCTGACCACTGTGTTGGTGAGAGTTCCTGGGTTGAGAGAAATCCGGAGTTCAGGAATTCCTGAATTTCTCTTGTGAGGGAGTTGTCTTTGAGCTCACTCAGGCAATGGAAGAGACTGATGGTCTTTTCAGAGGATTTATTCTTGTGGATCTTTCTCTTAATGTAGTTTACTGTGCTGTCCTCTCTTTTAATTTCAATGTCTGGCTGTAAAGTCTTGAGGAGCCTCTGATTGGACTCCAGTGAGAGGCCGAGGAGGAAGCGGAGGAAAAGATCCATGTGTCCATTTTTACTTTTCATGGTCTTATTCACTGCTATCTTGAGAAGATCATCCAGTGTATGTTTAAACCTCCATCTTATTTTCTCCAGCAGGGTCTGGAGGAGTGGATTACATTTATCACTGAATGTGAGGAAAACAAATACAGCAGCGAGGAACTCCTGGAAACTCAAATGGACAAAGCTGAAGATCTTTTCATCCTTTTTAAAGATTTGTGTGCAGACTCCAGAGTACACTACAGCTTCTTTGAGCTCAATGCCACACTCCCACAGATCTTTCTCATAGAATATGAGTTGGCCTTTCTGTAACTGAAGAAAGGCTAACCTTCCAAGTTTCAGTATGCTCTCTGCTGGAAGTCTGCCTCTGTCTGATGATGGAACTGTACTGTCCTCGTTTTGGTCAGTGTTGTATTTCTCACTCTTTTGTCTTGTGTGAAACAGCAAGAAACGAGTGTACATTTCTGTGATCGTTGTGGGAGCATTCTTCATGTCTTTATCATTCTTCAACATTTCCTGAAGCACAGAGACGGAGATCCAACAGAAGACTGGTATGTGGCACAATATATGAAGACTTCTCGCCGTCTTAATGTGTGAGATGATTCTGCTGGCTTGATCCTGGTCTCTGATTCTCTTCCTGAAATACTCCTCCTTCTGTAAATCATTAAATCCACGGATTTCTGTAACACGTGTAAAGTACTTGCGTGGTATCTGATTGGCTGCTGCTGGTCGGGAAGTTATCCAGATGACAGCAGAGGGAAGTAGCACAGCTTTAATGAGGCTTGTTATTAGTTTATCAAGTGTGGTCTTTTCTTTTACATTAGATACCTTCTTTTGACAGAAGTTCAGGGGAATTTTGCTTTCATCCAGTCCATCCAGAATCAAAGCCACTGTGTACTTCCTGTTAAAAACCTCCATTACATCTGCACTGCAGAGTTCAGGGTGAAAATAGAGTAACAGTTCTGAGAGGCTCTGCTGATCATCTCTAATCAAGTTCAGCTCCCGAAAAGGAAGGAACAGAATGAAATCTAAATCCTGGTTGCATCGGTCCTCAGCCCAGTCCAGAATAAACTTGTGTACAGAGGCTGTTTTCCCCACTCCAGCTATTCCCAATGTGAGTACTTTTGTGCCAAGCACATTTTGGTCAGACTGCACTTTGAAAATGTCAGTGAATTTGATTGACGTTTCTTCTGGTTTGGGAAAAAATGCCTCTATCTGTCTCACTTCATGCTGAGAGTTCACTCCTCCTGTGCAGCCCTCAATCACATACAGTTCCGTGAAAATGTCTTTCAAAGGCACATAATCTCCTTCCTGTGAAGTCCCCTCGTACAGGTTTGTAAATTTCTCCTTAAATTGTTTTTTCATTATTATACTGATATCATCTGTTGCAAAAAAAAGAGTGGCATTAGAAAGGAGTGTGTGAGGGTGAAAAGGCATGTAAAGTCTCAGTGGATAAATTATTAAATCTTTAAAGCCAAAATGCATAGTGAAACTTAAACACACTAGAAAAAAAAACTAAATTCAAATAAAAAATATTAAATTAACTTAAGTAAAAGCATAAGGTACATTTATAATTATTTGTATTAGAGTGTCAATAAAATTTGGACTGTAATATTTTGATTAACAATTTCTATTAACTAATAACCAAATTACTTTTACTTTTAATATCTAAATAACAATAGAAAATATAGAAAAAAAATACTTGTAAATACTTTTAGCAAGGTCCATATGTTGTTGTATGTAAGTGAACTACTGTACAAGCAGATTCACAATAAACAAAAACAAAACTTCAATTAAGAAATACACACTCAACATACACAAAAAAATACAAAGACACAATAGTGTAGACAATATGTTAAACATTTGCATGGATGTCCTAATTTGGGGGCAGGTTAGAGCGCCGGGATATCGATAACAGGGTTGTGGGTTCGATTCCCGGGCTCGGCAAGCTGCCACTGTTGGGCCCTTGAGCAAGGCCCTTTACCCTCTCTGCTCCCCGGGCGCTGGAGTTGGCTGCCCACCGCTCTGGGTGTGTGTGTGTGTACTCACTGCCCCTAACACATGTGTGTGTGTGTGTGTGTGTGTGTGAGTGTGTGTGTGTTCACTACCAGATGGGTTAAATGCGGAGGACACATTTCAGTGTACACTGTACAGTGACAAATACATGCACCCTTTAATTTTGTCCTATGTCTGTAAATAACTTTAGGGTATTTTACTAACTAATGAATTTAATAACTATAATGAATTAATTCAGAAACTTTCCAAAGCAAAACCACTTTCTAAGGTACAAAGTAAATGTGTATCTTGCAAACTATATTACTCCCAAATTGCAAAGCGAAAGTGCATATAGCTATGGACCTATATAATGAGAGCCATGGTGTTTAAACTTGTTTTTCATGTCCATGTTTTAATACAGGAAATGATAATGTGATTACCTGAAGTACGAGCATTACATGTGGTGGGGAAGGCTGCTGCACTCTTATGAATAGCCTCTTCTGATCTGTCTTCACCTGAGAGAGTGGACAGAACCACATTATGAGGAATTTGAAAAACACACAATAACTTGGCTTAACTTGGTTAAGCAACAGTTATTATTATTATTATTATTATTATTATTATTATTATTTTACCAGGGGCTTTCAAACATTTGTCATAAGCATCTATTTATTCTGTTCATGAGATGAACAGAAATAACAGCATTCAAAAAATTAGATTAACATCAAATTGGAGGTGTTTCATCATCAGAGCTGTATATGTTATTTATTTATGAAAAGCAAACTTTTCATTTATATAATTATATAAGTATATAAGTTGCTATTGTGTGTTGCATTTGTAGTAGCACACTCCTTTCTCTCAGCACTGAGTGTGCTGCTACTGCTGTGTATGGGTTGAGACTGACACTATCACATTATACAATTGTATAATAATATTTGAGGCATTATATGATACAATTGCAATTTTAAAAACTGCTATATTTAGTATTATACTACCTATTGTGATTCATTTGTGATTTGTGTCATGTCAAAGTAAAATATACCTTTAAAATAAAAGTTTGTTACATCTAGGGAAGTTTTAACTTGGCTTATCTTATTAGGTCATTTTATAATGACCTGGGATATAAAACAAAAAGAAACTATATTTAGCAGATATTTTATTTGAGAACTAACATTAACATTCAACATAGGCATTATGCTTTATTCTTGACCAGTGTACCATAACAGAAGTCTTATATATTATTGGTATATTACACCAATGTTTCTAATTCTGTCTAACCTGGGCTAAAATGGGTTAAAACAGTTAATTTCACCTGTTTTTTAATAACAACTCACCTGACAGAAACATTTGTACTGCCAAAAAGAAAGAATCTAAGTAATAAACATATTATATATTTATATATATTTTATTTGCTGCTTCTCTGCACATCTTTAATTTAGTAGGGCAACATAGTAATTGGTCAAGCCGGATGGCCAGGAAGATAAGCTGGTAAAGATTTAGCTTATCATCTCGGCATGCCAACTCCTTTTGTAACCGGGGATTCAACCCATTGCGGAACAGGGCCATGAGAGCCACCTGATTCCACCCAGGCTTTAATAACAAAGCAAGGGGACAGGGGACAGAACTAGAAAGCAAAACGTAACGTGGCAAAGCAAACTGGACAAAACAATAAACCTGGGATTGAAAAGAAGCTAAGGGGGGCAAAGGAGAAAACCACAGAACATAAAGGGGAGGGGAAAAACAACTAAGTCAACTGAGCTAAACTCAGGAGGGAACAAAGTGAAAACACGAAGCAGAGCTTTGGCTTAACAGGGAGCAAAACGCTAAGGCAGGACAAACAAAACAAACCAGGGGTACAAGGCAAAAAAAGGATCAAGGTGTAACGAGGGGCTCACTCGCAGCGGGTTTGAACCCAGGCCGCCGTGTTGGAGGGCCGGCGCGCTACTGAGTGAGCTACCACGATCACATGACCAACGGGCCCAAGTGCAGAGTCTTTAATCTTAGAACAGGCAAAATGGAAATGAGAAATAAACCACCCAGGACTCGAACCCAGGCCGCTGCGCCACAAGACTGACGCTCTGCCGCTTCACCCAAGCAGCAGTTATTGAAACTGCCAACAAAAGAAATGTAAAGGGGTGGATTTAATAAAACAAAAGGCGGGAAACAAACAAAGGACGCCAGGGGAGAACTGGTTACCTCTTTAACACTAGAGGGAAATACAACTAAGGGGCAAAAAGAATCTCCAAAAAGAAACCAGAAAACTGAGAAGTTACAGGGAAGACATACACTCCTGCCTTCCTCTGGTACACGAGTGTATGAGTGCTACACACACACACACACACACAGACACAGGGAGACAGACTCGGGAAGGACACATGAAGGGGAGTGACACACACTCAGCCTTCCACTCGAGACCCATAGACTGACACACAGACACACAGACCACCAGAGTCAAAAGATCCAGCAGCGGGGCAACTGGATCTGTGTGCCTATATAGCCTACTGCCCAGGTGTAAGGAATTGGGCTTAATTACTGGCTGGGGTGACTGGAGGACTCCCCCTGGTGGCAGGGGGAGGCCTTGCCCTAGAGCCACCCCTTACACGAGGTTACTGCAAATGAGACAGGACAGGAAGCACCAAGACTAGAGTGCTTTTCCTTTCGAGCAGACTATGGACCGTGTTGATACAGAGGCTGTAACGGAGCTAATTCACAGCTGCGAGTGAATGTGGTGGAAGGACTTGCAAGTCAACATCCCAGTTGTATCGAGTGTGCTTAGCGAGGGTAATCGGCCACAGTGCATGTGTAGGCATGACTTCTATAATCCCGGCTCCTATTCAGGTGATAATGAATCTGACACATTGTTGGTTAGGAAATAGATTAAGAAAAAATCTGATATATAAAAGTTTTTTGGTAAATAAGTGATTTCTAATCAGAATAATCAATTATTCCTAACAGTTTTTAGTCATCTAGCAAAACAGTTGTTTGTTTCAGCCCTACCTTCATGCTGAGCTCCAATGTTAATTTTAACTGGACCATGAAACACATTCCCATGTAGAGCAGGTGCATTGACAGTTGCTCCAGTCTGAGCTGTGGTGGTCTGGACAAGTTCACTCTGACCGCTGGTGGTCTGGACAGGGTGCTTCTGATTTGTGGCTGTCTGAACTGGACTGGTTTGATCTTTGTTCATATGAGAACAAGATGGTGTTACATTAGGCAGAAGGAAAAAGAACAGAGTTTCAAGTGTAACCACATTTAAACCACTGTTAAAACTCAGTTATTAATGTTATTTGTCTTTTCACTTTTTAGACAAAATTGGTGACAGTGGACATGGAAGAAGTGCTAGAGGCTTATGTTGTTCTGATGTTTATTTATGACTATGTCAAATCACAATTTAATAACATACAATAACACAAAGTTGGACTTATTGTGGCCAGAAAACAAGAGAGAAGAAAAAATAGGGTAAGGAAGCATCTGCTACATCACCTTTTTCAGTTTTATTCTTTAACACCTGTGGATTGGATGACATCTTGTATGACCACACCTGAAGCAGGAGAGTATATTCAGGTTTAATGAATGTTTCTGGTGGTATCTGAAAAGATGCTGATATTTTTGGATATTTGAGGGAGGACAGTGCCCATGTTTCTGCATGTGAATGTACTTTATATTATAATCTACCAAACCATTCTTTTGTCAATTCCTTCAAATTTCACCTGCTTAACCCTTTCAAAAACTGAACTCTGGCTATCTGTGCTGGTCTGCACAGAGTGAGTTATTTTGGCTTGGATGAAATGGGAGTTTGTTAAAAGAGTGAAATCCATAGGTAGTAACTATAGACAAAATCTACAAAAATGTAATTATTATAATTGTTTTGGGGTTTTTGCTTATTTTCAAAATACAAAACAAATTAATACTTCATTATTATTAATTCACTGGATCTGAATAATATACTTAATATTACTTAAAATATAATTTTAAAGACATAAACAATGTAAAAGGTAGAACATGCACTTGTATTGCAGATTGTTGCTTTACAATCTGCAATTGTATCTTTACATAGTGCCTATAGGCACCTGTAGCTTCTGCACCATTTAATGTGGATTGGAAAAATCCAGTAAGGGGCTACAGTTATTCTCCAATGCAGCTGAGTTTGTTTATAAAAAAAGTCAGAAATCACAAAGCTGAACTTCTCAGCTACTGAAAGAAAAGGTCAGAAATTTTAAAAGACAGGAAATATAACAGTAAGAAAAGATCTGATAGGTGTAAGGAAAGCTTACCAGATGGTTGTCTCATCAAGGTTTTTTAACACATCTAGATATCACTGCTGCCTGGAAAAAAAGTAAAAAAAAACAAACATTGTATGGCATAATATGGATAGTAGGATTCAGAATGATTTCGCAGATATGTACGGAGGATTATACAATACTTCGTTTTGGCCACACTGATTGGTTGAGAAGCAATCTAACCATGTTGTTATTTCGCCATAAGATAAGATAAGATAAGATAGTCCTTTATTAGTCCCGCAGTGGGAAAATTCTCAGTGTAACAGCAGAAAGGGATAGCAAGACACTCAGTTACAAAAATTTAGATAAATAATTTACACTATATACACACAATATAAATAAGAATTAAAAAAAGCAATAACAATATTATTAACAGCAAAAGACTCTTGCACATGGGTGGGGGGGGGGTATTGCACATAGTATTCCCTGAACATTAACGTGTGTGTAGTTAAGTGTGTGTGTATGTGGTCCGCTGGGAGCAGTGCTGGTTGTGCAGTCTGACGGCAGCAGGAAGGAAGGACCTGCGATACCGCTCCTTCACACACTTGGGGTGAAGCAGCCTGTCACTAAAGGAGCTGCCCAGTGCTGCCAGAGCATGGGGTGGGAGCTGTTCTCCAGCATGGATGCCAGCGTGGCTGTCATCCTCCTGCCTCCCACCACCTGCACTGGGTCTAAGAAGCACCCCAGGACAGAGCCGGCCCTCTTTATGAGTTTGTCCAGTCTCTTCTTATATGCCGTCGAGATGCTACTGCCCCAGCAGACAACTCCATAAAAGATGGCGATGCCACCACTGTGTCGAAGAACGTCCTCATAACTATGACATTCGACACTATACGTTCAGACAAAACTATACAGTTAAGTTTAAATGTCAAAGCACACAGCATACTTCTACTATCCAAGTTATTGTCAACTATTAACATTTTATTCATTTAGGTTCCTGTGAGATCTACAAATTGCTGTAGCAGCCCAAGAAAAATGGGTTCTCATGAACAGTTATTTTGACTTAATGACACCATTGATGAGATTGTCCAGGCTTTGCCAAGCCGTGTCACCATTTACATTTACATTTATGGCATTTAGCTGACGCTCTTATCCAGAGCGACTTACATGGTTACTCATATTACAGAGGTGGGCCAATGGAGTGTTAGGAGTCTTGCCCAAGGACTCTTATTGGTGTAGCGCAGCATAGTCACCCAGACCGGGAATCGAACCCCAGTCTCCCACATGGTGTGGTAGCTCAGTGGCAGATAGTGGTGTTATCTGTTGCGCCACACCAACCACACCAGTCAAACAGCTGCATCAGCAACCCAACCCATTCCACCTCCTCCAGCATTTTTAGTTTTTGATCATTCTAAACTGTAAGAACAATGCTGTTCAGCCAAACTCTCAACAGAGGGAGCCCCAGAATATAACAGAGCCTCCTCCATGTTTCACAGTAGGGACAGTGTTCTTTTCTTGATATGCTTCATTTTTCCATCTGTGAACATAGAGCTTATGTTCCTGGCAAAAAGTTACGTTTTTGTCTCATCTGTCCATAGGACATGCTCCCAGAAGCTTTGGGACTTGTCCCAGTCTGCCTTTTTTATGATTTGTTTTCAACAATGGATCTGACACTGATGTTCCTTGAGCTTGAAGTTCAGTCTCTTTAGAACCTTTAACATGCTTGTCTATAATTTTCTTTCTAATTTCCTGAGAACAACTCTTTCCTTCGCTTCCTCTGGTCCATGCTGAGTGTGGTACACACCATGTCACCAAACAGCACAGTGACTACCTGTAGCCCTATATATCGGCCCACTGACTGATTACAGGATTGTAGACACCTGTGATGCTAATTAGCTGAAACACTTTGATTTAACATATCCCTTTGGTCACATTATTTTCAGGGGTACCATAGGTTTTGTCCAGGCCTGTTTAATGAGTTTAATTTTTAAAATAATTCTGTTAAAGCATGGTTCAAAATAAATGTTTTTTTTTATTTGTTTATTTGTTACTCTCATTTGTATTAAAATGTTTATTTTAATAGAATTTTTATTTATTACTTTTGTCAGATTCAAGTTATTTCTGTGACCATTTTTCTTTCATTAACCGAGGGATACCAACAATTTTGTCCAAGTGTGTATAATTGTTAAAATTACTACTGTCTTCCCTTAGTGCCATCTGCCATAAAACACGTCAGGGAAGCCACTGTTTTCTCAATATTGGATCTGCATGGCACATACAATCTAGTCAAAAGAGACATGAATGGAAAACGGCATTCATGACACCTTCAAGCCTCTATAAATATACTGTCATGAGTTCTGGATTGGTCAGTACCCACTTTGTCTTCCAGTCCTTTATCAAAAATATTTAGAGACATATTCAACAGGGTCATTTGTTATATTGATGATATTCTAGCTTATTCCTGTTCACTCAAGGAACACATACAGCATGTTAATCAAGTACTCACATTTATAGGACCATAGCCCATTTGTCAAGCTGCAAAAGTGTGAATTCCATAAATCTCAGATTTCCTTTCTTGATTATATAATTAGTGCCCAGGAAGCACAAATGGACAACACATGTGCAATAACACAGTGGCTTCAACCCACGACCACTAAGGAACTACTTTCTTGTTTTTTTTTTACATTTCTACTGCCAATTTAGCCATGTTTTTTTATTGTTGCAGCTGTCATTATCTCTCTTATAATGGGCAAACCAAAATCCCTGAATTAGACAGAGGAGGCCATTGCAGCATTTGAGGTACTAAAGAACCCACCCAGACCCATCTCATCCTTGCATAGTTGAATGCATCAGAAATAGTCATTATGGCTGTTCTATCACAACATCAAGGCAACCCCCCTATCCTTGAGCTATCTATTAGAACAAAGTCAGTCCAATAGAACAACATTGACATGCATTCTTGAACTGTTGGCTGTCTCTGGAATGGAGACATTGGCTAGAGGGTGCACATCACTTTGTGATTGTGACAGACCACAGGAATTTGGAATACATTAAATCAAAAAATGACTCAATGTCCCTCATCTCAATTGTTTATTTTTTTTACTGTTTTACTACTCTTGTCTTGAGGTAAAACCGCTATAGGTTTTCTTCCCAAACTTCCCAATGCCAATGAGTCGAACTGCAGGGTACAAATGGAACTGCAGTCAAATGGGCAAGACTGCTAAATCAGGAGGTCAGTATATTTTTACATTCACACTAGTGACTCTCAGCATGACTGCACTTCACTGCACTGCATCATGGGATTGTGTTAGTGGCTTAGCAAGCTGCCTTAATATTCGGTTAAAATGAGGCATCTCAGTAAGGTTTTTTTCAAGATTGCACACTTTCTGATGTTAAATGCTGTCTTGGTAGAATTTTTTGTCTTTTGACAAATCAAACTTGTGTTTTAGTCTTAATCAGCCAAACCTGATGATAAATTTAGATTACAGAAAATGGAAGACTGTGTAAAGGATATAAAACTCTGGATGTCACATAACCTTCTCCTCAACAGTGACAAAACCGAGGTCCTCCTTTTAGGTCCAAAAGACACTAAAAACTATCCGACTTAATGTTAGACTTGGCTGATGCTTCCATCATTCCTGGTTTAAAATCTTGGCGTCATATTCGACTCGAATTATTTGAGCAACATATAGCCAATATTAGTAGAACAGCCTTTTTACAGCTTAGGAACATTGCCAAACTAAGAAACTCCTTATCTCTACAGGACGCAGAAAAGCTAGTACATGCTTTTATTACCTCAAGGCTAGATTACTGTAATGCACTTTTGTCAGGTAGTTCCAGCAGGAACCTCAATAAACCTCAGCTGGTTCAAAATGCTGCAGCCAGGGTCCTTACTAAAACTAGAAAATCTGATCATATCAGTCCAGTTCTATCAGCACTTCATTGGCTCCCAGTTAAATTCCGTATCGAATACAAAATTCTTCTATTAACATATAAAGCCCTACATGGCCTCGCTCCTGAGTACCTGCGAGATCTTATTACATATTACGAACCATCAAGACTACTTAGATCTCAGGGTGCTGGACTCTTACTCATTCCCACAATTCAGAAAACCTCAGCAGGGGGAAGAGCCTTTTCTTATAAAGCCCCCAACTCTGGAATAACCTTCCAGATAATGTTCGGGACTCAGACACAGTCTCAATCTTTAAATCCAAGCTAAAAAATCATCTGTTTAGTTCAGCTTTTGGTAATTAATGTTTCTTAGATAAAGGTTGCAGGTCCAGGGGTTCGCAAACCCAGGGAATTGTAGTACACTGAGATGCTGGAGATGTAGTCTCGCTGCTTACACACGATCACTCAGATTTGTTGACGGTGGAGCAGAAGCTGGTGTTTTCAGTGTGCTCCCGTGTCTGTATTACTTTCTGGCTCTCTCCTTTTAATTAGGCTGTTATAATCAGACCTGCCAGAGTTGTCAGACACAATCTGATACTGCCCAACATTCTCTCCATAAAATTCCTCTCAGAATTAACTCTTTCTTTTTACCTTCTCTGAGTAAATGGCCACCCAGCATGACCTGCTGGAAGATTGCCCGCTGAGGTCCCCTCTACCTGCGTCAAACCAGCTGCCACCTACCGAAACCAACCAGCAGGCCACCCACCCACCACCACCCATAGCAGACCAGCGGCTCACCCGCCTACTACTGCTACCTGTTTAGTGACCATGTTAAAACCATTTTAACTATCTGTTATACCTGGTTTGGTAATTTTTATCATGAATGTTTAAATAGTTCTGACCAGAAGAGGATGGGTCGGGTCCCCCTTGTGAGTCTTGGTTCCTCCCAAGGTTTCTTCCTCCAGCTCCGAGGGAGTTTTTCCTTGCCACTGTCGCCATTGGCTTGCTAACTGGGGGTCTTTGATCCATCATGTCTTACGTTATTTTCTTCTTTCTTCTTTGTCTCTGTCTTTTATTAATCACTATTTATGTAAAGCTGCTTTGTGACGACAACAGTTGTAAAAAGCTATACAAATAAGTCTGATTTGACTTGACTTGAGTTTTAAAAGTTTCTGACATGTAAATAATTCATGGGGGGGGGTCCCATTAGGCATTTAGAGTCCTTTATTATGGTTTAGGTAAAATAAGTGAAAAAATTAACCATGATATTTTTAAAACAATGTAGTGCTTAATACATAATAATAGTGTATTAAAACATAAGACCTGAAATACGTGTTCTCTCTGTAATGTGGTGCTCACTTACAGTGGGGTTTGAACCCAGGCCGCCGTGTTGGCGGGCCAGCGCGCTACTGAGTGAGCTACCACGATCACGTGACCAACGGGCCCAAGTGCAGAGTCTTTCAATCTTAGAGCAGGTAAAATGGAAATGAAAAACAAAGCTTCTCAGGACTCGAACCCAGGCCGCCGCATCGCGAGACTGACGCTCTGCCGCTTCACCAAAGCGGCAGTTATGAAAGCGACCAACAAAAGAAACTTTAAAAAGGATGGGTTTAATAAACAAACGAAGGACACCAGGGGAGAACTGGCTACCTCTTTAACTCTAGAGGGAAATACAACTGAGGGCAAAAGGATCTCCCAAAAGAAACCAGAAAACTGAGAAGTTACAGGGAAGGCAGACACTCCTGCCTTCCTCTGTAAAACTAGTGTATGTGTGCAAACACACACACATACACACACACACACACACACACACACACACACACACACACACACTGCACAGCCACCGGGAGAGAGACTCGGGAGAGACACACGAAGGGGAGTGACACACACTCAGCCTTCACCTCGAGACAACACAGGCACACAGACACACAGACCACCAGAGTCAAAAGATCCAGCAGTGGGGGAACTGGATCTGTGTGCCTATATAGCCTACAGCCCAGGTGTAGGGAATTGGGCTCGATTACTGGCTGGGGTGACTCGGGGCCTCCCCCTGGTGGCAGGAGGAGGCCTTGCCCTAGAGCCAACCCTTACAGGACCCCCCCCCCCCACCCGACATCCCCAACCCAGCAGCACGGTCCAGACGAAACGCCCGGATGAGCTCGGGGTCCAGAATGTGATGGGAGGGCACCCAGGACCGCTCCTCCGGGCCATAACCCTCCCAGTCCACTAGATACTGGAGGCCGCCGCGGATCCGACGGACATCCAGAAGGCGCCTGACAGTGTAGGCCGGCGCACCGGATTGGCGGGACCCACAGAACACAAGACTGGCTTGAGGCAGGACACGTGGAAGGTGGGGTTCACGCGCATCGAAGGGGGAAGGGCAAGGCGGTAGGCAACGGGGTTGACCCGGCGAAGGATCTTGAACGGTCCGACGTACCGAGGCGCCAACTTGCGGGGAGCACCATGCAAGGGCAGATCCTTAGCCGAAAGCCAAACCCGTTGCCCAGGACGATAGGTCGGAGCTGGCTTTCGCCTCCTGTCTGCATAGCGTTTCTGAGCAGCTACTGCAGACAGGAGGGACCTGCGGGCTTTCTGCCAGGTTCTCCGACAGCGCCTGACCATCTGTTCCGCCGACTGGACCCCAGTTCCTGCCTCCTGTCCTGGGAACATGGGCGGAGCGTACCCGTATTGGCACTCAAAGGGTGACATTCCCAGAGACGAGTGCCAAAGGGTGTTATGTGCGTACTCCGCCCAAATCAGTTGGTCAGACCAGGTAGAAGGTGAGGAGGAGGCCAGACATCGGAGGGTGTGCTCCAGGTCTTGATTGACCCTCTCTGTCTGGCCGTTAGACTTGGGGTGGAAGCCAAATGTGAGGCTGGCCTCCGCCCCCAACAGCAAAATGCACCCCAGAACCGGCTGGTGAATTGGGGCCCACGGTCTGACACAATGTCAGAGGGGAGTCCGTGAACCCGAACCACGATTGAGTACTAGATCCGCTGTCTCCTTAGCTGATGGCAGCTTTGGAAGCGCCACAAAGCAGCCAGCCTTGGAGAACCTGTCCACAATGACTAGAATCACAGTGTTGCCACGTGATCGGGGCAACCCTGTGATAAAGTCAAGGGCCAGGTGGGACCAAGGACGCGTGGGGACAGCCAGAGGGAGCAGCAGACCAGTTGGCCTGGTTCTGGGATCTTTGCACTGAGAGCACACCAAACAGGAAGCTACATGAGCACGCACGTCTCCTTCCATGCCGGGCCACCAGAATCGCCGGCGCAGAAGCTCGAGCGTGCGTGTAGTCCCTGGGTGTGCTGCCTGGGAGGACGCATGGCCCCACTGAAGCACCCGTTCCCTTACAGGCCTGGGTACATAAAGTCGATCCGGGGGGCCACCACCCGGATCAGGTTCAGTGAGGTGGGCCTGTTTGACTGCGTCCTCTAGTCCCCATCGGATGGGCGCCACAATCCGGTCTTCGGGGACTATAGTCGTGGGTGTGCTTGATAGAGGAGGGGGGCTCCCACTGGCGAGAGAGAGCATCAGGCTTGGTGTTCTTCGAGCCCGGTCGGAACGATAACACAAAATCGAACCGAGTGAAGAACAATCCCCACCTGGCCTGGCGCGGATTAAGACGTTTGGCCTGTTGGATGTAGGCCAAATTCTTGTGATCTGTCCAGACCAGAAAGGGATGTTTTGCTCCCTCAAGCCAGTGTCTCCACTCCTCTAATGCAAGCTTGACCGCCAATAATTCGCGGTCACCCACATCATAATTCCGTTCAGCCGGGGAAAGGCGATGGGAGAAGTAGGCGCAGGGGTGCAGCTTTTGGCCTGGACCAGACCGCTGGGAGAGTACTGCACCCACGCCTACCTCAGAGGCGTCCACCTCCACGATGAACGGAAGTTCCGGGTCGGGCAACTGGAGAACCGGGGCCATGGTCAACAGGCGCCTTAGAGTGTCAAACGCTTCCTGGGCCTCCATGGTCCAAACGAACCTCCCTGACGTCTTCCTTGTCAAAGCGTTCAAAGGGGCTGCCACGGAGCCAAAATTCCTCACGAACCTTCGGAAGAAGTTGGCAAAACCCAGAAAGCGCTGGACAAGGCGCAAAGAGGTTGGCCTGGGCCAGTTTTCCACGGCCTTGATTTTGGCCGGGTCCATGCGCAGGGTGTTGTGGGACACCACAAAGCCCAAAAAGGAGATTGACTGCGCATGGAACAGTGATTTCTCCAGTTTGATGAACAGGTGGTTCTCCAGGAGCAACTGGAGAACCCGCCGGACGTGGGCGACGTGTTCGTCTACGGTCTTACTATAGATGAGAATGTCATCCAAATAGACGAACACGTACCTGTCCAAAGCCTCCCGGAGGACCTCGTTAATATACTGTTGGAAGACGGCGGGCGCATTGATCAAACCGAATGGCATGACGAGGTTCTCGTAATGCCCAGACGGAGTGATGAACGCCGTCTTCCACTCATCACCCTCTTTGACCCTGACCAGGTTGTAGGCACTGCGCAGGTCCAGCTTGGTGAAGATGGAGGCCTGCTGCAGTGCCTCAAAGGCTGAGGTCATGAGGGGTAATGGCTACCGGTCTTTTATCGTTATTTTATTGAGGCCTCTGTAGTCTATACAGGGCCTCAAGCCCCCATCCTTCTTCCCCACGAAGAAGAAGCCGGCCCCAGCCGGGGAAGTGGATGGCCGGATAAACCCTAAGGCCAAGGCCTCCTGGACGTAGTCCTCCATTGCCTGTCGCTCTGGTGCTGACAAAGAAAACAGCCTACCCCTAGGGGGGGCAGTGCCGGGTAGGAGGTCGATGGCGATGTCAAAGGGTCTGTGGGGGGGCAGCAGCTGGGCCTGCCGTTTACTAAACACCTCCCAAAGGTCCCAGTACTCCTTTGGGACTCGTGAGGGGTCAAAACCTTCGGGATTGGTGTCAGTACCCACAGTAACCCTAGGGGTCTTGAGGCATGAGGACCGACAAACTGGCCCCCATGCCAAGACAGACTGGGACAGCCAGTCCACGTGGGGGTTATGACGCTGGAGCCAAGGGAAACCCAGCACCAACTGCAAGTCAGGAGCGCTGATAATGAAGAACACTATCTGCTCGGTATGAGGACCAACTCGCAGCGTGAGAGGGTGGGTTTGGTGGGACACCACCCCAGGCTCCAGTGACCGACCGTCTATGGCCGCTATGGGCATGGGCTCCCTCAAGGGGACCAGTGGCAGGGCCAACTTGGGATGGTTGCAGCTCAAAAGCCAGTGAACATTGAAGGAGGAACCCTCTACATCCTCCTGGTCCACCAGCATAGCGCTCTGGGGCTGGTAGAGGGGGCTCAGCACTAGAAACCACAGCTGCTTGGGCAGCGGTAGCCTCCTCCTGGGGAAAGACAGGAGTGTGCTGGCTAGTGTGTTGAGTCACTAGATTTGTCAGACCCTGCAGCTGAGAAAGAATCTGCTGCAGGGCCTGCTCATGCCTCCCCACAGTCCCCCCCTGCCTTGCTAGAACGACTTTTACCTGCTCTAGATTGAATGTCTCAGCTGGGTCCATGTCTTGGCTGGATCTTTCTGTAATGTGGTGCTCACTTACAGTGGGGTTTGAACCCAGGCCACCGTGTTGGCGGGCCGGCGCGCTACTGAGTGAGCTACCACGATCACGTGACCTACGGGCCCAAGTGCAGAGTCTTTCAATCTTAGAGCAGGTAAAATGGAAATGAAAAACAAAGCCTCTCGGGACTAGAACCCAGGCCGCCGCGTTGCGAGACTGACGCTCTGCCGCTTCACCAAAGCGGCAGTTATGAAAGCTGCAAACAAAAGAAACTTTAAAAAGGATGGGTTTAATAAACAAACGAAGGACACCAGGGGAGAACTGGCTACCTCTTTAACTCTAGAGGGAAATACAACTGAGGGCAAAAGGATCTCCCAAAAGAAACCAGAAAACTGAGAAGTTACAGGGAAGGCAGACACTCCTGCCTTCCTCTGTAAAACTAGTGTATGTGTGCAAACACACACACATACACACACACACACACGGGCACACACACCAGGGAAGACAGACACTCCTGTCTTCCTCTGGTACACGAGTGTATGAGTGCTACGCGCACACACACACAGACACACACACACTGCACAGCCACCGGGAGACAGACTCGGGAGAGACACACGAAGGGGAGTGACACACACTCAGCCTTCACCTCGAGACAACACAGGCACACAGATACACACACCACCAGAATCAAAAGATCCAGCAATGGGGCAACTGGATCTGTGTGCCTATATAGCCTACAGCCCAGGTGTAGGGAATTGGGCTCGATTACTGGCTGGGGTGACTCGGGGCCCCCCTGGTGGCAGGAGGAGGCCTTGCCCCAGAGCCAACCCTTACACTCTCATTAAACACAAGAGAATGGAAAAAGTCAGTAATCAGAAAAAAAGATAAACTTATAGTTTTGACAAGACAGGTAACATCATAAGCAGCTAAGATGATGTCATAATCTGCTGAACAGCTTGATCTAAAAACATTTTTTCATGTCATCATCACACAAACACCAGCTTGCTGTAAGTCATCTGATTGAATTCTGGAAAAAAAAACTAGAATGTGACGCTCTCCAACAAATGTTTTGGATGCTTACAGCAGGTGGATAATAATCTCCAAGTGCTTCAAAAGATACATTTTTTCTCATATGAAATCATGTCTGCCTGCTGCACTGGACCCACACCAGTTTGCTTACCACCAGAACAGGTCAGCAAAAAAATGCCATCTCTACAGCGCTTTACACTGTCCTGACCCACCTGGACTGTCAAAAGGCATATGTCAGAATGCTGTTCATCAACTTTAGTTCAGCATTCAACACTGTGATCCCCTTCAAGCTGATCTCCAAGCTTAGCCAGATTGGTATCAGCACATCTCTCTGCAATTCTGGATTTCCTGATTAACAGACCCCAGTCTGTTAAGTTAGAGAAACTTTTCTCCTTCACCATCACTCTGAGCACTGCCATAAGGCTACGTTATGCCCCCTCCTGTACTCCCTGTTCACCCATGACTGTGTTCCTGTCTATAACTCCAAAATCAAGTTTGTGGATGACACCACAGTGATAGGTCTGATCAGAGGTGATGATGAGACGGCCTACAGGGATGAGGTGCAGCACCTGGCGGCAATAACCTGGCACTCAACATCCAAAAAAAAAAAGATCATCATGGACTTCAGGAGAACAAGGAATCGGGTACATACTGCAATTCAGATCCATCCACATTTCGGAGGATCTCACCTGGTCACTGAACTCCTTCATCATGGTAAAAAAGTCTTTACTAGTTACAAAGACCCTTGAGAAAGCTCATCTGTGTCCCAGAATACTGGTGGACTTCTACCACTTTACCATTGAGAGCATACTTTCAAACTCTCTCACAATCTCAGTGGTACAGCAGCTGCTCCATATCTGACTGTAAAGCTCTTCAGCAGGTGGTGATGAGAGCCTAATGCATCACAGGCATGCAGTTACCCACCCTTGAGACCAGATGTGCTGCCTGAGCAGGGCATCAGCAAGGACCATTCTCAGCCTAACCACCTTCCATCCAGCAGGCTTTATAGAAGCCTCTGCTCCTGCACCAACAGACTCAGGAAGAACTTCTTCCCTTAGGCTGTGACCCTGCTGAACTCTACACTGTCACTACTTTAGCCTTCATTACTGCACTCACTGCACTGCACTCTACTGTACTTTGAACTATAGTATTACTGCACTACTCATTTTTGCATCTATTTTATAATTTCATACCTGTACAGTCCTATTTATATTTGCAATTCTGTTCATACCTACATGACCTATTCATACCTGTAGTTATTGCATATAATGTTACAATTTTTCAACATATGCTGCTCTGTGCAATCAATCCTATACTGTTCATATGTATATTAATTTATTTTCTATTTTTATATACCACCTCCCTATCCCTCATTTTGGGTATACAATGGTTTGAAAAAGTATTCATATCCCTTGAACTCGCATTTTGTCACCTTACAACCACAAACTTAAATGTATTTTATTGAGACTTTAAGTTATAGACCAACACAAAGTACCACATAATTATGAAGTGGAACAAAAAATATGTTTTTCAAAGTTTTTATCAATAAAAAATCTGAAAAGTGTGATGTGCAAAAGTATTCTATACTTTGTAGAGCCACCTTTGGCTGCAATTACAGCTGTCAAAAGTCTTTTGGGTATGTCTCTTCCAGTTTCTAACATCTAGAGATTTTTGTCCATTCGTCTTTGCAAAATAGCTCAAATGTGTGTTCAGGGTTATGAGCAGTGTTACTTTTCCGCCACACATAGCGCTTTACATTTAGACCAAAAAGTTCAACTTTGGTCTCATCTGACCACAGCACCTTCAGCACATGTTTTCTGTGTGCCCTACATGGCTTGTGGCAAAGAACAAACCACACATCTTTCTTTCAACAATGATTTTCTTCATGTCTTGCCACTTTTCCAGTTGTGGAGTGTGTGACCTGTAGTTGTCCTGCTGAGATATTGTCCCTCCTGTGCTGTGGATTTCTGTAGCTCCTCCAGATTAACCATGGGCCTACAGTGCTTGCCTTCCTCAATCTGTCAGTTTGGGTGGAAAGCCATGTCTTGGTAGGTTTGCAGTTGTAGAATATTTTTTTCATTTTTGGATGATGTATTGAACAGTGCTCCTTGGGATGCTCAAAGCTTGGAATCTGTTTTTTTATACCTTGCCTTGCTTTAAACTTATCTCTGACCGGTCTGGTGAGCTCCTTGGTCTTCATGATTTTGTTTGTTCACTAGTGTTCTCTAACAAACCACTGAAGCCTTCACAGAACAGGTGTATTTATACTGAGACTAAATTACACACAGCTGGACTCTATTAACTCTATTTAGGCAATTGATTGCACTGGATTGTCAGAGTTTGCATGTCACATTTTAAAATTTGTATTTCATTCCACAATTATGTGCTACTTATCACTTAAGTCAATTAATTAAAATCTAAATAAAATACATTTAAGTTTGTGGTAAGGTGACAAAATGTAGAAAATGTTAATAAATGTTTATATACCACTGCATGTACAATAACCCTCAGATTGTTATGGTCATTTCTATTTTGCAAATAATACTGTATTTTGCACTTCTGGTTGGAGGCTAACTGCATTTCATTTGGCTTTGTACCTGTATTACAAGGTTTGGAGCCTAATGTCTAATGGCTATCTAGCCAGTGCCCAGTATCTGATATATGGCTGCCTAGTTCACTAATATCCACTGCATTACAGGACAGGTTTAATCATCTCTTTGATTAGACTTGCTGAAACACAACCAGTGCTATAGACGAACTGGTTAGACTACTATACAGGCAGCATATCTAGTAAAAAAAACATTGTATAGCACAGTGATGCTATTTTACATTATAATTCACTCTTTCATTTCATTTGTTTATGTTTAAACATCATACAGCAGGTGTTATTTCCTACCTTTACCTTTTAGGACACTATATGTTATATTAGTGAAACAACCTCTTCCCCTATTACAAGTCAGTGCCTGTTCAGAGCTGTACTGAGTGTGTGATCTAATGACAGTGAGTGTAGTTCACTGAACAGCATCATTTAAACAGGTCTAAACATGATCTAAACCGCAACACTCAGTGGATAAGACAACATTTCATACACCATCTGACCTACAGTCACACCAACACACACACACATTTTTTTTTTCTTCAGGATAAGCAAATAAAAAACATTGAATTCAGCCTGAATTTTACCTGAACCTGCTGTTTAGAAGAGGAATAATTTGGAGAGAGCAAGAGGGAGAGAAAGACTGATTGCTCAACACAAAGACTGTTCATATTCCTGTGCAGATATTTCACCTACTTCACATGATTCTTAAAACATCAGATTTCTTCAGTTTCAAAATGAAAGCGACAGGCAGGAACAGCAGGAATGAGACCAGCCACCTCAGTGTTACCTGTTTCTGAGCTCAATCTTCAGAAGAGTTAGACCGGTTCAGCTTAATCTTCATCAGGATATCCAGTCCTACAGCAGACCCACAGCTTACCATAGTCTCTCTGTTTCAGTACTATAGTTCCTCCCAGCATACCAGTCTGAAGTATTACACATCAGTACACACACTCCACTGTCCAGACTGAATAAGGAACTGGCTGCATCGTCGTTTTCTTCCGAAAGAGAAAACCAGTTGGAGCACATTTTACTAATATGAGAAGAGCAAAGCAAAAAACAAAGAGTGATGTCCAATCAGATTCAACTGCAGCTCATACAGAAACAAAAAAAAAAACAGTGCAATGTACAGTCTGACTTTAAACAGACTGCTAGCTTTCATTTTCAGCAATGGTATAGAAGAGCAGGTGATTGGTAAATTTAGTGTTGATATTAATAAGCTTGTGGTTTCACCTTCTTTGCTACATCAGACTAAACAACAGAAGACCAGTTCAGTATAAGCAAGATGGGCATATTCAGATCTACAGTCTGTGGCAAAACAGTAAACACTCATTTTAGTCACAAGAAGCAGAGTAAACCCTAAACTTCAGAAGGATAGAAATACAACTTCCCTCTAGCAATTCATTGTGGTTTAGCTCTGCATTGATGAAGCTGTTGGTGAAACAAAATCCAGAGGTGGTGAAACACTTCCCAGCCTACCATACTGACACTGCACAATCCTGTACTGATTGGCTGCTCACCTTTTCCTCCGCTATCTATTCTGTGCTTAGAGGTCTGTGTACTGTACTCAAATCCTTAACTTACTGGGATGCTCACAAGCAGACATAAGCAGATGGACATGGGTATGGTCAGGCTAAACCTCACGGAGTGACACAATTAGTGAAATGGAGGTCAGCTGAATGTCAGCAGTGAATGTCCCAAGTGAGTGTAGTATAAAGACATTATATTATATAATATTCCTGGCTACAAGATGACACAATGAAGACAATACACCATGAGACTCCACAGAGCAGAGCAGACTGACGAGTGACTATGCAAGATGAAGACTAGTGAGGGAGGCCATCGAAACAATCCATTTTGTGTACATTTGTATTTTTTAAAAAAAGACCTTGAACCTTTAAAAATATTCACGGAGTTACATGAATGATAAGTGATGAAGATGAAGGTAGTCTGAGATGCTTGGTCTAGGAGAAAGGGGCAGGTCCACAAAATGGGTAGGCTAGTCTGACTGCCTCTGGATGCAAATCTGACAACATGTTTTCTGGGGATTTATAAGCCGTAGCTTTTCACTCTTGTTGCCGTAAATTAGCTCTGTTGCAACCTCTGTACCACAGCATTCTATGTGAATGTAGTTGGCTAAAGAAGAGAAGCCACGACTCATAAGTGTCCACATAATGATGGTCTGTTTTACTATAATTGAGAGCTCTTTTGACTGCTTGTTGTGGGATCACAGCAACAGCTTCCAAATGCAAATGCCACACATAGAAACTACTCCAGACCTTGCACTGTACTGTACTGCTTAATTGATGATGGATTAACAAGAGAATAGCCCATGCAGCCCATGAAATAGCTTATATTTATACATTGTATGGAGCACATTTTAATTCGAGGCATTTTAGGTCATTCAGGTAGAATCAAGAAAACGTCACTGACAAAATATAATTATATCACTAACCTTGTAAATAGGACTTGCAACAATTTGTGGAATTCAAAAATGTAATAACATTATATAACAGATATTCTGGGGAATTTCAAACCATGCAACTACTCTTTATTAAGCAATTAATCAATTGTAATTACATTGTTACTTGCACTGTAAAATTGTTGCACTGTAAAAGCATTGCCATTTAATGTACCATATTCAAAAGATAATGCAGCTCAATCCACTTTCCATGCAAAAGTTCGGTTTATTATTATTATTATTATTATTATTATTAATATTTTGTAAATAATAATTTTAAAAAACATTTCATTACAGTACAGTAACAGTGTGTTTGAACTATCGATGAATGAGGCAGTGTGAAAAAGAAAGTTTTTAAGTTAGAAAATATTGAAAATATACAGCTATTCTCTCTCTCACACACACATAGTTATTCTATCTTACACAGACTCACTGAGGAGCCAGTGTAAATCCTAATCCCTGCATAGAGGGGTTGAGTGAATGTAGTGTTGAGTGTGTGTAAGTGTGTGAGTGTGTGTGAGTGTGTGAGTGTGGGTGTATCAGAGGAGACGCTGTAGAAGGACAGAGTGCCGGCCGAACAGTCCACATACACTCCTACTCTCCTACAGCTGGAGGGAGGAGGAGGGAGATCAGTTCTGTTATTATTGTGATGAACAGAGTAACCTTTATTAGAGCAGATCAGACTCCAGGACTCTTCAGTTAGTCGAAACTCACAGTCTAACCTCCTTCCTTTCCTGCTGATGGTTTTATAAGTCAGAGCTACATCAGCTCCCCACTTTCCGCTCCACTCAGCCTCCCAGTAACAGCGTCCAGTCAGACTCTCTCTACTCATCACCTGCAGATACACATCAAACCTCTCTGGATGATCAGGATACGACTGCAGCTTCTCTCCACACACCACCTTTCTGTTCCCCTCACTCAGAGAGAGACGTGTGTGTGCTGTGTTTGGGTCCAGTGTGAGATCACAGCCGTCTGAACACAAGAAGAGACATTAGAGTGTGTGTGTGTGTGTGTGTGTGTGTATGTGTGTGTGTGTGTGTGTGTGTGTGTGTGTGAACTTACATTTCTTTAGTCCAGGTTTGATTCTGATCTTCCCTCCATGTTCCACCCTAAACACACACACACACACACACACAGATCATGCTTCTGCATGGGTTATGTGTAACTCGTGATTCCAGATTAAGGCGGCCACCGGGGTAGGCCTTGAGATATGCCAGTGGCTAAACAAGTCATTCAGTGTTGGCTCTTTGTCTCTATCAGAGCTCTAAAAACAGTCAATAGAGCGTTGATGGGTTTGTCCTATTGTCTCTTGTTTCTTTACCTTTTAAAATTCCCCCTATATGCTGTGTGTGGCTGTGACTGAAGTCTCTGCCTTCTTCCTTTGTTCTTTGGGAAAACCTTCTCAAGTTCACAGTTTCTTTAAATTTTTTAAGTAACCTTTTGATTTCATTTTGTGGTCTGTTCACATTTAGTAAAGTGACAGAGTGTTCCTGACACAGGCAAAAAGCCAGCCTGCCAAACCCACACTTTTAGCTAAGTATCAGTATCAATATCATTGCTCCTGACTTGCAGACACTTGGTTCTGGGTTTCCCTTGGCTCCAGCGGCATCAGAATCAGAATCAGAATCTCTTTATTTCACCAAGTATGCTACACATACAAGGAATTTGTCTTGGTGAGAGCAACACGTATGACAAGTAACAAAAAACACAGAACACAGTCTTAAACTAAAGGAAAATGACACTAAACAATAAATAGGGTAGGGGATAAATTAAAAAAGTAAGATGTACTAAAGGTAATAAAGAGCTGATATTTACAGAAAGTAAAGAGCTGATATTTGCAGAAAATAACATCTGTACAGTGTGCAAATAGACATAGTCCAAATAGGCAGAGTGCAAAATAGCTGTTCAGTCTGGTTTGGTACAGTTTAGTTGTATGTTTTGAGGTTTAAAGTGGGAGGTGTCCACTGTGGTTGAGGAGCGCTACAGCTCTGGGGAAAAAGCTGTTAGCATGACGTGTTGTGCTGGTTTTGATTGACCGCAGTCTTCTACCAGAGTGTCTGGAAGAGGAGGTGTCCAGGATGTGAGGGGTCAGATGTAATCTTGCCAGCCCGCTTCCTCACCCTGCTGGTGTAGCTCTGCTGAAGTGATGTCAGGTTACATCCAATGATCCTCTCTGCTGTCCTGATGATGCGCTGGAGTTTGGCTCTTTCTTGTGAGGTGGAGGAACCAAACCCGATAGTTATGGAGGCTGTGAGAATGAACTTGATGATCGCTGTGTAGAACTGGATCATCAGGGTCTGTGGCAGGTTGAATTTCTTGAGCTGTCTCAAGAAGAACATTCGTTGTTGAGCTTTCTTGGTGATAGAGAGGGTGTTTTCCTCCCATTTCAAGTCTCTGGAGATGGTGGTGCCCAGGAACTTGAGTGACTCCACCATGGATACTGCAGTGTTGTTGATGTGGAGGGGAGGAAGGGTGGGTGGATTGCGTCGGAAGTCCACCACCATCTCTGCAGTCTTTTCTGTGTTTAGCAGCAGGTGGTTGTTGCTGCACCAGGACACCAGCTGCTCAATTTCCTTTCTGTAGGCAGACTCATCACCGTTGGCTATGAGGCCCACCAGAGTGGAGTCATCTGCAAATTTCAGGATCTTTACAGCTGGATCTTTGGAGACACAGTCATTAGTGTAGAGGCTGAAGAGAAGGGGTGAAAGAACACAACCCTGTGGGACTCCAGTACTGAGTGTCCGGAGGTCTGAAGTGTGCTTCCCCAGCCGCACCTGCTGTCTCCTGTCTGTAAGAAAATTCACGATCCACCGACACATGGAGTCTGGCACTGACAGCTGGGAGAGTTTGGACTAAAGAAGCTGCGGCACAACAGTGTTAAAAGCCGAGCTAAAGTCCACAAACAAAACCCTAGCATAGTTTCCATGGCTGTCGAGATGTTGCAGGATAAAGTGCAGGGTCAGGTTGACCACATCATCGACAGCCCTGTTTGCTCGGTACGCAAACTGCAAGGGGTCCAGCAGGGGATCTGTGATGGACTTCAGGTGGGCTAGGATCAGGCGTTCAAAGACCTTCATGACTACAGAGGTCAGGGCGACAGGCCTGTAGTCATTCAGTCCAGTGATGGTGGATTTCTTGGGAACTGGAATGATGGTGGAGGTTTTGAAGCAGGCTGGAACAGAGCAGAGTTCCAGTGATCTGTTAAAAATGTCTGTAAACACTGGAGCTAGTTGGTCACAGCAGTGTTTTAGGGTGGATGAAGAGACTAAGTCAGGCCCGGGGGCTTTCCTCACCTTCTGTCTGCTGAAGAGCCTGTGAACATCCTGCAGGTTGATGCAGAGATGAGCAGGAGGCAGAGGTGAGAGGGCCAGTGTGGGGGTGGAGGTGGAGGGGGGTGATGGAGGGGGAGACAGTCTGATTGTCTTTTGTGAGTTCAAATCTGCAATAGAACTCATTCAGGTCGTTGGTGAGGTGTCGGCCATTCAGGAGGAGGGGGGGTCTTTCTCACCTTGTGACCAGTGAGAAGCTGAAGGGCTTTCCAGGCTGAAGATGGGTCGTTAGCAGTGATGTGTCTGTTCAGCTGCTCTGAGTACTTGCTCTTCGCAGCTCTAATCCCTTTCTCCAGTCTGTATTTGGCCTCCTTAAAGACAGTTCTATCTCCACTCCTGAACGCTTCCTCCTTTTCCCTCCGAAGCTGTTTGAGTTCAGCAGTAAACCAGGGTTTGTTGTTACTGTATTTCACCTGTGATTTAGTTGAGATACAGCTGTCTTCACAGAAACTGATGTATGACGTCACAGTGTCTGTGTATTCGTCCAGTCCGTCTGTCGCCTCCCCAAACACAGCCCAGTCTGTGGATTCGAAGCAGCCCTGCAGCTTCTCAATGTCTCCACTGGTCCACCTCTTCACTGTTGTGATGACCAGCTTGCTGGTTTTGAGTTTCTGCCGGTAGGTTGGAATGAGGTGAACGAGGCTGTGATCGGAGAGCCCGACAGCTGCGCGCGTGACTGCGCGATAGGCATTCTTGATACAGGTGTAGCACTTGTCCAGTGTGTTGCCTTCTCGTGTTGGACACGCGATGTGTTGTCTGTATTTGGGCATCTCCTTCGTGAGGTTTGCACTGTTAAAATCCCCCAGAATGATGAGAAGTGAGTCCGGGAACTCGCGCTCCACCTTCGTGATCCGTTCCGCCAGCTGTTTCAACGCGTCGCTTGTGCACGCGCTTGGCGCAATGTAGGTGCCGGCTAGGATGAACGAGCTGAACTCTCTGGGAGAGAATAATGGCCTACAGGTTATGAACAGAGATTCCAGATGAGGGGAGCATGATTTTAACAGTACCGTAGTGTCTCTACACCAGCGCTCGTTGATGTAGAAGCAGATTCCTCCTCCTCTGCTCTTGCCGCTGCACTCTGCGTCTCTGTCCGCTCTGTGCAGCTGGAAGCCCGGGAGGTGCAGCGCGCTGTCCGGGGTCAGCTCAGTCAGCCAGGTCTCAGTGAAGCAGAGCGCAGAAGCAGCGGAGAAGTCCTTGTTAGTTAGGTTGAGCAGAAGTAGTTCCTCAGTTTTGTTGCTGAGAGATTGGAGGTTGGAGAGGAATAATGACGGTAGAGGTGTGCGAGCCCCACGTCGCCTCAGACGCACAAGCGTGCCGGCTTGTCTGCCCCTGCGCCGGTTTCTCCACAGTCTCCTGGCGAGGCCGAGCGCGGTCAGCGCGGCTGTTGTGAGGATCTCCGCACAAACTGAAGGTTCTTGAACAAATTCCGGGATGCTTTCAGGGGAAATGTTGTTCCTGAAGCTCAGTAGTTGTTCCCTGCTTCAACTAACTGAGTTTGACGTACAATAGACAACATTAACAAACAAAAACAAACACCATACGGAGGAGCTCGTCACCGTGGCTGCCATCCTCGGCGCCATCTTGGAGAAATAACACCCATGGGCATAACACCCATGTAAGCACAGGTACCAGCCTAGTGGTCCTCCTGCCTCTGGGCCTCTAAGGCTACTAAGGGGGCTGACACTGGTCCTGTTAGTTTTAACTCTGGTACCTAAGGAGTACTGTGACCTTTGAGAGGTGTTCAGTAAATGGTTGGCTCACTTGCTGCCCCCCACAGACCCTATGACATTGCAATAAATCTCCTCCCTGGCACTAGTCCCTCCAGGGTTAGGTTATGAACTATGTCCAAGAGGTTCATCAACCTATGTGGGCAGTACAAGTACCTCGTTATGCCATTTGGGTTAAAGAATGCACCCACTGTCTTCCAGGGCTACATCAACAAGGACAGATGTGTTCATTGACTTGGGTGACTTCCTCATCTACAGTATATCCATAGACACATCACCAACGTCCTCCAGGTTCTCCAGCTGCTCCTGGAGAACCCCCTGTTCTTTAAACTGGGGAAATCCCACTTCCATGCTTCCACTATATCCTTTTTTGGCTTTGGCATATTCCACAACATCCTGTACATGGTTCTTGCCAAATTCAATGCAATGGAGGGCTGGCCCCAGCCACCTCTGTGCTTGGGCCACCTGAGCTTTGCCAAATTTGTCCAGTAGTTTGTGAATTGATAGCAGGAGTTTGTGAGTTTGACCATTGATGGCAATAGTCAAATGGCAATCGGCTCGGCTCGACCTGCCATCCCTCAACATCCATGGAAGACAAGCATCCAGGCTTTTTTCTGTCCTGGCACCAAAGTGGTGGAACGAGCTTCCCCTGGGTGTCCGAATGGCAGAGTCGCTCGCTGTCTTCAAACGCAGACTGAAGACCCACCTTTTCCGAGAGTACTTGGGCAAATAGCAGAGTACTATGGTCACCTTATTGACTTAGTAATATCTAAAGCTTAGAGGTATCTTTGAACTATTAGTCTATTCTAACTAAGGCTTTTCTTGGGTAAATAGCAAAGCACTTTTATAAGTCGCTCTGGATAAGAGCATCTGCTAAATGCCTTAATGTAAATGTGAAGTACTTTGACTCTGTGACTGCCCTTTTGACCGTCCTGATGAGGAAGATGTCAGTAAGGTTAAACTGGTCCACAAAAGCCCAGGAGGTGTGACACCCTTAAGCACTTGTTGAACATGGCCCTGGTTCTCACATTGTCTGAAGTGTATGTCTTTGAGTTGTTTGTTGAGTCCATTACATGGCTCAACTTCGTAGGGTGCCCCCCGCAAGTTTGTCCCCCGCTACTCATCTGGACATTTGATCCGGACTGTGCAGGGGGGGTGGGGTCCTGTAAAGGGTGGGGCCAGGTTAAGACCCCCTCCAGCCACCAGGGGGGCGCTGCAAGTCTAATCAAGGCCAATGGGAAGGGCTATATAAGCCCTCACTGCTGGATACTTGTTACTTAGGGTTTTCATGAGTTAAAGTAAAATATACGTGCTGTAAGGAACTTTACACATTGTTTAAAGGGTTTGTACATATGTCACCATTTATGGTTTATTAGCTTTGACTCACTTTTGGGGATTTTTAACAGTCATTGATTAGGTTTATATAATCTTCAGTAATCCTCAAATAATAGTTATGGTGAAATACTCACTAAACAAGCTAACAACACTGATCAGCACAACATAATTATCAAATTATCATCACAGCCCCCCTAGCAGAACATAAATAGACTCATTGATTGTTTACTGGTGTAAAACCCACTGGTTCTGGTCATCAAACCTCTGAACCTCCTGCTGCTGGCCAGATGTGAGAACAGGCAGTGGCTTTGGTGGGTGGATTAATCCTCCATGACTTTCTGGTGGCTGGGGTAAAAATCCAGAAGGTTTGGCAGCTGAACCCCGATAATGCGCCGGGCTGTGTACACCAGCCTCTGCAGAGCTTTCTGCTCTTAAGCGGTGCAGTTCCTGTAGCAGGTGTTGATATAGCATGTCAGACTACTCTCCACAGTGCAGGTGTAAAATGTCATGAGCATGCGGGGGTTCATACCAAACATTCTTAGCCGTCTAACGTAGAAGAGACGCTGTTGTGCTTTCTCCACCACCCGTGTGTTCTGTCCATGTACACACGTGGACAAAATCGTTGGCACCCCTCGGTTAATGAAAAACCCACAATGGCCACAGAAATAACTTGAATCTGACAAAAATAATAATAAATAAAAATTCTATGAAAATCAACAAATGGAAATCCGACATTAATTTTGAACCATGCTTCAACAGAATTATAAAAAAAAGTAAACTCAAAACAGGCCAGGACAAAAATGATGGCACCCCTAAAAAAATGTGACCAAAGGGACATGTTAAATCAAGGTATGTCCACTAATTAGCATCACAGGTGTCTACAATCTTGTAATCAGTCAGTGGGCCTATATATAGGGTTACAGGTAGTCACTGTGCTGTTTTGGTGACATGGTGTGTACCACACTCAACATGGACCAGAGAAAGTGAAGGAAAGAGTCTCAGAAGATTAGAAAGAAAATTATAGACAAGCATGTTAAAGGTAAAGGTTATAAGACCATCTCCAAGCAGCTTGATGTTCCTGTGATTACAGTTGTACATATTATTCAGAAATTTATCAATCCATGGGACTATAGCCAACCTCCCTGGATGTGGCTGCAGGAGAAAAAATGTATGACAAAGAGACGGATAATACGAATGGTAACAAAGGTTAACAAATATAACAAAAATCTTCTAAAGAGATTAAAGGTGAACTTCAAGCTCAAGGAACATCAGTGTCAGATCGGACCATCCGTCATTGTTTGAGCCAAAGTGGACTTCATGGGAGACGACCAAGGAGGAAACTATTGTTGAAAACAAATTATAAAAAAAGCCAGACTTGATTTTACCAAACTACCTGTTGACAAGCCCCAAAGCTTCTGGGAGAATGTCCTATGGACAGATAAGACCAAAATTTAACTTTCTGCCAAGGCACATCAGCTCTATGTTCTTGAAGCATATCAAGAAAAGAACACTGTCCCTACTGTGAACATAGAGGAGGCTCTGTTATGTTCTGGGGCTGCTTTGCTGCATCTGGCACAGGGTGTCTTGAATCTGTGCAGGGTACAATGAAATCTCAAGACTATTGAGGGATTCTAGAGAGAAATGTGCTGCCCAGTGTTAGAAAGTTTGGTCTCAGTCACAGGTCATGGGTCTTGCAACAGGATAATGACCCAAAACAGCTAAAAGCACCCAAGAATGGCTAAGAAGAAAACATTGGACTATTCTGAAGTGGCCGTCTATGAGCCCAAATCCTATTGAGCATCTTTGAAAGAAGCTGAAACATGCCATCTGAAAAAGGCACCCTTCAAACCGGAGACAACTGGAGCAGTTCGCTCATGAGGAGTGGGACAAAATACCTGCTGAGAGGTGCAGAAGTCTCATTGACAGTTACAGGAATCATTTGATTGCAGTGATTGCCTCAAAAGGTTGTGCAAGAAAATATTAAGTTAAGGGTACCATCATTTCTGTCCAGGCCAGTTTAATAAGTTTATTTTTTATTTATATGTTGAAACATGGTTGAAAAGCAATTTCATTGGTTAATTATTATAGCATTTTTATTTATTATTACTTTTGTCAGATTCAAGTTATTTCTATGACCATTGTGGGTTTTTCTTTCATTAACCGAGGGGTACCAACAATTTTGTCCATGTGTGTATGTTCTTCAGTAATGTGAACTTGAAGCTGCTGACCCTCTCCACAGTGGGCCAATAGATGGAGATGTGTGTACTTTCTTCTGTTTCCTGAAGTCTACTACTAGCTCCTTGGTCTTGCTGACATGAAGAAAAAAAGTTGTTTTCCTGGCACCAGTGTGAGAGGGCATTATGAGGGCATTATGCAGAGTCAGGGCAGTAGCATCACCAGAGCATCTGTTCCACCTGTATGCAAACTGCAATAAAAGCAGTTCAGCTCATAGGTCATAGCTGGCTATTTTATACTTCTGTATTTCCAGATCTGAAAGCAGTCGAGCCATGGCTTCTGATTGGGGTAAACATGAATGGTCTTTCTGGGCACAACATCCTCTATGCACTTCCGAATAAATCTGCATACTCGTCGATGTTGTTTAATGAACTCCCAGTCCACGCCATTAAAACAGTCCTGAAGTTGAGTCTGATTGGTCTGACCAGTGATGAACCACCCTGATGGTGGGTGGCTCCTGTTTGATAAGATAATCATAAGATAAGATATATCCTTTATTGAGCTTCTGCCTCAAGGTGGGCAGGAGGAGAATTGAGGAGTGATCTGATTTGCCGAATACAGGTCGGAGGAGGGCTTTGTACGCTATCTGGAGGGGGGTGTAGCAGTGACCCAGAGTCTGTGTATTTTGTGTGCTGCACGAGATTGAAGTGTTGAAAGAATTTGGGCGCTACTTTCCTCAGATTTGCTTTATTAAAGTTCCCAACAACAATGAACGCAGCGCTTGGTTTCCTGCTTGTTGATTGCCTCATACAGTTTCCCGAGCGCCAGGTCCATGTGGGGGTACGGCCTGCACGAGCTGATAAGATATTCCAGGTCCAGGGAGCAAAAAGACTCAATGAAGTGTACATTTCTCCGATCACACCAAGCATTGTTCATCAGTTGAGAGTGCGTCGTCTCAGCCTGATGAAGACTCCAGCTTTGCTGCCCCTTTTTCTGCGTCTAAGGCAGGGCCGGCCTAGATGACTGCCACTCTTTTGGTGTTTACGAGCAAAGGATCCGCATTGTCCGGTTTGCGGTAAGTGATCGTTGATCTGATTTCCGAAGCATTTGTTATAGCATGTGCTAGCAACATTCAGTGCACTACAAGTGACATATAAACACACAACTAACAAAAAATCTTCCAAGACTAAAGGGAGCTTGCAACACTGCAGCCATACATCTTGTATAAAAGTTGTGGATCAGCAAGAGCTTTTTATTTATTTTTTTAAAGAAAAATATGAAACGCTAATTGTTTCACTAACAGAATAAACTTCTATAAATTGTTGTCTTTTATAAATCATATACACTGCATAGCAAGTAAAAGCAGGGACATTTATGGGAATGACGTTTTTCACTCTTTTTTGTTGTCTTTTGTTGTTTTGATCAGCTAACAAGGAAAAGAAATCAGACCACACTCCACTTAACATCTGCAGCACACGTAAAACCCACACACACACCTCTGAACAGCTGTTGATACCTGAGTGTGGTAAGTGTGCAGTGTGGATCCTCCAGTCTGGCAGACAGCAGCTTCACTCCTGACTCTCCTGGGTGGTTGTAGGTCAGATCCAGTTCTTTCAGGTGGGAGGGGTTTGAACTCAGAGCTGTAGCCAGAGAAGAACAGCCTTTCTCTGTGACCATACAGCCAGAAAGTCTGCAGAGAGAGAGAGAGAGAGAGAGAGAGAGAAACAGAGAAAAGAGAGACAAAGTGACTGTCAGAGAGATGATACACTTGGTCATATGGTCATATTCTCTTCTCTACTTTCTCTCAAAGATTCTTGAATGTTTCGTCTACAACCAACTGTCTCTCTTCCTCACTCAGAACAATCTACAGGACCCTATCCAGTCTGGCTTCAAAGCAGCACACTCTACTAAATCTGCTCTTATTGCAGTTAGAGTCATCAGTTCTGATCCTTCTCGACCTCTCCGCAGCTTTTGACACAGTGAACAACAAGATTCTCCTGTCTATCCTTGCTGGCCTTGGAATTACCGGCTCTGCATGGTGACTGTTTGCATCATCCCTGCAGGGACACTCATACCAGGTAACATGGCAGGGGGACACGTCTGCTCCTTGTAGTCCCTCCACTGGTGTTCCACAAGGCTCGGTTCTTGGTCCTCTTCTTTTCTCACGCTACACTAGCTCACTTAGTAAAGTGATATCCTCTCATGGATTATCTTACCACTGTTACACTGCATGCCACTGCATGACACTCAACTCATCCTTTACTTCCCACTGTCTGACACACAGGTTTCTGCCCGCATCTCCACATGTCTCGCTGACGTCTCTTCTTGGATGGCGGATCACCACCTCAAACTTAAACCCAGCAAGACTGAGCTTCTGTACATCCCGGGAACTGCTGGACTTAAAAACGATCTTGCCATCACCTTTGAGAACTCACTGGTCACTCCTTCTACAGAAGCTCGAAGCCTTGGTGTAGTCATGAATGATCAGTTATCATTCTCAAGTCATGTCGCAAAAGTAACTCGGTCATGAAGATTTCTCCTGTACAACATCCAGAGAATTTGACCCTTCCTCTCTAGAGAGTCGCCCAGGTGCTTGTTCACTCTCTCGTCACTTCCAGACTTGACTACTGCAACTCTCTTCTGGCTGGTCTCCCTCTGTGCACCATCAGGTCCCTGCAACTTATCCAGAATGCAGCGGCATGGGTCGTCTTCAACCTTCCTAAATACAGCCATGTCACTCCACTGCTGCATTCTCTTCACTGGCTTCCTGTAGCTGGCCGCATCAGATTCAAATCCTTGATGCTGGCCTTTGTCCTTGATGACGATGATCAAAAGCCAATCCGCACCAAGAGCCCTTCGAGCTTCAAGTACGGCTCGACTCAACCCACCATCCCTCAAAATCCACAGAAGACGAGAGTCAAGGTTTTTTTCTGTCCTGGCACCAAAGTGGTGGAATGAACTTCCCCTGGGTGTCCGAATGGCACTCGCTGTCTTCAACCCAGACTAAAGACCCACCTCTTCCAAGAATAATTGGGCAAATAGCAGAGTGGTCACCTTACTGACTTGTGTTTAGTGTCTAAGTTTAGAGGTATCTTTGAATTATTAGTCTATTCAAAAAGCTGAAGTTGCTGGTAATTAACTGGCTGCTAATTACTACATTAATAAGCAGTCACTACAGTAATGTTTTCAGGTTTGCACTTTCAGTCTGTATGCTTATAGAAGCACATGTATCATTCCAGAGAACACAGTTCCACTGCTCCATAGCTCAATTCGGTGGTGGTGGTGGTGGGGGGGGGGTGCCAATAGGTAAATGTTTATATGCTCCAGACAGTCCTATTCTATTGCCAATACGTTCACTGAACTAAGGAGGAACTAAGACTCAAAAAGAGAAACTTCCTGAGAGCAAGATGAAGAACTCCTAAGAGGAACCACTTAGTCATTACAGCAGTATTGTCTCAACATTTTGTTATGTCATGTTATGTCAGAACAACATCATGTCCAATCATTAGTACTGCAAATCAGTTAACCAATGTCTCCATCTCCAGATAATGACGTTGTGCTTTTAGATATGAGAGGCTTTATCCTGTATTCTCTGTCAATCCCACTCCCGGCTGGAACCTTGCTACTACACTAAAGAACATTGGTAGAGCTGCACAAGACCTTTCTACAGAACTGCATCTTGTTGCATAAGCCAAGTCATATTTGTGTAAAATCCTGTAATATTACTATACTGCCAGTCAACATGCTTCCTTACCTTCAGATTATCAACAAATGAATGTGTGAGAGTGGGATCCATCTGTATTTGCAGCAGTGGTGTAAAAGTGAATTACACTCTCCCCAGGAGCCCAGGAGCAAAAATATCAGTTCTCACATAAAGTATGCTCCAGTTCCACATGATGATCCATTTTACTATCACCATCATGGACATGCAGCTCACCCACTACTCAGGAGCAGATTATAATGAGTTAAAGGAGACTAAGAAAAAGTCTCTGATTGGATCACAGATGAGCTGTTCGGTCAGACTGGGTTCATTAAACACTATAAAATTTTAATTTCAGAATGTGTTGTGAGGTCAGAGTGAGTAATCATACATATCACTACACAGTGAATGTTCAGTAGAGCCAAAGGTTCTGATTAATGTGTTTATGAGGAAGAAAGACCTCATCAGAAATCTTTCTAAACAATCTAAAGATGACTGCAGACGTTAGAGAGTTGGTCTTTGTTCGGTTAGTGAACTCTGACCTTCACTAGAAACTAGAAACCTTCACTAGACCTTCACCTTCATCTTGTATATTGATATAAAAACATCTTAGTAAAGCTCTGAATCTCACATCTTCACATTAATCATTTCAGAATGAACTGACAAACACTGACCTGAGAATCTGCAGTTTACAGTGTGAACTCTTCAGTCCAGCAGAGAGCAGCTCCACTCCTGAATCCTGCAGGTCATTGTTACTGAGGTCCAGCTCTTTCAGGGAGTTTTCCAGCTTTAAAACTGATCCCAGAGCTTCACAAGTCTTTATACTGACGTTACACAAAGCTAATCTGCAAAAGGGAAAAAGCACAACAGATTTTGAGAATACACTCAAAGGGAAATGTTATCATAAATCATACACAAATCTTACCTCATTATCAATGCTGATGTTTTTATTTTAAGTTTATTAGAGCATTCAGCAATGTAAAAATATATTACAACCTAAACCTGTCCTTCATTTTATCCTGATTTGCCACTCTTGCTAAAAGAATCCCTCACCCTATGCATTTCTTTTAGTTAAGTACAACATCTTAGTAACCATTAGTGTGTTTTGACCCAATACTTTTGCAAACAGTTGACACAACAGCATTAAAGGGTAAAATTATTATTATTATTATTATTATCATTATTATTATTATTATTATTATTATTATTATTATTATATTATATAATTATATATATATATAATAATAATAATAATAATGATAAGAATTATCATGTTATCCTTCTTAGAACCCTTCTTTTAGAACTCTTTCTTTCTGCTCTCTCAGTGGAGTACCTGAACTCTTCCTGAACTATGTGGTCAATTTATGATTATAATAAAGACATTTATTTTGGTGAGGTGCTGAATATCACTGACCTGAGAATCTGCAGTTTACAGTGTGAACTCTTCATTCCAGCAGAGAGCAGCTCCACTCCTGAATCCTGCAGGTCATTGTTACTGAGGTCCAGCTCTTTCAGAAAGGAGTTTTCCAGCTTTAAAACTGATCCCAGAGCTTTACACGCCTTTACTCCAAGATTACACAGAGCTAATCTGCAAAATGAGAAGAGCACAACAGATTTTACCTAAGACAATACTCAAAGGAAATTTTTGATACAGACTGAAAATGAAAAAGCCTAACATTATTAATGTTGATGTTTCCAGAACACTCTGCAATATAAAAGTGTTCTATTATAAACAAAACATGTGCTTAATAATGTCCTGGTCTAATACACTATCTACAAAATAATTTTAGCCCAGGCCAACAAACTAACCAGAAGCTAAACTGGTACACAGTAACATCAATGAAACATTAAATTATACAATACAGTACAGTTACATTCCTACTCATTACTGTTTCACTGGATAAGGAGAATACATGTAGTAAAGGCAGGGGTGCTAATAATTGGTGGTATTGATTAGACAGAGGCATGGGTAAAATACATGAGCAGGAATAAATGAAAGCGAGGACACATGGATAAAACAGTAAAATCACTGTAGTACAAAACAGACATTAACCCTTAAATACATAATTGTCCCAGTAGAGTCAGTGAATATTACAGATATTACAAATATATTATATATATATATATTTATAAATCTAGAATGAACTGACAGAAACACTGACCTGAGAATCTGCAGTTTACAGTATGAACTCTTCAATCCAGCGGAGAGGAGCTCCATTCCTGAATCCTGCAGGTCATTGTTACTGAGGTCCAGCTCTTTCAGGGAGGAGTTTTCCAGCTTTAAAACTGATCCCAGAGCTTCACACGTCTTTACTTCAAGATTACATGATGCAAGTCTGACAAAAGAAGCATAAACAACAGACAATAAATGCAAAGGAAAATCATTACTGTCATCATACTGTATATACACATGTGGACAAAATTGTTGGTACCATTCGGTTAATGAAAGAAAAACCCACAATGGTCACAGAAATAACTTAAATCTGACAAAAGTAATAATAAATAGAAATGCTATGAAAATTAACAAATTAAAACATTGACATTGATTTTGAACCATGCTTCAACAGAATTATTTTGAAAATAAACTCATTAAACAGGGTTGGACAAAAATGATGTTATCCTTAGCTTAATATTTTGTTGCACAGCCTTTTGAGGCAATCACTGCAATCAAATGATTCCTGTAACTGTCAATGAGACTTCTGCACCTGTGCTCTTTTCTTTATATACTTAATTTTTCCATCTGTGAACATAGAGCTGATGTACCATGTCACCAAACAGCACAGTGACTACCTGTAGCCCTATATATAGGCCCACTGACTGATTACAAGATTGTGGACACCTGTGATGCTAATTAGTTGACACACCTTGATTTAACATGTCCCTTTGGTCACATTATTTTCAGGGGGAACCATTATTTTTGTCCAGGTCTGTTAAATGAGTTTACTTTTTAAAATAGTTCTGTTGAAGCATGGTTGAAAATCAATGTCGGATTTTTATTTGTTAATTTTCAAAGAACTTTTATTTATTATTACTTTTTTCTTCACTGGATTGTAGGCTCTCCGGGACTGAACTAAAGAGTAAATAAATAGCACACTGGATTTAAGAGACGTGTTTTACTAGTGAGGCCTCTTTTAGTTTCTTCCAAAACTAGAGGAAGAAACAGCAGAAACACAGGGTAGGGGTTAAAATTAGACCCAATACACTCACAATACAATATAGTTATTTATTCTAATCTGAGATTAAGACTTTTTTGTGGAGATTATTTACATTTACATACGTTAAATAATTTCAGAAATATATGATACATGTAAATGGAGAACAGAGGTCAGCAATTGGAGAAATATATAGTTAAAAAAACATTGTAACTCAACAATACTTTGCATAGAAGCATTACATTGTACTGTAGAAGTGTATAGGTATAATCACAATAAAGGTACTTCACTTAAAACGATGAAAATAATACTTACAAAGCTCGTCTTGTGTTTTTCACCACAGGCAGTAGGCGCCTCAGTCCTTCTTCTGATGCTCTGTATTTCTTCAGTTCAAACGTCTCTTGAGTTTCCTCTGACATCAGCAGCACAAAGACCAGAGCTGACCACTGTGCAGATGAGAGTGTCCGTTTTGATAGATCTCCTGAGTTCAGGTATTTCTGGATTTCAGATGGGAGTGAGTTATCTTTCAGTTCACTCAGGCAGTGGAGGAGATTCAGGCTTCTGTCAAATGACATTTCTTCTTTCAGTTTCTCCTTAATGTAGTCCGCTGTGTCTTTAGCACGGTTTGTTTTTATCTTCAGGCTTGGCAGAAGTTCAGTCAGGACCTGCTGACTGTCCTCCAGTGAGAGGCCGAGGAGGAAGCGGAGGAAAAGGTCCAGGTGTCCACTTTCACTTTGCAAAGCTTCTTCCACTGCACACTTATGGAGATTTATTATGTTCTTATTCATCCATTGAAGTTTGTTCCAGAACCTCTTCTTTTTGAACACATTCTTCTTGTTGCAGTGTGAGTGATGCACATATAAAGCTGCAAGGCTTTCCTGAACACTGAGATGCACAAAGCTGAAAATGTTCCTCTCAGAAAATCCCTCCTGCTGACTGAAAATCTGTGTACACACTCCTGAGAACACAGTGCCATCACTGACATCAATCCCACAATTCCTAAGATCCTCCTCATAGAAGTTCAAATCTCCTCTCCCAAGATTATGGAAGGCCAGTTCACCAAGCTTCAGAATCATGAGCTCAGTATCAACAGTGCCAGTCTTCTTACTGTATTTGTCCTTCATTAGGTTTTTCTGTTGTAGAAGGAAGCTTATGTACATTCCTGTCAGGGTTGTGGGGATGTTCTCACTGCTCTCTTTATCCATTAGTGGTAGAAGCACAGTGGCAGAGATCCAGCAGAAAACTGGGATTTGACACATGATGTAGAGGCTTCTTGTTTTCTTTATGTGTGAAACTATTTTCTCTGCTACATCCTCAGTTCTACAATATCTGCTAAAGTATGCTTCCTTTTGTTCATCATTAAATCCTCGTACTTCTGTCACCTGATTAATGTAATTCCGAGGAATCAGATGGGCTGCTGCTGGTCGACAAGTTATCCAGATTAGAGCAAATCGAAGCAGATTTCTGTTGATGAGATTTGTGATCAGTGAGCCCACTGAGGTTTTCGCATTCACATCTTTCACTTGCTCTCCATCTTCAAAGTTAAGAGGAAAGTGGCACTCATCCAGCCCATCAAAAATAAACAACACTTTACCATCTTCCTCTGGAAGAGACTTCAGTTCAGGCTTTGAGGAGAAAAAGCAGTGGTTCAATAGTTCAATCAAACTGAACTTCTCTTTCTTCAAATTAAGTTCACGGAAGGGGAGAGGAAAAATGAACTGTATGTCTTGATTCTCCTCACCCTTTGCCCAGTCCAGTATGAACTTGTTGACTGAGACGGTTTTGCCGACTCCTGCAATTCCCATGGTCAACACTTTTCTGTTCCGTCGACCCGTCCCAGACTGGACTTTAAAAACCTTACTGCATTTTATACATTCTTCCTCACCAGCAGGTTTGTTGGAAGACATCTCTATTTGCATCACTTCATGCTCATTTATGACTCCTCCACTCTCATTCTGCACTATAATGAGGTCAGTGTAGATATCCTCCAAGAACTTATTATGGCCTTTCTGTGAATTCCCAATTAGTATATGCTCATATGTCAGCCTCAGGGTAGACATCAGGTGAGCACAGTGTTGCTGATCTTCTATCAAAGGAAAAACAAATAAGACTTTTTAATAAAAAACAGAGTGATTGTGTCGGAGGGTGGTGCTTGAAATGAAACAACCAACTACATTAACAACTGCCGCAATACTGTTCAATGCTTTAACGCAAAAAAGGTTAACTTATTAACCAATAATTGTTGATTGTTGTTGTACCATTTAGAGAAAAGACCATACTGAGCATTAAAAAACAGATATCATAGAATTATCAACTGAAATTAATGGTGAGATTGTGTGATTACCTGCAGTGAGAGTACTAACTAAGACTCCAGTCTGAGCTGCAGAGAAGACTGCTGCACTAAAACCAGCGGACTCTAAATAAACATAAATAAAGAAAATAAAATACTAAATTGATTTAGTTGTGGCACATGAGGTATGTTTTTCAGGTCTTCAGAAGCTCATTTTTATAGGCATTTAATTAAACAGCAATTTTCTTTCCATTTAATTACACAATAATTTTATTTGACAACAAGAACACAGAGACAAATTATTTTCACCACATAAAACACAAGACGAAATCAATGAAAAAACTTGACAAAGCCCTTTCTAATTGTTAGACAGCATACTTTTTGTGTGGAACATCCATGAATAAAGGTCATACACACCTGTGTAATCAAGAATAAGGATGCCTTATCTAGACATCTATCATCATGAAGGGAAAACTAGATTTAGCTGTCTCTGTCTCTTAAATCTTGTTTGATTTGTTTATTAGTGTGTTTTATGAAATGAACATTACTGCATTTTCCAGTTGTCATTATATATGCCAATTTTAATAGGTTTACTGATGTCCCATTATGTACTCATCAATCAGATGTGTTAATCTGCAGCTTTTAGAAAGGCATCTGGCTGCTTGTAATGCACTAGAGGTGCTCCACATGTCTAAAAGGCTATTGAGCTTAGCGCTCCAATAAAGAGTAAGCCCATCACCTTGTTGGTAGAGATATAACAATAAAATACAGACCTATCATATTTCTGCAGAAAACTGAACTAAATTTAGGACTTGTCATTGCCATTGCTTTGGTTCTTTTCATGCGTGTTAATGCCAGTGTGGGCACGTCAGTGATTTTGTTATGAATCCAGGCATTTTAGAAAGTATATGCCAAATAAAATTCAATATTAATCATTGCATAGCACAAATAATATTTTTGGCTATATTATATATTTTTAAAAATCAGCAGTGCAGCAGCAATGTAATTTTAAAATTCAAAGTTCCAACTTCTATATATTTTTTAAATGTATTGAAATGTTTACTCCCCAAGTGAATATATGAGCTGCAGTACCTCTACTGACTTTAGTCTTGAGTTCTTCAGCCAGTTGGTTCTGGTTTATCTTCTTCAGGATGGTCAGAGTGATCTCTACAGCTCTACTGATTCCATATGTCTCCACCATCTTATCCACAGTGTATTGTCTGTCTGCCTTCTCTAGCAGACCCTTTGGGAGATGGTCAAAACCTTCCACACAATTGGTTAGGTGCCACTGGAATAATTTCAGGTCCCCTTCCCACAAGTCCCAAATAGTTTTTAGTAGTTCTTCTGGAATATTCACCATCTTGCATCACTGCAAACAAAGAATAAAGATGCATTCATTTTAATGGAGGGTTTCTCAACACTGAACAAAACAGAGAATTGTAAGTGCTCTGATTTATCTTTGGTAAAACTGCTATCCCTTTAGAATCTAGGTCTAAAATAGTTCCTTGATCTTTATATTTAATATCCCTATATCAAACCCCAGTTCATTATTTAATTAAAAATGTAACATTTTTGACAATTTCTTCTCTTTTTGCCTTCTTCGTCTTTTTTTACCACCTTTGTTTTGTGTTTTTTTTGGTAACACTTTTTTTTGAGCAGTCCTTTGTAGATGATTAATAAAGGCAAATCATGTAAACTTCAGCAGTAGGTCTAGCTGTCTGAGGATGTTGAGATGATCTATGTTAGACCTGTTAGATGATCAAAGATTTCTCAGGTAAACATCAATAGATCTGAATTTAGACTTAAAAATAAAGTGAAAAATAGCTGAATTCAGAAGAAATCTTCAGTAAAAGTCACTTGTTTATCTACTGAATGTTCAGATGCTGCATCACTGATAAGTTGTTCATTTGTTACTGTTAGTTTGATAATTTTTTAATTCAAGTGTCACCTTTTCCTCTGACTTATATTTGTTGATGTGTTTTTGTACTGGCTTTGTACTGCCCTGTTTTTCTCTCTAATCTTCCCATTTTCCTTACTGTTCTTGCTCCGATATATTTGCTACATTGTTTTGGCCATTGTCTGTACTTTGGTTACATTTCCTGGTTACATAGGTTTGCCTTACTATTAAAGCCTCTTCTGTCAACATCTCAACATCCCCCTTAAAACCTCTAGCCTGGGTCATATCTGGGTTTATTGAATTTTGCACACGTTTTGCCTCATGAAGGCAAAAGCATTACAGAGTTTTGGTTAAGATATGTCAAAGTAGGCAGTTCTTTGTGGATAAGCCCAACAGTCACACAGAACATCACCAGCACTGCCATAAAACATATTTAGACTTAAACAACAAGGTCTCACCTCTTGTGACAGAAAGTATGAATTGCACAGCGTAGGTTTTAAGAGAAAGGTGTGTGTTCCAGCTGAAAAAGGTGGATGACTAGCACTTGATGAGCCCTTCAGATAAGCATGACGAGAGCAAGAGCTAGAGTTTATCCAGATGCATAGTAAGCAAAATGTTATTATCTAAGAACAAATGATAACTCAGGCAGAATGTCCAAATTGTGAATATTACAAAACAGGATTGAGTCAACTCTCAAAACTCCGCAATGCTTTTGCCTTCATGAGGCAAAATTTAATAAACATGTTTATAAGTACATGTTTGGAGCTGTGACCAAACAGATCTGACCCAGTCTAGAGCTTTAGAGGGAAATTGCTGAAGTAAATGAAGCATTGAGGCAAAATCCCTCTATAAAAGATATGAGCACCATCAAACTTCACATGACTCCTCACTCCTATCCACATTCACGTTTTCCAGAATTCTAATGATAGACACCTGTGTATTTGATCACATGACTATCTTAGCATAGTATTCAAGCCTGGGCCTTAGATAAGCTATTTGTGAGGTATTGAATCCCATTCTTGGTGATCTACTTAGCGTATTTGATGTCTGTATGTATATTTGCAGTGTATGCCAGTGTAAAGGCAGACTTTCATGTTGGGTAATTTGCCTGTGTTTTCTGGATTATGACTCTTGTTTGTAGTTTGGACTACGTTTTTGTCTCTGTGAGCATCTGACCCTGTTTGACACTTTACATTAAAAAAAAACAAACATTCAGTTAGGTTACTTTATCCATTTCTAAAATTTCTTACAAATAATTTGTTATTAATGAATGATGAAAAATTTAGTTTTGCTATTTTATTTGTGCATGTCAACAATATTATAACTAAGAATCCTATGAAAGTCTAATTTGTGTTTATACATTTATAGGGGGAAGTAGAGGCTATTGTCTAATTAAAACATCTTAACAAAATGCACAGTAAACCCAAATAAATAATGAATCACACAGTACATGTCATCTAAAGTGCATTGTCAATAAATTACAATGAAAATATTTCTTAAGACTAACATTTATTATACATATTGTAATTTTACTAGTATAATCTTAAGAGAATGTCCAATGAAATTCTACAAGTATCCGGTAGAATCCAAAGCGGAAGACCAAAAACTAATTGTGTAATCATATTAACTGTTCTTACCTGCTGTAAGCAGTACTGCAACGGTCCTTGGGCTTTAGTCTAAGCTGTTGTTTTTCCTGAGACAGGGGGTGGAATTTAGCTTTTAGTTAATTCTGGTGTAGACAATCTTTTGACTGCAGTCAAATTAAAATTTAATTTAAACATAGTCTTCTGAGTTGGATGTAAGGCTTTTGAAGCCAGACTCCAGTGCAGATCAGCTACAAAACAGTTAGAGGAAGGAAAAGGAGCCGCAACACAGGAAAAGGCTTCAAGTCACTAACTCATTCGCAGCTACATAAAGGAACAGCCCCACAGATTGTCCAATAGAAACATTTACAACAACAAGTCACCAAGCAGTTTTATACTATCTATCCAACTATTATCCAGTTTTAATCTCCTAGTAATGATGATATGCCTCCATTTTTATTCAAGATTGCTGTAAACAGAGTTCCAGTCATTTCAGTCAATTGCTGTTTATAGATGCCATAATCTATAAACAGCAATAATATATATAAATAATAAACAGCATAATCAGTTGATGCAAAATAGTTTCTTGTTCATTGTTTAGAACCTTCCCTAAGGACTTCAACAGATGCATCCACACCCGACAATAACAGACATGAACAACAACACAATACACAACCACATACATAAATAAAAACTGTAAAAAAGCACTGGACATTAAGAACACTTAGCAGGCAAGTAAACCTTTTATTAACTTATATTCATTTTTACCCAGGTTACAAGTGTAAGGTAATGTACCTTCAGTGCTTCCCTCTCAGTCAAAAATAAACACTATCCCTGGATTACTTTTTGGGTAACCACGTGGGAGGAACAGCAACAAGTCACCCAACTAGTGGGTGGCATTCAGGGGCTCACAAAGCTCGTTCAGGCTTCGTTGGAGCCCGCTAGCTCTCCCTGCCCTGCCACCACGTCCCCTAGCTTGTATCCGGTAGGCAAACCAGATACGTATAATGGCGATCCAGAGTTTTGTGAGGGGTTCCTATCCTCAGCTCCCAGTCCCAGGTTTGTTTGGTTTCGCCCATCTTGTTTGTCACGTTTGTGTTGTGTTTATGTTTGTACCCCTTAGATGCTGCTTCTTTTGTCTCGTTTTGCCTTTACCTTGTTTTTTTGATAATAAACAGCTTGCTTTGATTCCATCTCTGTGAGTGTTCATCCCTCTGCGTCTGGCCTAGCATACCATGACATCGGGATACAATTTTGTGTTAAGAGCTCTCCTTTGTACTCCACGACAATATCTGCAAATTTTGGCAGTTGCAAATACACCTTGCCTTACAAAAGACATTTTACAGTTTACCTTTTAAAATAGTTGATCAATATTTTATATGTTTTGTATATGTTTTTATGTAAATCTCAGCATCGTGCTGTGGACCAGTCAAAAAAGACCTGTCACTAAAACAAAGTGTAAAGGCAAATAGTCCTGCAGTTTTTCTTTAAATGGATATAACAAAAACACTTGTCACTTGAATAGTGAGTTGCAGTGTTTCTGTTTTTCCTTGGTAACTGATTGTCACTTCAGCAATACATATTATTTTATATGCTGCCCTGTATGAATCTCAAATATAATTTCATTAGTTTTCTGGAAAGTTTCTTAATTTTTTTGTGGTCAGCCTGCAACATGTGTCCATTTTCAAATATACCATTTGTCCATTTCAGCTGTCCATTATTGAGCTTAATGCAGCCCAATATAAAGTCAAGTCAAGTCAAGTCAAATGTATTTGTATAGCGCTTTTTACAACTGTTGTTGTCACAATGCAGCTTTACATAATTAGCAATGGAAAAGACAGAAAAAAAGAAATAACATAAGACATGAAAGATCCCAGACCCCCAGTAAGCAAGCCAATGGCGACAGTGGCAAGGAAAAACTCTCTCAGAGCTGGATGAAGAAACCTTAGGAGGAACCAAGACTCACATTGAAGATCCATCCTCCTCTGGTCAGAACTAGATGACGGAGCAGATGCGAATCTTTATCTGCTCGCCTCTGTTTCCTAAACTGGGCTCCTGATGGCTTAGATCTTTGGAATCTTTTCTTTGAATTTAGTAACACACATTTACACTGGTCTTGCCTCACATTTATTAAACGGTTAGACAAATGATTTAAAAGACAGCAATATGACTTATTTCATTTAAAAAAAGTATGTATTATTTCATGTAAAAAAGCACACATTTACATTTACGCATAAACAATTAACCTCCTCTCTCTCCTACACACACAAACACACAGAGAGGGTTATTCTATTTTACAAAGACTCACTGAGGAGCAAGTAGAAAGTAACCCAATCCCTGCATAGAGAGGTTGAGTGAATGTGGTGTTGAATGTGTGTAAGTGTGTGAGTGTGTGTGTATCAGAGGAGACACTGTAGAAGGACAGAGTGCCGGCCGGACAGTCCACATACACCCCTACTCTCCTACAGCTGGAGTGAGGAGAAGAGACAGCAGTTATATTCTTATAGTGATAAGCAGAGTATGTTTTATTAAAGCAGTTCAGATTCCAGGACTCTTTATTCATGCCAAATCCACAGTCTAATCTGCCTCCTTTCCTGCTGACGGTTTTATAAGTCAGAGCTACATCAGCTCCCCACCCCCCGCTCCACTCAGCCTCCCAGTAACAGCGTCCAGTCAGACTCTCTCTACTCATCACCTGCTCACACTCATCAAACCTCTCTGGATGATCAGGATACGACTGCAGCTCCTCTCCACACACCACCTTTCTGTTCCCCTCACTCAGAGAGAGACGTGTGTGTGCTGTGTTTGGGTCCAGTGTGAGATCACAGCCGTCTGAACACAAGAAGAGACATTAGAGGAGGAGCACTGCACTGATAGTGTGTGTGTGTGTGTGTGTGTGTGTGTGTGTCTGTGAGTGTGTGTGTGTGTGTGTGAACTCACATTTCTTTAGTCCAGGTTTGATTCTGATCTTCCCTCCATGTTCCACTCTAAACACACAACAAAGCCAACATTTATTCTGAAAAAGAATCATATATATCATATATAGATTAACAGTGGTGTGAACTTTTCTCTCTCAGCGTGTGATAGCTATGGGGGGACAAAAAAGGATTTAGTCAGTCACCAATTGTGCAAGTTCTCCCACTTAAAAACATGAGAGAGGCCTGTAATTGACATTATAGGTAGATCTCAACTATGAGAAAAAAAAAATCTGAAAATCACATTGTCTGATTTTTTAAAAATTTATTTGCAAATAATGGTAGACAATAAGTATTTGGTCAATAACAAGTTCATCTCAATACTTTATTATATATCCTTTGTTGGCAATGACAGAGGTCAAACGTTTTCTGTAAGTCTTCACAAGGTTGGCACACACCTTTGCTGGTATGTTGGCCCATTCCTCCATGCAGATCTCCTCTAGAGCAGTGATTTTTTGGGGCTGTCGGCGGGCAACACAGACTTTCAACTCCCTCCAAAGGTTTTCTATGGGGTTGAGATCTGGAGACTGGCTAGACCACTCCAGGACTTTGAAATGCTTCTTACGAAGCCACTCCTTTGTTGCCCTGGCAGTGTGCTTGGGATCATTGTCATGCTGAAAGACCCAGCCACGTTTCATCTTCAATGTCCTTGCTGATGGAAGGAGGTTTGCACTCAAAATCTCACAATACATGGCCCCATTCATTCTTTCATGTACACGGACCAGTCGTCCTAGTCCCTTTGCAGAGAAACAGCCCCAAAGCATGATGTTGCCACCCCCAAACGAGTTGTGTTTGTACCAAACAGTTCTACTTTGGTTTCATCTGACCATAAGACATTCTCCCAATACTCTCCCGGAACATCCAAATGCTCTCTAGGAAACTTCAGACGTGCTGGATATGTCCTGGCTTAAGCAGGGGAACACGTCGTGCACTGCAAGATCTGAGTCCCTGGCGGCATGGTGTATTACTGACAGTAGCCTTTGTAACGTTGGTCCTAGCTTTCTGCAGGTCATTCACTAGGTCTCCCCTGTGTGGTTCTTGTGATCATTTTGACCCCACAGGCTGAGATCTTGCATGGAGCCCCTGATCGAGGGAGATTAGCAGTGGTCTTGTAGGTCTCCCATTTTCTGATTATTGCTCCCACAGTAGATTTCTTCACACCAAGCTGCTTGCCTATTGCAGATTCAGTCTTCACAGCCTGGTGCAGGTCTACAATTTTGTTTCTGGTGTCCTTCGACAGCTCTTTGGTCTTCACCATAGTGGAGTTTGGAGTGTGACTGTTTGAGGTTGTGGGCAGGTGTCTTTTATACTGTTAACCAGTTCAAACAGGTGCCATTAATACAGGTAATGAGTGGAGGACAGAGAAGCCTCTTAAAGAAGAAGTTACAGGTCTGTGACAGCCAGAAATCTTGCTTGTTTGTAGGTGACCAAATACTTATTTTCCACCATTATTTGCAAATAAATTCTTTAAAAATCAGACGGGAATTTTTTTTTTCTCATTTTGTCTCTCATAGTTGAGGTCTACCTATGATGTCAATTACAGGCCTCTCTCATTCCCCCCCATTTGGAACATGAGGAGAGAAAATGCTGCTCTATTTCTATCTGTCCAGAGCTCTGGACCACTGCTAAACTACACCCCCTTCTGGGAGACATCCAGTTTTAGCAAATCAGATCACTCCTCCCTTCTGTTCTTTCCCACCTATAGGCAGAAGCTCAAACGGGAGCTGCCTACCATCAGGGTGGTTCATCACTGGTCAGACCAATCGCTGGTCAAACCAATCGCTGGTAAAACAACATTGACAGATATGCAGACTCAGTCACTAGGTTTCATACAAAAGTGCCTAGAGGATGTTGTGCCCATAAAGGCTGCATTTACCCTGATCAGAGGCAAGGGCTCATCTGTGAAGTTCCCACAGCTCTGAGCACACATAGGACTGCTTTTAGAGAAGGAATACGGAGAAGTATAAAATAGCCAGCTATGCTCTCCGTAAGACCATAAAGGCAGCCAAGCGTGAGTACAGAGCAAAAGAAGAAGCGCAGTTCAGCTCCACAAACACCAGAAGCATGTGGCAGGGGTTAAACACAATCACATACATTCAGGGGAGCTTTCATTCCATGATAAACACAAGTGCTGTGCTTCCAGATGAGCTAAACTGCTTTTATGTTCATTTCGAGGCAAACAATTCTGCGCCCCTGGAGAAAGCACCATCCAACGCCATCCAATGAGTCCCATCCACCCTCTCTATAGCTGATGTGTGCAGATCCTTCAACACTGCTTGCGCCAGTCAGCTAGACTAGCTAGAGTGCTCACTGGGGCTTGAATTTATTGAATTTGTCCATAAGTTCGATCCCTCGTCCCTGCACTAGTTACCAGTTGAATTTCCCCTTGATTATAAAATAATCCTTCTGACTTATATGTCACTAAAGAGTTTGGTCCCACAATATCTTGGAGAACCATACAAACCATACAATCCTTGACATATACTTCACTATACTAGACTTCCTCACTTTAGAAGAATCAATGCTGGGGGAAGAGTTTTTTCCTATAGTCAAGTCAAGTCAAATTTATTTGTATAGCTTTTTACAACAGTTGTCACAAACCAGCTTTACATAATTAGTAATTAGTAATAATTAGTAAAAAAGAAATAACATAAGAAGACATGAAGGATCCAAGACCCCCAGTGAGCAGCCAACCATGACAGTGGCAAAGAAAACCTCCTTCAGAGCTGGAGGAAGAAACCTTGGGAGGAACCAAGACTCACAAGGGGGACCCGACCCGTCCTCCTCTGATCAGAACTATTTATAAATTATTGATAAAATTTACTAAACCATCTAAACTGCTGAACTGCTCTGGTCATAATCATAATATATTAATCATGGTGTAGATAGTTAATAATGGTGATATTAATAGTGGCCAGTCCGTTTAGGTTTTAACATGGTCATTAGACAGGTAGCAGTGATGTGCCGGGAGGGTGTGCCGCTGGTCTGGTATGGGTGGTGGTGGGAGGGGGCCTGCTGGTCGGACTGGTAGGTGGCAGCTGGTCTAACGCAGGTAGAGCTCCCCAACTGGAATAAAATTCCTATTAGTGTTCGGGATTCATACTTAGTGTTAAAATCTAGAATGAATCTAAATCTTTTTTCTCAAGCTTTTGAATAATCCACTAATGCACTGTAGTGTTTTCCTTGCTGATGTAGCTTATATGCATACTAACAGGTTTGCACTGTACTGCTCTCTGTTCTCAGGGCCCTGATCAGTACTGTAGTCTCTCTAATCTATTAAGAGAGTCTCTCTAATCTCTAATTCTCCTCTTTTTTCCTCTCCCCTGTGCTGAGCTTTTTAAAATGGTTTTAAGATCTGAAATCATTTATCATCTGCTAAGGTGAACAGGACTAAAAGTGAGGCTGTTTTAGTGTGGGGATGGACTGGTGGGGGACCTACACTTCCTGGATTGTCATGAAGGAAGGGTGGGTTTATGTATTCAAATATAAACCTCTGAACAGCTGTTCATACCTAAGTATGTTGAGTGTGCAGTGTGCATCCTCCAGTCTGGCAGACAGCAGCTCCACTCCTGACTCTCCCATATGGTTGTAGGTCAGATCCAGTTCTATTAGGTAGAAGGGGTTTGAACGAAGAGCTGAGGCCAGCGAAGAACAGCCTTTCTCTGTGACCATACAACCAGATAAACTGCAGAGAGTGAAAATGTGAGTAAGAAACTGAGAAGGTCCAACTGAGAGATACATAAACACTAAACACTGATTAACAATATAATATATCTATGATAAAAACCTATATAATGTAAAAAGCAGTTTAAATGTAAAGCCTGTTGTTACCTTTTGCTTGATAAATAAAAAAAAACACATTTTTATGCATTGTGTCCCACATATTCCAGTTTCTTAATAAAGAAAAAGATAAACACTGAGTCATGATAATCACTTTTGTAAATAAAGCAGTGGTTGATGTGGGGCAGTCATTTTTGTGTTGAGTAATTTTGTTTACATTAACGTTACCCCTTATTCTGACATTATAGTTAATCTTTTATTGCCAGTATACAAAAAATACAGTGTTCATTATGCCTGCGTCTTGTAATGTTGTAAATCAATGTGACAATGTTGCACAAATGTATGATTTTAAGAAATAGTTTCTGTATACTAAAAGCAAAATTTGTCTTGGGATAAATCTGACAAGCCAAGGGTCTCCTTAAAAAGTATAGGAACTCTTCATTACAAAGACACATTATAATAATACTATAATTATAATAATGCCACTGAAAAGCAAGGTATGTAACTGGCTGCTAATTACTGCAATTATTAACTTCAGAAAATTCACTACAGTAAATTTAGTTTTCATGTTCCACCTGCAGAAGCATTTAACAAAATTTTCATTGTTATTTATTGTTAAAATTGTGTTTCTGAATCCTCATTTAGCAACTTTTTAGTTTGTATGTTTCAGATGGAGGCAGATAGTTAGAATATATAGTTAAAGTAAGTACTGCAAGTTATTTAATAAGGAAATTAACAAGTACTACAAAAGTCAGTGAACAAACACAAAAGTACTGCTGTGTTAGTACCCATTCAAAAGCAAGAGGAAGAACCAACATGGACATGCAGCTCACCCACTACTCAGGAGCAGATTATAATGAGTTAAAGGAGACTAAGCCTCTGATTGGATCACAGATGAGCTGTTAGGTCAGACTGGGTTCATTAAACACTATAAAACCAGTTTTAATTTCAGAATGTGTTGTGAGGTCAGAGTGAGTAATCATACATATCACTACACACTGAATGTTCAGTAGAGTCCAAAGCTTCTGATTAATGTGTTTATGAGGAAGAAAGACCTCATCAGAAATCTTTCTAGACAATCTAAAGACAACTGCAGACGTTAGAGAGTTGGTCTTTGTTCGGTTAGTGAACTCTGACCTTCACTAGAAACTTCATCTTGTATATTGATATAAAAACATCTTAGTAAAGCTCTGAATCTCACATCTTCACATTTATCATTTCAGAATGAGCTGACAGAAACACTGACCTGAGAATCTGCAGTTTACAGTGTGAACTCTTCAGTCCAGCAGAGAGCAGCTCCACTCCTGAATCCTGCAGGTCATTGTTACTGAGGTCCAGCTCTTTCAGGGAGAAGTTTTCCAGCATTAAAACTGATCCCAGAGCTTCACATGTCTTTACTCCAAGATTACACAATGCTAATCTGCAAATGGAGAAAAGCACAACAGATTTTACTTGAGAATACACTTGAGAATATTAACCAGGAAAGCAACCAGCAAAAATAAAGGAGTGGCTGTAGCCACATAATAACCCAAATCTAACATACTAGCCAGAAGCTAAACTGCTAGTCATGGAACATCAATACAGTCAGATAACATTCTTTATAACATGCTGTTATATATCTCCTCATTACTGTTACACTGGATAGGGAGAATGCATGAACTGTGGTTGAGCCTCTGACTAAGTTTCTTTTAGCTAACAGCTAACAGATGCCTGTGCTGTGGGGAAGAAGTGCCATCAAATGAGGCCAGTTGTGCTCTCGCAGACTCTGGCTGCTGATGGCAAGCTGCTTGACCTGGGATTCAAACGATCCTTGGATCATAGTGGCAGTGCCTTAGTCCGCTGGAACACTTTGAGCCATCCTTTAGTGTTGTTAACCAGATGGTATAACCAGAATTAGCGACTGATGCATTGAGTGGAAAAGTGGGAGGTTTTGCTCGCTGCTGCAAAAGCGCCAATGTTGCTACTAAAGTTCTGGTTGTTGCCGCTTAAGCTCTAATTTTGCTGCATAACCTTTAATGTTGCTGTTAAAGTGCAAATGTTACTACTAAGATTTCAGATGGTTGGATTGCAGTCTTATGTCTCTCACTTTCGTTTCACAGATATTAAACTTTCCATTGTCAAATGGTTTCTCCACCTGTTTCCCACTGCACTGGTACTTGAAATTTTAAACTGTGCAGCAGAGGGCATATCAAAGAAACATACACATTCAGTGTGATGAATAAGTATTTGCCCCCTCCAAATTTCCAAATAGTTTTGCATATGTCACACTTCTATTTTCATGTCATTATAATACATGATAAAGAAATGATTAAATGCCCACTCGTCAGTTTGTGAAATAAAGCTCAAGTCAAGTCAAGTCAGGTGGGTTTTTATTGTCATTTCAACTATATACAGAGTACACAGTGAAACGGAACAACGTTCCTCCAGGACCATGGTGCAACAGACACAGTCCATCACTCCAGAACCCAACTCAGCACAGTTGGGTTCTGCAGCAGAACAATAATCAGATGTACACAAGCAAGGCGACCTCTGAATGGTTTAAAGGAAACAAAAAGAAAGGGTTTGGATTGGTCAAAATCATGACATAAAACCCACCAATGTGGCTGAATTCTAGCAATTCTGTAAAGAACAGTGGATCAGAATTCATTCGCAGTGATGGACTCTGCACAACTTATCACAAATGTTTAATTGCTGTCGTTTTTGTCATGGGTGATACCAGTTATGAATAAATGTTCATCTTCAGTAAAAGCTGCAATGTGTGTTTACTCATGTTGCCTTTATCTGATATTAAAATTGGATGGATAATTTGAAATATTTAAATGTGACAAATATGAAAAAATAAGAAATTGGGAAAGGGACAAATACTTTTTCACAACACTGTATACATACATATACACACACACACTACCAGTGTTGAACTACAGTAAATAAACTAAACAAACTTAGACAAAGCATTGTATAATTATGAAACTAATTAAAAATCTAGACAACAGTAGGCTAGTTTGATACGGTTTGCTGCCATTGTATTGAATGTGCACAGTAGGTTGCTTTATTAAACTAATTTCTGTACTTTGTCTAATGTCCATTCACTATATAATGATATTCATGATATTATTCATGTTTCTTTAAATAAATGCATGATTGTGCTTCAGAACCTGTGTAGAAATTGGATTAAAGGTTTAATGTAATGCGTTGGTTTAAAATTTGAGAATTTATGAATCATGTGCCATGATGTAATGTCTTAAGGAATGTTAACTTCATGGTGCCATTGAAAATTTACTCTTTATATTTTTAGTATTATTTTATGATTATATTATGTATATGTATAATTGTATGGTTAATTTTTTTTGTAATTTCAAGGCATTTTATCAGTATTAGTAATTAAGTTTCATAAACTGCTTCTGTTACTGTTATTAAAATGCTGAATGCCAGTGCATAGAGTTTTGTTCCAGCTCAATCTTACTTACTCAAATTTACTGAATTGTAGTAGGTGACAATAACAGCTTAAAAAATAGCAAAACATTTTTACATGTGGTCTTTCTGTTTTAACATTCAGTGATTACATTTCCCGACACTGATTAATGTTAGCATTGGTTAAATTTGCATACATTAATATTATTCAGTTTTCAGGTAGACTTACCTGAGAATTTGCAGTTTACAGTGTGAACTCTTCAGTCCAGCAGAGAGCAGCTCCACTCCTGAATCCTGCAGGTCATTGTTACTGAGGTCCAGTTCGATCAGTGCTGAATCTGAGATAAGCACTGATACCAGTGTTCCACAGATTTCCATACTGAGGTTGCAGTGATTCAACCTGGACATTTAACATTTTAGTTACCTTTCAGAAACTCCAAAATTATATAATCCCTTAACCTGCAGGGCAACTCTTATTAAATGTAATATATTTACCTGTAGCTGTAACATGAAAGAAAAACCCACAATGACCACAGAAATAACTTGAATCTGACAAAAGTAATAATAAATAATAATTTTATGAAAATGAACAAATAAAAATCCGACATTGATTTTGAACCATGCTTCAGCAAAATTATTTTAAAAAGTAAACTCATTAAACAGGCCTGGACAAAAATGATGGTACCCCTGAAAATAATGTGACCAAAGGGACATGTTAAATCAAGGTGTGTACACTAATTAGCATCACACATTAACATCACAATCTTGTAATCAGTCAGTGGGCCTATATATAGGGCTACAGGTAGTCACTGTGCTGTTTGGTGACATGGTGTGTACCACACTCAACATGGATCAGAGGAAGTGCAGGAAAGAGTTGTCTCAGGAGATTATAAAGAAAATTATAGACAAGCATGTTAAAGGTAAAGGTTATAAGACCATCTCCAAGCAGCTTGATGTTCCTGTGGCTACAGTTGCACATATTGCACATATTCAGAAATTTAAGATTCATGGGACTGTACTCAACCTCCCTGGACGTGGCCGCAGAAGGAAAATTGATGACAAGTCAAATAGACGGATAATACAAATGGTAACAAAAACTTCTAAAGAGATTAAAGGTGAACTTCAAGCTCAAGGAACATCAGTATCAGTTCGTACCATCCGTCATTGTTTGAGCCAAAGTGGACTTCATGGAAGACAGCCAAGAAGGACACCATTGTTGAAGACAGATCATAAAAAAGCCAGACTGGAATTTGCCAAACTTCATGTTGACAAGCCCCAAAGCTTCTGGGAGAATGTCCTATGTACAGATAAGACAAATATGGAACGCTTTGCCAAGGCACATCAGCTCTATGTTCACAGACGGAAAAATGAAGCATATCAAGAAAAGAACACTGTCCCTACTGTGAAACATGGAGGAGGCTCTGTTATGTTCTGGGGCTGCTCTGCTGCATCTGGCACAGAGAGAGGCACAGAATATCACAAGACTACCAAGGGATTCTAGAGAGAAATGTGCTGCCCAGTGTCAGAAAGCTTGGTCTCAGTCGCAGGTCATGGGTCCAGCAGGATAATGACCCAAAACACAGCTAAAAACACCCAAGAATCGCTAAGAGGAAAACATTGGACTATTCTGTAGTGGCCTTCTATGAGCCCTGACCTAAATCTTTGGAAGGAGCTGAAACATTCCATCTGGAAAAGGCACCCTTCAAACCTGAGACTACTGGAGCAGTTTGCCCATGAGGAGCGGGCCAAAATACAGAAGTGCAGAAGTCTCATTGACAGTTACAGGAATTGTTTGATTGCAGTGATTGCCTCAAGAGGTTGTGCAGCAAAATATTAAGCTAAGGGTACCATCATTTCTGTCCAGGCCTGTTTAATGATTTTTTTTAAATTCTGTTGAAGCATGGTTGAAAAGCAATGTCTGACTTTCATTGGTTAATTTTCATAGCATTTTTATTTATTATTACTTTTTTCAGATTCAAGTTTCTGTGACCATTGTGGGTTTTTCTTTCATTAACTGAGGGGTACCAACAATTTTTATTTAACAAACTGCATGCTCACATTGTTTGTAGATTCAGCTCCACAATTATTGACACATTTAATAAAGGTGGTGTGACGAAATGTCTTTGTTTAATAGCACAATCACAACTCTTAAAAAAATCAAAGTTATGAAAGTCATCTGTCACAATTACTGCCACCACTAGATATTTTGAAAACATTAACAAAATATAATGTTAATTTTTTCAATTTTCATTTGCATTGCTTTATTGCAAATGAACAAACAATAAGTATCTGAACTAAAAAACTAATTGTAAGGTGTTACCTATATTTCACTTTAGGTTCACCTGAGTGAACATGTTGCAGTTATCCATTGCTTCCTGTTTCACACAGGTATAATTCCTATCATTCAATTTCTTGTAATTCATCAAAATGGGGAATAATAATTAATCTAGATTGGTTGGAGTTTGTGGAGGGCTGGTCAGTATTATAGGCATTTTAGAAAAAAAGCTGATGAAAAACTTTTAAATAAGCTGTGTGTGTTAAACTACATAAAAAGCTTAAAGGAATAATGATAAAATAATAATGATAAAAAATCTTGACTTTTATTGTGAAGACATCATTTGCAAAAAGTAATCCTAAAGAAAATGGTACTTGCAGTGCACGTCTTGTGTTTTTCACCACAGGCAGTAGTCTCTTCATTCCTTCTTCTGATGGTATGTATTCCTTCAGTTCAAACTTCTCTTGAGTATCCTCTGACATCAGCACCAAAAACATTAGAGCTGACCACTGTGAAGATGAGAGTTCCTGTGTTGAGAGATCTCCTAATATTAGGAATTCCTGAATTTCACTTGTGAGGGAGTTGTCTTTGAGCTCACTCAGGCAGTGGAAGAGACTGATGGTCTTTTCAGAGGATTTCATCTTTTTGATCTTACTCTTTATGTAGTCTACTGTGTCCTTTAGATTCTCTTCTTTAATTTTCATTTCTGGCTGTAGAGTCTTGAGAAGCCTCTGATTGGACTCCAGTGTGAGGCCGAGGAGGAAGCGGAGGAAAAGATCCAGGTGGCCATTTTCACTTTTCATGGCCTTATTCACTGCTATCTTGAGAAGATCATCCAGTGTATGTTTAAACCTCCATCTTATTTTCTCCAGCAGGGTCTGGAGGAGTGGATTACATTCATCACTGAATGTGAGGAACACAAATACAGCAGCGAGGAACTCCTGGAAACTCAAATGCACAAAGCTGAAGATCTTTTCATCCTTTTTAAAGATTTGTGTGCAGACTCCAGAGTACACTACAGCTTCTTTGAGCTCAATGCCACACTCCCTCAGATCTTTCTCATAGAATATGAGTTGGCCTTTCTGTAACTGAAGAAAGGCTAACTTTCCAAGTTTCAGTACACTCTCTGCTGGAAGTCTGCCTCTGTCTGATGATGGAACTGTACTGTCTTCGTTCTGGTCAGTGTTGTATTTCTCACTCTTTTGTCTTGTGTGAAACAGCAGGAAACGAGTGTACATTTCCGTGAGCGTTGTGGGAGCATTCTTCATGTCTTTATCATTCTTCAACATTTCCTGAAGCACAGAGACGGAGATCCAACAGAAGACTGGTATGTGGCACAATATATGAAGACTTCTCGCCGTCTTAATGTGTGAGATGATTCTGCTGGCTTGATCCTGGTCTCTGATTCTCTTTCTGAAATACTCCTCCTTCTGAACATCATTAAATCCACAGATTTCTGTAACACGTGTAAAGTATTTGCGTGGTATCTGATTGGCTGCTGCTGGTCGGGAAGTTATCCAGATGACAGCAGAGGGAAGTAGCACAGCTTTAATGAGGCTTATTAGTAGTTTATCAAGTGTGGTCTTTTCTTTTACATTAGATACCTTCTTTTGACTGAAGTTTAGTGGAATTTTGCTTTCATCCAGTCCATCCAGAATCAAAGCCACTGTGTACTTCCTGTTAAAAACCTCCATTACATCTGCACTGCAGAGTTCAGGGTGAAAATAGTGTAACAGTTCTGAGAGGCTCTGCTGCTCATCTCTAATCAAGTTCAGCTCCCGAAAAGGAAGGAACAGAATGAAATCTAAATCCTGGTTGCATCTGTCCTCAGCCCAGTCCAGAATAAACTTGTGTACAGAGGCTGTTTTCCCCACTCCAGCTATTCCCAATGTGAGTACTTTTGTGCCAAGCACATTTTGGTCAGACTGCACTTTGAAAATGTCAGTGAATTTGATTGACCTTTCTTCTGGTTTGGGAAAAAATGCCTCTATCTGTTTCACTTCATGCTGAGAGTTCACTCCTCCTGTGCAGCCCTCAATCACATACAGTTCTGTGAAAATGTCTTTCAAAGGCACATAATCTCCTTCCTGTGAAGTCCCCTCGTACAGGTTTGCAAATTTCTCCTTGAATTGCTTTTTCAGTATTATTCTGATATCATCTGTTGCAACGTAAGACAAAAAAGTGACATAAGAAAGGATTGTGTCAAAAGCAGGAAACGTTTCTGTGAATAAACTACTGAAAATGCATAGTAAAACAAACTCACTGGAAAAAATTAATTCAGAAAGTCTTTCTATACATAGGCCTCAGTGGCAATGCTAAGCTAATTCACATCTAATTCACATCCTATAAAACCTTTAGATTCAAATATAAACTTTTATTATAAATCACACTCACAAAAACAATGAAATTATTTTGAGTAAAAACTCTTGTAAAAGTATTTCATCTGTAATTATTTGTACTGGAGTACCAAAAGTAGAGTTTACTAGTATGAACCACGCCCATGAAGGTGGGAGGAAAATGGAGGGTTTAGAGCTGCAGAGGAGTTGGGACAGGGTTCATCTCCCAAAATGTAATTCTGTTATAACTATTTACTTTAAGCTATAATATTTTGTTAAGCCATTTCTATTAGAAATATCTTGTGAAGATGAAGATGGAACAAATGACAGCAGCCACACAGGTTCCCTTGTAAGTAATTGTTTGTCAAATGTACACGTGGACAAAATTGTTGGTACCCCTCGGTTAATGAAAGAAAAACCCACAATGGTCACAGAACTAACCTGAATCTGAAAAAAGTAATAATAAATAAAAAAGCTATGAAAATTAACCAGTGAAAGTCAGACATTGCTTTCCAACCATGCTTCAACAGAATTATTTTAAAAAATAAACTCATTAAACTGGCCTGGACAGAAATGATGGTACCCTTAACTTAATATTTTCTTGCACAACCTTTTGAGGCAATCACTGCAATCAAACAATTCCTGTAACTGTCAATGAGACTTCTGCACCTCTCAGCAGGTATTTTGGCCCACTCCTCATGAGCTCACTGCTCCAGTTGTCTCAGGTTTGAAGGGTGCCTTTTCCAGACGGCATGTTTCAGCTTGTTCCAAAGATGCTCAATAGGATTTACGTCAGGACTCATAGAAGGCCACTTCAGAATAGTCCAATGTTTTCCTCTTTGCCATTCTTGGGTGTTTTTAGCTGTGTGTTTTGGGTCATTTGGTCATCCTGTTGCAAGACCCATGACCTGTGACTGACACCAAGCTCTCTGACACTGGGCAGCATATTTATATATATAGATTCCCTTGATAATCTTGAGATTTCATTGTACCCTGCACAGATTCAAGACACCCTGTGCCAGATGCAGCAAAGCAGCCCCAGAACATAACAGAGCCTCCTCCATGTTTCACAGTAGGGACAGTGTTCTTTTCTTGATATGCTTCATTTTTCCTTCCATGAACATAGGGCTGATGTGCCTGGTCAAAAAGTTACATTTTTGTCTCATCTGTGCATAGGACATTCTCCCAGAAGCTTTAGGGCTTGTCAACATGTAGTTTGGTAAATTGCAGTCTGGCTTTTTTATGATTTGTTTTCAACAATGGTGTCCTCCTTGGTCATCTCCCATAAAGTCCACTTTGGCTCAAACAATGACGGATGGTGCGATCTGACCCTGATGTTCCTTGAGCTTGAAATTCACTTTTAATCTCTTTAGAAGTTTTGTTACCATTCATATTATCTGTCTATTTGATTTGTCATCAATTTGATTTGTCCAGGGAGGTTAAGTACAGTCCCATGGATCTTAAATTTTTGCAACTGTAGACAACTATTTTCTTCTCTTCCTCTGGTCCATGTTCAGTGTGGTTCACACCATGTCACCAAACAGCACAGTGACTACCTGTAGCCCTATATATAGGTCCACTGACTGATTACACGATTGTAGACACCTGTGATGCTAATTAGTGGACACACCTTGATTTAACATGTCCCTTTGGTCACATTATTTTCAGGGGTACCATCATTTTTGTCCAGGCCTGTTTAATGAGTTTACTTTTTGAAATAATTCTGTTGAAGCATGGTTCAAAATAAATGTTTTTCATTGGATTTTCATTTGTTCATTTTCATAGAATTTTTATTTATTATTACTTTTGTCAGATTCAAGTTATTTCTGTGACCATTGTGGGTTTTTCTTATATTAACCGAGGGGTACCTGTCACGCTCGTGTCGCCGCGCCCGCTCTGGGGTCGGTCATGTGCCGCGGTGCGCAGGATGTCATGAGGATTCACAGATTCTTTTATGTATATCGTTTATGGACTCATTAGTTCAAGGACTCTTATGTTGACACTTTGGTTTGTTTCTGTCTTGTGTTAGTTCACATTTAGTTAATGTGTTTCACCTGTGGCTGATGTATTTAAGGAGGGCTAGCGCCAGCAGTCAGTGCCGAAGATTAATCCCCAAAGGTTCTGTATACCGCTGTGTAACGTAGACGGTGTCCAGTGTTCTATCTGATGCACCGTGGTTCAGAGTGGGTCCGTTGGGGTTTTGCCGATAGCCTTGTAGCTTAGAGGCTACCCTCTTTAGCTTTGAAGAACGGGGTTAGCTACCGACCAGCTCAGACTATCAGCTCTCTGTAGTCTACTCATCGACAGGTTCACGAAGGGCTCGTTCAGGGGACTTAGCCTAGCTCCCATAGCCTCAGGTACGAAACTATATCACGGTCTTTGGTTTAAAGACAGGCTAAGTATTCCTGGTGCTCAGAGGAGTTAGGTCCAGTTCTGTCGTTCAGGTTCGGTAGCGGTTCCCTCAGCTCTAGAGTCACCTAAGTTCAGAAGTGCCTGACTAGCGCAGTTTTTGTGTTTTCCCTGTTTTTACCCAGGCACTGCCTGTTGGTTTTGGTTAGCATTATCTCTGGCTCAGACCTCTCTCTGGCTCGCTAGCCTAGCCCTCGTCTCACGTCAGCCTCAGGTGTACTCCTTTGTTTTGCCCTGTTCCGTTGTCACTGTTCTTGTTTCGTTTCAGGTTATCCCTGGTTAACTGCTTTTGCTGCTTAGTTTCTGTTTTGCCCGGTTTCATTTTATACAATAAACTCTCTCACTTTGGTCCATCCCCTGCAAGTGTTCACCCTCTTTGTGTCAGTCCTAATGGATCATGACAATACCAACAATTTTGTCCATGTGTGTATATAATACAGTTTTATAAGAATTAGAATAATTTTAGATTTAATACTAAAGTAACAGTATAAAGTATAGATAGAATACTTGTGAATACTTGTACTCTAGTAAACATTTTACTACAACAAATGTTGTAGTAGACATTTTACTACTTTACCACATCTACTCAAGAACAAACATTGTTTTTTGTCCACCCCTGCATCTACAACTTTCTGAAGGCTTTAGAGAGCTCTTTGGGTCTGGCCAAGGGGACCTATGATCTACACCTATAGCTTATTAATGAAAAGGTTTACTGGTCCAATTGTATTTTTCACATTTCCACCTCCAGCCTGAGACTTTGATACAGGAACATAAAAAAGGATAGAGAGACCAGAAGTGGGTGAGAGTTGTCAGGTCAACACATGCACTCTTTGCTTTGATTACCAGTCTCCTTTATCAGGAAACTTGTTTGGTTGTTTCTTGTGCTGGAGTACCTTTTTATGTCTAAAACAATTGAGTTTATTATGAAATTTCTGAAGGTCCTATCATATTTGATGTAGCTGTTAAAATGCTATGCAAACCCCCTGCTTTGTTTATTTAAATCTTCCACTGTTGATCTGCTCATAATTGATAATGTGTTTATACTACCCATCTGTTTGCTGTTGGTCTTAGGAGATCTACACCACCTTCAATTCACACCACTGGACTTTCTACTACAGAATTCAAATGAGACTCTCTGGACAACAGCTTTTACCTTCCATCCAAATGATTCCCATTCCCTGGTCCTTCCACACCACCTAGGGTTTTCCCATTCCTCAAGCATCCACCAGATCATTGTTCAAAACTGGGGAGACTGTTCCTCATTTAGAAACCGGACTCAAAATACCTTTTTCTGACGCTAAGGCTTTATCACTAAGGATACCAGATGGAGGGAGTGACTTAAGAGAGGAATCTGGAGAGACAATGAAGAGATGTGCAGCTTAAGAAGCAGTAAGAACTGTACAGCATGATCATCTGATGGACAGTGTTTTTGCAATGCACACCAAATCAGGCCCGAGTGACACAGAAATCCATTATTTTTTTCTAGTATGTCTAAAGACAAAAGGAGGCAAAAGAAATGTAGTGAATGTAGCAGGAACAGGTTCCCATGACAAACAGAAACTACAGCAGCTTTTAATCAACTGGCCATTGGTCTGCATCACAAGTCTGGGAAATACCACTGCCATGACTCACTGTATTGCCACTGTGGGTAAGTTACCTTTACATCAGCATTCCTACAGGATCTCAGTCAACAAACAGGAGCTTATTAAGAAAGATCAAAGCCATGCTGGGAAAAGGCATTATAAGACCCTCAACATCTTCCACCACCACCCTAGTGGTGTTAGTGCCCAAAAAGGAGACATTAGATGTTGACTACCAGAGGCTTAACACACAGACCCGTCTAGATGGCTCGCCTTTGCCTCAAGTTCAGGCCATTCTGGATGCCCTTCATCGAGCCACAGTGTTCAGCACCTTAGATTTGACACTGGCAGTCGGCTTGCAGGGATTTTATTTTACATTCTGGTATAAGAAGAGAAGGTGCAACGTTATTCCAGACACCCTGTGCTGTCCTACAGTTATAGCCACCTGTCAAGGCAAAGCCTCCAATCAGTTATCATTTTCTGTTGACTGGATGTTAGCCAATGTGCCAAAATCTGGAGGGATGTTTAGAACTACTGCAAGGAAAATGAAACCTGCCAGGAGTACAAGCCATTTCTGAACTAGTTGGCTTCATGCAATCAACACCAGTTGTCGAGCCAGTGTATATGTTAGGCAGTGACATAATGGGCCCTTAGCCAAATTGCCCTCCGCAAAAAATCTGCTGGTGATCGTTGATTACTGTGATAACTGTTTATACTACGGACAGCCAGGGCCCCACAAAAAGCAAACATTCTGGTTAAAGACTTTCACTTGTTGGGGCACTCCAGCTTACTTGGTGTCTTGGTGGCTACACTCAGTCCATCACAAGCAGCATGTGGTACAAAAGCTAACTACAGCATATCACCCCCAGCCCAACCTCATGGAGGGAACAGACATTTACATGCCATGATGGCATCCTTTGTGCAAGGCACACAATGGTTGTAGGATCAGTGGCTGGCTGACCATTGCTTTGCCACTGATTCAGAGTGGCATAAGAGGACTGGGTTCACATCAGCAGAAATAGCTATAGGACAAAAGTTGAAAAGCCCCCTGGAAAGGTTTATGGGCCAGTCAACCACCTCCTGATCCTGATGCCTACAAGGTGATACAATAGCAACAAGAGCAAAAAAATGGAAAGGCCCTGCTCAAAAAGTCATGGTGGTAGGTCAATTATTATAGGTTAATTATCAAGTCACATACATTAAACAACCTAACCACATCAACACTTTTCATGTTAAACATCTTAAGCCTTATTATGGCTCCACTATATAACTGCCTACCTAGGAGCCACACAGAAAGTTCAGGATAATAAAGTTAACATGCACCTACTGGGCTATAGATAACAGTGTATGCAGTATAATTAAGTTTTTAAGTCGTTTCTAAATCAGAAATAGTCTCACCAGTTTTGAACAATGGTAGGGTGGATGCTTCAGGAATATAAGAAATTTTAGGTGGTGTGAAGGATCTGGTAAAAAGGATAATTCAAATGGAAATAAATGCAATTGTCCAGAGAGTCTCTTTATATGTAACGGAATGTCTAGTGGTGTGAACTGAAAGTAGTGTGAACCCTTACACCAAAAGCAAAGATGTGGAATAATATCTCCTTCCAATAACACATTATCAATTATGAGCATAACAGTGGAAGATTTAAATAAAGCAAGGAGTTAGCATAGCATGCAAACAGCTATATTGAACACTACAGAACCCAATGCAATTCATAATAAACTCAAAATTGGTTTAGATATACAAAAACAGTACTCACACCAGCATAAGAAACAGAAGTTTCCTGATAAAGGAGACAGATAATCAAAGCAGAGAGTCGACCAACAACTCTCATCCCCTTTCCGTCTCAATACCCTTTTACTTCGGTTCCTGCCTCAAAGTCTCAGCGTCCACTTGAGGCTGGAAGTGGAAATGTGAACAATATCATTGCACCTGTATTCACCATAAAACATGTGACCATGATGGTTACAGTGTGTTAAAATATAGTAAGCTTATAATAAATAAACTATTAATATATTTATATTCATCATAAATCCTAAAAGGCTGAGCTACAACGTTAAATTTAAACACCATGACTTTCATAATACAGATCCATAGCAAGATGCACTTTTTTTTAGCATTTTGTGTCTAATGTAGTTTGCAAAATAGGTATCTTGCCAACTGAATTACACACAAAACGCAAAGAAAAGTGCATATTGTTATGGATCTGTATTATGAAAGTAATGGTGTTTAAAATTAACACAATATTCATGCTCATATTGTAATACAGGATGGAAATGATAATGTGACTACCTGCATTACATGTAGTGGGCCAAGCTGCTGCACTGTTACCAATAACCTCTTCTCTTCCGACTTCACCTGAGAGAGTGGACAGCACTACAGTATGAGGAATATGAAAAACACAATAACCTGGCTAAATTATTATTATTGTACCAGGAGCTTTCAAACATTTGTCATTAGCATCTACTGATTCTGATCATGAGCTGAATTATAAACAGAAAAAACAGCATTCATTGTTTCATGTTTTCATCATCAGAGCTGTAGTCATAATTCTTTACACCCTTCAGAATCAAAGACTGAGACAGCAGTTTCTGCAGGGTCTTGGTGAGTGACAATTCCAAATTTGAGAAGGTAAAGAAAAAAAATTACATAACTGATCTGCAACTCTAGAGTTAGCCTACTGACCTAAACAGTAAAACAAGACAAACAAGATCCTTTATGCAGTGTAAGACCCATAAACCAAAGGAACTTCAATGTTATTCACTTCACCTGGTAATGGTTTTAATGTTGGCTGATCAGTGTTTGTTCATGTTTGACTTATGACTTATTACTTTGAAATTAGTTAAGAATTAGCTACACTTGTTACAGTACACTGTAGTATACTACAGTAGTCTTTTAACGTTTCATATATTTTGGGTCTTTATAAAAAAAAGATTTATTTACAACAGCTGATAAGGAAGAAATACATTTGCAAAATATCATAGTTAATAGATATTAAATCAGACTGATCTTACTGGAAAATGTAAGAACAATTTAACCTCAGTGTGCTATGTTAATAAACAAAGACAACAAAAATATTTTTTGGGCTCTATGTACTTCTCACAGTCACTGTCTGATCAAGATAAGAAACAGATTTATTTTTTGTCAGAAGTTGTTTCAGTTACCTCCATGCTTAGACTGAGCTCCAATGTTAATATGAACTGATCCATGAATCACATTTCCATGTAGAACAGGTGCATTGACAGTTGCTCCAGTCTGAGCTGTGGTTGTCTGGACAAGTTCACTCTGAGCTCTGGTGGTCTGGGCAGGACTGGTTTGATCTGTATTGACATGAGAGCATGAGGGTGTTACATTTACTTCACATTTAGAATTCAGAACCAAAGGTTCTCTGTCATTTAGTCTTTTTACTTTTTAGACGTAACGGGTGACGGAGGACATGGGATAAGTGCTAGAGGCTCTGTTTCATTTGAAACATTTTATCTAATAAAATATTTGTGATGTTTATTTATGAATATGTCAAATAAAACTTGAATAACCACCCCTGATGCAAAGCTGGACGTCCCATGGCCAGAAAGCAAAAAAGGAGGAAAAATGGGGGAAAGAAGCATCTGCTACCTCACCTTTTGTATCTGGTATATCCTTCAACACCTGTGGATTGCTTAGCATCTTGTATAACTACACCTGCAGAAATGGAGAGTAGATTCAGGTTTATTGGTGGTAGCTGCAAAAGTGCAGATATTCCTGAATGTTTGAGGGAGGACAGTGCACATGTTTCTGTATGTGAATGTAACTAGTAACATCTACAAAACATAATTTCTGGGAATTTCTGGTGGTCTGTGACAATCTGATTGTGGACGTTCAAGTATTTGACCATTACTCAGCTGTACATTGTTTCATGCCATCTTATGCATTTCAGACTAGCAGACCAAATGAAGAAGTTCGGAATAACTCTCTAAACTCTTTGATAGCAGCTTGCCTTCAGGTTCACTTCAGTATAGCATATTCAGTTAACAATTTTTCCTGTTAGATCTTACACTTTTATTTGTTTTTACATTTCTGCAAACACATTTAACCAAGCAGTTAACTGTATACAAAAGTTACATCTAGGTGAACAATGAGTCATTACATCCTATTCCTACTTATTGGTTTTCAGTAGCCTAATAAACAAGTCTACATTCTACAACCAGCACTGCTCCAGCAGACCACATACACACACACTTAAACTACACTGTTCAGGGAACAGAGGTAACCCCCCATGTGCAATTATCTGTAAATAATATATACACATTTTATTATTATATTATTTATACTGTGTATATATTGGTAATTTATCTATATTTTGCATCTGAATGTTTTGCTATCCCTTTGCTGCTGTGGCACTGTGGATTTCCCCACTGTGGGACTAACATTATTATTATTATATGATTATTATTATCCTACCACTTCTAGATCTAACAACATCATCTATGCAGCTTTGTTTTGTTGGACCATAATATTTACACAGTATGATCCATAGACAGTTCTGCAGATCTACACATCTGGAAGCACTTTTCCAGCATCAGAGCTGACTGTGCTCTGAATTCCGCAAACAGTTCTGTCCCTTTTTACCGAGTCTCTGATCTCTCCGAAGTTGCATGTGGCTGCCAGCATTCTCAAGCCTGTTATATACGTGTCGACATTTCCACCCACACTCTGGTTTCTGGAGAGAACACGGATCTCTCTACAGTCTCTCACGGCTTTGGGTACGTCTCACAAAGTTGTGTTCCTGTCTCTCCCACGAGATACTTACAGACTTTTACCTTCGTTTTCTCATCTGTGGTGTCTAGTGCTACGTCAGCATACAGAGTTCCTCTTTCCACGACTTCCACGCTTTGAACGAGTCTGGCGGAGTCCTGAGAAGGGCGGGCTCTCTCTCTCTCTCTCTCTCTCTCTCTCTCTCTCTCTCTCTCACCCTCTCCCTCTCTCTCTCTCTCTGTCTCTCTCTCTTTTTCTCTCTCTCTCACCCTCTCTCTCTCTCTCTCTGTCTCTCTCTCTCTCTCTCTCTCTCTCTACTCTCTCTCTCTCTCTGTCTCTCTCTCTCTCTCTCTCTCTCTCTCTCTCTCTCACCCTCTCTCTCTCTGTTTATTTACCTCTCTCTCTCTCTCTCTCTCTACTCTCTCTCTCTCTCTCTCTCTCTCTCACCCTCTCTCTCTCTCTCTCTCTGTCTCTCTCTCTCTCTCTCTCTCTCTCTCTCTCTCTCTCACCCTCTCTCTCTCTGTTTATTTACCTCTCTCTCTCTCTCTCTCTCTCTCTCTCTCTTTCCAAGAGCTGCTTCACTTCAGTTTCACTTACCACAGTGTGTCACCCTCAACCAGCCCTGTGCTTCTATTCAGTTAACTACAGCGTTGCCAACTCCTCTGTAAGGAAAGTCGCTAAATGACGCCATCTCCTAATTTGCATAATCGTTCATTTGCTTCAATTTGAAGCTGTAGAATAAAGCAATAACGTGATTGTGTGTGTGGACAGTTTAAATCTGATTACAGAATCACATTACGCTATTATGTACAGAAAAGGCTGTACAGAAGAAACATTTAGGAGAAACCTTAAAAAAATTTTTTACCGGAGTACAGGTAATCAGTAAAGAAATGCTAACCCTCATGTTGATGTTGATCTACCACACAAAACAACAATGCAATGCTCTCCACCTCCACCTGCCTATAAATCCCACCCCATATGCATCCAGTAACATAACTGTTATGAAGACAATTTCTTTCTCATCACACCATTAATAATAATAATAATAATAATAATAATAATAATAATGCTGTTACTGCTTTTTCACAGGGGTTTGAGCCCATCATGAAGACTGCATCAGGGTCTAATAGCTGTCTAGTGAGTGCCCAGTATCTTATTTCTAATGATTAATATATCTACTGAATTACACAGCAGTTTGATTAACTGTTTGATTAGACTGCTTAAAAACAACCAGTTACAGGTACATACTTACAACATTGACCACACAGCTGACTTTACACAACCAGTGCTTTAGAAAAACTGGTTAGACTCCTATACAGGCAGCATATCCAGTAGAAAAAGATCTGTGAGTGTAGTTCACTGAACAGCGTCACTAAAACAGGTCTAAACATGATCTAAAGCTCAGCACTCAGTGCTTAAGACATTCCACACACCCTCTCATCTACAGTAACACTAACAAACACTCTGCAACAGAAGGACTGAGGCAGGCTGCATGTGCCTAGGGCTAAAGCAATGCTCGTTATCAGGACAGAGGTGAGGAAACAGGGAGGAAGGTATAATACAGGGGAATCCATATACCAGATCACAGTACAAAGCAGGTCAAAACCAAAAGAAACAACACTGCACCACAAACACATCATAGAGAGTTAGAGGAACAGTGAACACCCCAAACTGAGGTGCTTAAGAGGAGTCCTAAATAGTACAATCATGAACAGCACCTGTATAATGGAGATGAGCCTCAGGTTAAGTGCAGAACTTAGCCCATGCACACTGGAGCACATGACCTGTTCATGAGCTCCCCACTGAGGCCAGCAGAGGGAGACATTGCACACACACAGATACTCTCTTCAGGATAAGCACATAGAAAATCCTGAATATTACCTGAACATGCTATTCAGACTGCAGACTCACAGCTTACCACAGTGTCTCTGTTTCAGTACTACAGTTCCTCCCAGTGTACCAGTCTGAAATATTACAAACCAGTACACACACTCCACTGGAGTCCAGACCGAATGAGCAACGGGATGCATTTTCCTTTTTTTCAGAAAGAGAAAACCAGTTTGGGCACATTGGGCCAACAAAAAAAGAGCAATACCCAATTATGTTCAACTGTAGCTGATTATTATACAGATTAAAAAAAAACTATCGGGTTGAAAATGGCTTCAATGGTAATGTTTTAGTCTGTTTGAGATTCCTCATGAATTTTGTTTCTGTTTATTCCGTTTTTAAACAAAATAAACATTTGTGTACATGCCTCATTTGATTTCAGCCATGAGATTATCTTATTTATTCATTTAACTATTCACTATTAATTATATATATGTGTATCTCTAACATTTTGTGTTAACAGAAACATAACGATTAATCACATTTTGTTATCTTTGTAAATGTTATAGAAAATAAGGATTGTTATGTAAAAAGTACTCTACTCTATGAACTTGGTTGGGAGGACATCATCAATGTATGGGCTGTAGGCTGGACCTGGCATTTAGCACACAAGTTCTATTTTGTGTAATCAAAGTAATGTTCTTCAGAAACTTTTTAAAAAGCAACAGTTTTATTTTACCCATAACATAGCTGGAATAGTTTTAGATGTGTAGCTGCCTTTTTCCATGACCACTATTAATGTCTTTTTGTCTCTTAAACATATTTAATGTCTAAAGCTCATCCAACAGTCTGAACAGTAATATGGTTTCTCTCCTGTGTGAATGGGTAAAATGGGTAAAATGAAGACGACATGGCAGTGGAGGATAATTTTGTCGTTGTTGTGAAAAAAATATACAAACAAATGACCAACCACAAAATAATTCCGCTATAGACCCAACTTAAAACAAGACCAAAAAAAGGGTGTCAGATTATCTACACGGTAGTAGATATCCAGAACAGTGATTGATCAACCCTGGAGTAAACCAACATGTGGTGGTTTCCCCCTCTTAAAACAGTTACCCACATTTTTAAATCTAGCCGAGAACGGTTTCCACTTTTTTTTTTTTTTTTTTCTTTTCAAAATTGTGCTATGGTGCACTAAAATGTATCCAGCTCATTTCCATCAATGCTCCTTGAACATCTGTGTGTACACAAAGTCCTAAAATGCCTCAAGCTGCTCCCTCCAGTCTGAGCAGTAAATATTTTTCACCCATGTGATGCCAGAGTGAACTCCTATAATTAAAACTCTTAGCAGTCCTGTGCTGGAGGGAAGTGCATTACTGTGCATTAATGTGCCTGTGCTGATTTAAAAAATACTTATAATTATTTAGAAAGGAGCACATCTGCAAGCACTCACATTAAGATTAATAGACAACTTCTCAGAGTAAGACTGATGTTCAGACTATTTATGTAAAGCATTCTGCAGTCACATTGTAATGAGCTCTCATGCATAATAAGGGGCCAATCAATGCCATGTCAAATTCTGTTCCATTGTGAATAGGGTACAGTTTCAAACACAGCTCATGTTCATTTATGCTGGTGGCTATTTTTAAAGCTGAACTTTTAGATGTTTCAACTTTTAATTTGGGCTTCACTACTTTTTAAAACGTAAAATATTAAATGTTTCTAACTGTGCATAGTTCCTGGAAGTGGGAAATAGGACTTAAGCTATAAGCTGCTATAGTACATAGTTAGCATACTAATCAAAAAATGTTGTAGTACTACTTTATATTTATAGATAAGGTGAGCTATGACTGTAAAGTACTATCCAAAGTGTATCCTCACAACAGTGGGCTCCCTGAAACCTGTCGCTTAGTTTGATGCCCAGGCAAGGCTTGCAGACCAAAATTTCTTGATTACATTTACCATATCTTATGAATGGGGTTTCAGACAGACGGCTCTACTTTAGAATCTGGGTTGGAATGACATCTTAAATATATGGGCTGTAAGCTGGACTTTACATTTAGCACAAAAAATATTTTATTTTAGAAAAATGCTTTAGAAACAATTGTTTTTTTTAACTATAAACAATATCTTTAAACAATACACAAATTTAAAAATCTGAGTTGGAACGTGGGACATTTTTGGTGGGTTATTGCCAATTTCAGTGACTGCTCTTAATGCACTTCTGTCTCTTAAATGTATTAGAATGCCTAAAGCTCTTGCCACATTCTGAGCATTTATTAGGCTTTTCATCTGTGTGAATAAACAGGTGTGTTCTGAGATTACTGTGGTGATTGAAACTCTGTCCACAGTCTGTGCAGTAATATGGTTTCACTCCTGTGTGAATGTGCTGGTGTTTTTAAAAGAACTCTGTTGATTAAAACTCTTCCCATAGTCTGAGCAGTAATACGGTTTTACTTCTGTGTGAATAAACTGGTGTCGTTTGAGATGATTCTGTCGAATAAAACTCTTTCCACAGTCTGAGCAGTGATACGGTTTCTCTCCTGTATGAATGCGCTGGTGTTATTTGAGATGATCCTGTCAATTAAAACTCTTCCCACAATCTGAGCAGTGGAGACTTTTCTGCATTTGTGTAGGTGTAGATGATTTTCCAGAAGCCTTGGTGTAGTGATGGATGATCAGTTATCGTTCTCAAGTCATGTTGCAAACGTAACTCTGTCCTGCAGATTTCTTCTATACAACATCCGGAGAATTCCACCCTTCCTCTCCAGAGAGGCCGCCCAGGTGCTTGTTCAGTCTCTCGTCACGTCCAGACTTGACTACTGCAACTCTCTTCTGGCTGGTCTCCCTCTGCGCACCATCAGGCCCCTGCAACTCATCCAGAATGCAGCGGCACGGGTCGTCTTCAATGTCCCAAAATTTAGCCATGTCACTCCACTGCTGCGTTCTCTCCACTGGCTTCCTGTAGCTGCCCGCATCAGATTCAGAACCCTGACGCTGGCCTACAAAGCCAAGAACGGACCAGCCCCTCCGTATCTGATGGCAATGGTCAAAAGCCGGTCTGCACCAAGAGCCCTTCGAGCTTCAAGTACGGCTCGGCTCGACCCGCCATCCCTTAAAATCTGCGGAAGACAAGCGTCCAGGCTTTTTTCTGTCCTGACCAAAAGTGGTGGAACGAGCTTCCCCTGGGTGTCCGAACGGCCGAGTCGCTCGCTGTCTTCAAACGCAAACTGAAGACCCACCTCTTCAGAGAGTACTTGGACGAATAGTTCTATGGTCGCCTTATTGTATTGTGTTTAGCAATGTCTAAAGCTCAGTGGGAGGTATCTTTTGAATTATTAGTCTATTCTAACTAGCTAAGGCTCTTCTTGGGTATATAGCAAAGCACTTTGTAAGTCGCTCTGGATAAGAGCGTCTGCTAAATGCCGTAAATGTAAATGTAAATATTGTTCCCCTTTTTCAGCAGCTTAACGTCTTTTTGAAATCACTGTGTGTATATGTGAAGCTTACTTTTAGCCAGCTGCAAGAGAAAATGTAGGACATATTATCCACAAAAGTTACATCCACAAAAAATATTAATGAGCCAATTGCAGAAGCAGCCATGCAAGCCTTCAGTCTGGAATGGACCTCTACATGCAAATTCCAATGTGACCTTCTGGTTCTTACTGCTGAAAAAAATTTGGTATCTTGAAGTATGGTCTCTATATTTTAAGTCTAATCTTCTTTAAACATTAAATTGAGAGACCTTCACCACAGCCCCTTTGGAGGTTTTTGGTAATGTCACTGCTGTTTGGGGGTTTACAGTGTTTGTCATTAACTACTGTTGTTTTCACTGACTGACCTGTCTTCATTGTGTAGCAAAACACACAAAATTGTTTTAATGTTGTGAGAATGTGTAGTCAAGGTTTACAGAATCATATGCAGAATCAGGTCTGGCTTGTCCAAAAGCAGCATCCCCATCATACACTAAGGTTTAAGCATCTGCTCACCTTTCTCCACTTCTCTATTTACATATTCCTATTCCATACCTTATATGTTTGCAATAACTGACTATGGCATGGAGAACCACATAGCCATTAAGGAAATGTATCTACAGTTACCAAGAAGTTTATAAACATCACCAAAATAATAGTAGAATCACATTCGCCAATAAAGCCAATATAGTATAATATTTTGGCTGACATGGCCTATAATAAAACCATGATAATTATAGTTAGCAAATGTAACCAAACGTATTTCTCATTAAAGATGCCGCTGTGGCTCAGTAGGGTTCTGTTTACTTATGACGTCGCCATAAATGCCCCCATGTCATTTAAGTGTCCTCAGAAAACGCTTCCAATGTGTTGTAAACAGGTTTGCAGCGCATTTGTGAACCTGCATTTTTTTGGTAAATCTGCAGCGCGTTTGTTAAATGTAGTGCCCATTTTGTTGTTGTTTGTTTTATTTTTATTAAAGTGTTTTCTGCATTTAGAACATAGATCAAATAACAGGTTTTCTAAGTAGCCTACATAACCTACAGATAAATAAAACCAACTCCCTCCAAAAATCCAGGATTTCTGCTTAAAGTTTTAAAATGCCATTTAACCATTAACCATTTTAACCATTTTATACCAGTTTAACCATTAATTAATGCAGAAAGATTGAACTGGATTATGAGATTTAAATATTCAGGATCAAAAAATGTATACATCATGTTTACAATGTAAAAATGTTCACTGTGAACTTTAACTTTTTTTTCAACTTTAATTTGAACTTTTTTAAGCAGACATCTAGTGTGGAAAATCATTGGTCGACATTTGCACACTACATGGGTGGCAAAGAAGGCAAAACAGCAAATCTGGTGTGTATATCAACTTCTTTATATTTTGGTTTTATTGTGTATATATTGTTTCATTCTCAGGACTGTGTGGCACAATGCCGTTTTTACGCTCCTGTGTTTTGTGACGTGACAAACATTATTTGATTTTTGATGTGATTATATTTGGCTTGAAGCACATGCTTCAAAAACATGACAGTACTACATTGTCTTATCCAAAACCTGTTGAAACCTTTCCTTTTTTTCCTGGATAGGTGCATTATTGTTTCACATCCCAGTCCCATCCCTTCTCTCTGTAAATGCACTGGTGTTTAAGGAGATGACTCAGTTAATCTTTGCACAGTCTGAGGGGTGTAATGGTTTCAGAGAACTATTTTAGAGAACTCTGATCATTAAAACTATTCCCACGGTCTGAGCAATAATATGGGTTCTCTCCTGTGTGAATGTGCTGGTGTATTTTGAGATGACTCTGTTTAGTAAAACTCTTCCCACACTCTGAGCAGGGGTAAGTTTTGATTTTGCCTTGTGAAATCTGACTGTCGACACCAGGATCAGGAGAATACTTACATTATTATTATTGTTTTTTCTGTTTCTTGTATTTGGATAACAATATTAAAAATCAATGAATTTGCATTTCTGAAATAAAACCAAAAAGTACAAGACAGATGTACCCCGGTTAATGAACCATTATCTTCTTTTCCCCTGTTAATTTATTGTGTTTGCCATCCATAATTATTATACGTTCTTATATTTGCTCTATTTTGCACATTTACACTGTCGTGTTGTTTTATGGTGCACCACTATGCTGAAAGAGCATCATTTTGCTTTATACAAATAACCTATTCAAGCTCTTAATCAAAATGGATCTTTCCGTTATCTACAACTGTTATGTACTTTTCGTAGGAGCTGCTGCCTTTAAAATGTAAGCATCAGAATGGTTCTTTGAGCCAAAATGTTTCTATAGCAAACTGTGACTAAATAACATTTAAAGAAAGAAGTATTCTCCAAGTAAAATATCTAAAATGTATTACAATAAGTCCATGCAATCTCATGAATTAATTTATTTCACAGAGTAAAATATTTTTTTTCAATCACATTTGTAGGATCCACAATACACAAACATATACATAAATATTTAAGTATATGTTATGTATTTGACATTAATAAGAAAATTGGTGATTGGAAAAAAATATGATGCTCCACTAGGGGGCAGTTTTGTGTGTTTTTTTGACTGCATGACTATGAATTGTTTTAAGATCAGTAAATGTTTTTAAACCATAAATGTTTTTAAACCACCAACCTTTACATCATGCCCTCTGTCATGCACATTTGATTCAGTGACTCAGCTTTTTTATGGTATAAAAGCAGAATATTTATATGGAGTGCCGCTACAACATTTTAATTATTTGAATTATTATATTTTTAAACATTTAATGATTATTTTCCACATTTAATGAAATTCCAGATGCTGCCTGTTGGATTTAATACCCATTCCATCCATCCTACAAAGACCTCAAACATTTCATTTCAGTTAAAGACCAATCATGGCTAACAACAGAAAATTAACAAAAAAGGCCAAGAGGTTCCTTAGATGACAGGGACTCCATATACTTCCACCTCACACAGTGTGAGAAATTCTTTCCTTCCTGGAATCACAATGTTGATGTAGCGGCCTTCCATCCCATTACACTGAAAGGTCAAAGTAGGAGTACCAGTGGAAGTGACCACACCACACCTACAGATGCAGGAACAAAGAGAGGAGATTACTGTTAGCAACAGTGGGCTGTTTAGACAATCTCTAACATTGCAACACAATGTTATTATTGTGTTACTGAATCAGTTCATGAGTGGGCCTCAAACACAACAGTATTTTGTAAGAAAAAAACTGTGCTATATAAAGCTTTTTTTTTATCACAAAAGGTAAACTTGAGTGAGCTCCTGGCTGCAAAAAGCACTTTTTTATTATTATTATTGCTTATAATTTTCTCAGAGCGTTGGAAATAAAGCTACTGTGTCTTTGTAAGGTCTTGTGTTTGTCACCTATAACAATTTCCCCCTACCCCATAAATTAATTAACATTTGTGGCGTTTAGCAGACGCTCTTCTTCAGAGCGACTTACAAAAGTGCTTCACTGTTTACTCAAGAATGACCTCAGGTAGTTTAAATAGACTAGAATTCAAAGATACTTCTAAGTTTAGACTCTACTAAACACAAGTCAAAATGGACTTAATACTCTACTCTTCGCTCAAGTACTCTCGGATAAGGAGGGTCTTCAGTCTGGGTTTGTAGACAGCAAGCATAGTTCGCACCACTTTGGTGCAGGACAGAGAAAGTCTGGGTGCTTGTCTTCCATGGATCTTAAAGGATGGCGGGTCGAGCTGAGCTGGAAGGGCTCTCGGTGCAGATCAGCTTTTGACCATCGCCATCAAGTACAGAGGGGTTGGCTGGTCCAGTCTTGGCATTGTAGACCAGAGTCAGGGTTCTGAATCTGATGACCTGCGCAGCAGCTACAGGAAGCCAATGAAGAGAACGCAGCAGATGAGGAGCTGAACATGGCTGAATTTAGAAACGTTGAAGACGACCCGACCCGTGCTGCTGCATTCTGGATAAGTTGCAGGGGTCTGATGGTGCGCAGAGGGAGACCAGCCAAAAGAGAGATGTAGTGGTCAAGTCTTGAAGTGACGAGAGACTGAACGAGCACCTGGGCGACTCTCTAGAGAGGAAGGGTGGAATTCTCTGGATGTTGTACAGGAGAAATCTGTATGACCGAGTTACGTTTGCAACATGACTTGAGAATGATAACATATCATCCATGACTACACAGGGGCTTCGAGCTTCTGTAGATGGAGTGACCAGTGAGATGTACAGCAGCTCAGCTTAATGAGGGGTCTATCTTAAAACACATGTGTCGCTTAGTAGTGTTGTTCAAATACTTAAATACTTTTTTTTTAACTCAGCATCCTATTGAGATGAAGGGGTGAGATATCCACTAAACATTTTTAGAAGAGCTTTATGAGTAAGGAACTTCTTTAGAGCTGCTTAAAGCTGAAAACAGTTTACCTTGGGTTGTTGTTTCCGTTATGCTCCAGACTATCACCAATTCTGATTTCAGCCCCATTCAGCCTCTTAGCATAGACATCCTGCCTGTTGGTAATGGAGATGGAGAAGACCTTGTGTTGTTTCAGAAGGTCCAGTCTCCACCAGGGACTCAACTCGAAGTTAGTGTGTGAGCAGGTACCAGGGCTATATCGGTTTCCATCAACGGCGCTGGACGCGAGTAAATATCCATAAAGGCTGGACTGTGTCGCTCTTCCTTTCAGTGCTACATTCTCTCCTAGACAGAAAATAAAAAGTCCAATGAAAATACATAACTCCTCAAAAAAGGCAACACAACCAGTACATACATGAAAGTACAGTTCTAGTGCTCATTTAATTGAGGCCATAGCTTTGTCACCATCAACACCCTGTTGGATAATGTTTACTAGAAAATGTAAATGTTATAGATGCTGTTAAGGGAGGAGCCCAATGAAAATTGTCAAAAAGAGTGTAGAGTGAGGAGGGAGTCGGGAGCCCACAGCATCAGAGGAGGACATGGTGTGTTGGAGGAGATCCTGCAGGTCTGGGTGATGTCATTGTGCCACCATGCTCTCTCAGGGGTGTTGTATCAGAGCTGGTGAGCTGCGTTGGCTACCTAGTGATGCTGCATGTCTTCTTCCTGGCATTACTAGTGATAGGGTGAGTTCCCATCAGTGTGATTGGGTAATTTCACTTTCAAATTGGGTAGTAGGGTAAGATAGAAATAATGTATATAAAGAAAAGACATTTAAGTTGGTCCAGTCTTTGATGATCATTTGATCTTCCTGCCTGTTTTTGACTCCTGCCTGTATCAGATAAGCCCTGATAAAATCACTGCACATATACCGCATGCCTCAACCTATTCACCCCCCTTGCCTTGCCTTATTTCCACACATATGTAGTTGACCTTTGGATATAAAACATATGATCTAATGTAGAAGATCCTCACCATGTGGAGTGGGATAGCCATAGACTTCAACCTCACAAAGAATTAGGACGCGGTTATTTCCCGGTATGATTACATTGACATAACGTCCTGAGACTCCTTTATCCCAGCTGAAGGTTTGGGATCTTCCAGGTGGAATGGATGTAATTACCCCAACCCTGACAAAAGAATGTATGCCATCTAAATGACAGATGCAATGTAAAGAGCAGCTGGCCTTGTCAAAAAGTGAAAAACGAGAGGTTTTACACAAAACATCTACAAGGCTTTTCTTACCGTGGATTATTATTTCCATTGTTTTGCAAAGAGTTTCCAACATGAATCTCAGCTCCGTTGATGTACTCTGAACAGCAGTCTCTTCTGTTAGTGACCACGATTGAGGTCACTGTGTACTCGTCCAGCAGGTCCACCCTCCACCAGGGGTTTTGTTGCCAATCAGTCGCAGAGCATGACCCATGGTAGAAGTGTGAGTCAGTATTTCCGTCTATAGCATTATAGGCATGTCCATGTCCTGTATAAGGGTTGTCAATCAAGTCTGACTGTGTGGCTTTTCCACGGAGAGCGAGATTTTGGCCTTGAATGAACAGAAAAGTGGAGATTTAGTGAACTGTACATGAATGCAAAAGCACTGTCACTTACATCACATTACATCACTTTAGGTGACTGTCATCATATCTCCTAATATCTTCAAACCTCTGTACTGTGGTCCAAAAGGTGATGCACAAATGCAGGTTCAGCTGATGCAGTGACTTACTGCACAATACCAGCTCTATGCTTAGTCAAAAACCTGCTTAAACATTACCACGCCTAACTGAAATCACAACCCTCTAAGCTGTCAGTGTCCGAATACTTTAGAGCAAGAGACACACTGCTGTACTGTGCCCTGTTTGCATTAAGCAACATTAACAAAATCTGCTTTGTATGTAAATATGTTTTATTACCTTTTATAGGGGTGGCATCGATAATACCAGTCACAGTGATGATCCCAAACAGGTAAAATATGTGATGATTCATTTTTCTAAACAATGATACACAATATTAACTCTTCAACACACACTTCACACACACACTGTCACACACAGATGCAGTGAAATGCTTTAATGTCTGAAAACAAGCTAAAAAGACACAAAAAAACATCAGAGCTGAAATGTTTGTGGACACCCCTTCTAATGAATGCATCAAATACTTTAAGTTGCACCTATTGCTGACACAAATGTGTAAATGCACACACAGCTTGTGAAGTCCCTGTAGAGAAGTACTGCCAATAGAAAATGACTCTCTGCAGGAGCAGGTAAACATTATGACCCTATTGGCACCATGCTGCCTAATGCCAGGCATGGGCTAAAGGGGTATAAAGCCCCCCAGCATTGAGGAGCTGTGGAGCAGTGGAAGAACTGTGTTCTCTGGAATGATGGTGGTGGAGCTCCATCAGTACTTTTGGGATAAGTTGGGGATGATGAGGTGGGGTGGTGATCATAATCCAATCATCCTGACCTCCTTAATGCTCTTGTTGCTAAATACAATCAAACCCTCACAGCAATGCTCCTCCTCCAAAATCTTGTAGAAAGCCTTCTACCAAGGACGGTAGAGACAGTTCCTCCAACAAAAACAGGAAAATACCCTTGATTTGAATTTGAAGAAATAATGAATGAGAAGGTGTCTCAATACTTTTGTCCATATAGTGCATAAGCAAACAGAAGAGTATGCAATAAAAAACAGGATGAAGTGGAGAGCTTATAAAAATCATGAATCATATAACTGCTAAATATTCCATGTATTAATTATCAGTCATTTGTCTTCACATAATTATGGCCCAGACTAATAATATGTATAATTATGTAAAAATATAATGGATTCATACTGTGAACAAACTGCAGAGTCAGAGAAATCTGAGACTCACCTTTAGGTAAAGCTGCAGAAGCTCTCAAAGATGTGACCGCTTTTACTGAAGCATCACAGGAGCCCACAGAGCTTTATATGAGACCGAACAATAAAATAGGTCACATTTATGGTTAGAAAATAGGATATGAGTTATAAAACAGTGCAGTATGGTGTGTGCTTGGGTGAGGGCTGTGTTAATGTGAGGGGTTTTATACTAAACAATAGGTTGTGATCAAATATTTGTTTTATTTTGAGTGACACTCCCTTTCTTTCCATTAAGGTTGCCTTAATTCTGCAAACCTGTTGGGAAATTGGACCCTGGTGTTTTAGGAACTCTGTGTGACCTGTCTCTTTCTACTGACCAAACTTCTTTAATGGTATATCAGTGACATCAAGTGCTTTCTAACTAAGAAATGTCAGGCTAAAGTCAAGTGAAGTGACTTTCTGTTTGAGTTCAGTTTTATTACACTGCAAAAAAAGTGAAATCTGACCAAGATAATGTTTGAAATCCTCTGTTGTGTAATGAATATTTCTCATTTTGAGATTACTGTAGAAATAATATATTATTAATGAATTTATGTTAACTTGTTATTATTATTATTTTTAGTTGTTGATGTTTTTATCTCCTAAAAGTGTCAGCTATTTTTGCTTAATTCAAGTCTTTAACCAAACCGTGCAGTGAACACATACATTCACATTAGTGATCAAACACATTTGCTGGGACAAGTGGATAGCCATTGCTGTGGCGTCTGGGGAGCAGAAAGGGTGAAGGGCCTGTGTGTGAATTAATGTGAATCACCAAGATTGACAATCTGATTAATCTCTAGTTGTGAAGAATGTTTTCAGTAGATAAGTGGAATAAATTGAGGTTTATAACATATAAATTAAACAATTATATAAAATAAACAACATACTGCATGTTTTAAAGAGGAAATATTTTACACAGTTTGGACTAAAACATTCCAATAAATATGGGTTGACTTCTGTTTACTGAGTAATATGGGTTCTTTATTATATTTAATCACAGAAGGGCTCTGCCTGTGTGTGTTTAACTGAGAACTGTTCTGAAAACTTTTTTTATAATTCCAAACAGCCACATTTGCACAAGGTATAAAATTAACAGAGTGCTCATAAAGCCATAGAGAAATGTCAATATTGTTTCGCACATAAAACAATAGTAAAAAAGGGGGTATAGAGCATATGGCAATGTGTACTGCATAGCCATTTAATGCTTAAATAAAATGCAGATCTAAACATCTTCAGTTGTGGTAGTATGTTTGCAGACACTCACCATGGATATGAAGTGATGATACTAGACTCTAGATGGGAGTTTAGTATTATTTAGAGTTCTCCTCAGATCAACACCTGGTTTGGTGGTAAATCAGGGCTTAATGATGGTAAATCAGGTGAGCTGCTGCTGCTGATGGAATTGAACACATCCATGCTGTGCTGGCTGGGGTGTCTCAGCTTTATTGACCGTAACAGAGGGAAGGTTCATGCTTGGGATGGTTAAGGTCAGAATCTTTGTTGTCTTAATTCAGCAGCTCTCACTGTAGATGCTCTGCAGCAGGGGTGGAGGCAGACAGTGAAAATATTTGTGGTTTAACCCAACTGTCCATGACCATTCTTGCCTCAGAACATTTATATTATACAGATTGTTCAGGCTGATGCTTTCTCTTTACTGGCTGTATCAGAGTCAAACCCCTGACACTGGCCTACAGAGCCAAGAATGGACCAGCCCCATTGTACTTGATGGCATTGTTTAAAAGCCGTGTCAGTACCAAGAGCCCTTCCAGCTTCAAGTACAACTCAGCTTGACAGGCCATCCTTTATGATCCACTGAGGACAAGCAAATTTTCTACACTTAAAGTGAAGTGTATGTAGAGAACTGTGTCTTCATACTGACTACTGTGTTTAGTATTATCTAAGCTTAGAGGTATCATTTTGATTCTAGCCAATGCAAACTAGCTACAGCTATTTTCTGTCTGTAAGTCGCTCTGGAGAAGAGCGACTGCTAAATGCCTTCAATGTAAATATAAATGTAATCAATGACAGACAACACAACAGTCATGAGAGACCAGCCAGAAGAGAGTTGCAGCGGTCAAAGCTGATTATAAACTTAGAATAATGAAACAAATCTCAAAGCTGCAAAAAAAAATTAATGATTACAGTTGCAATCAAAATTATTCAACCTCTTTTGCAAATTAGGTTTACTAGCAAAATATACAAATATATAACTTTTAGCTGTTTGCAAAATAAACCAAGCAAACAAGATCCCTAATAATAACTGAACAAGAGCAGAACGAGTGTATTCTCCAAATTCAACATAGAATTCCACTTTCAATGACGACTGCAGTCTCAGAATTATTCAACCCCTTAATGAGAAGTGCCTTTACTACTTAGTAGAGCACCCTTTCGCCCTTTCCATTGGTAAGTTGACAATTGTTGAGTATACGAGTACAGGACTTCAACTGTGCCTTGTGGAATTTGCTGTATATAACTTGACAGACAAATAAAGCTCTCTTAAATAAAGACTCTGAAGACAGTTGTCCCTTGTCCACAGGTTTATTGAAAAAATAAACACAAATGCCAATTCAAAAAAATACCAATTCAATTATAATATGAATTAAATCTTCTTGGTTTTATTGTAACATGTTCTGCATATTTACTCGAAATTTAGCTGTAATGTAATGTGGCTTCCTATTGTGTGTATGATTTTCCAAGAGTTAGATATAATTTAGTTTCTACAGTGGAAAGTCAATCCATTCTAGTATTAGAAAGTTACATTTGCCAAAAATCTGTGATGGTAGATAATGAAAAAATCAGTACATACACACAGTGCTATGAAAGTCATACAGATAAATGCAGATATCACTTTGTTTCATATACAATGAACAATAGCTGTCAGAATGGTCTGTCTTCTATCCGTAATTGCAGAACACATAACATGCTTCTGATCTCTAGTGGTTCTAAAGTGAACTACAACTAGTTCCAGAATCGGCTTTTTAAAAATATGGAACGAGGCTTATTTGTGACTACACAAAATATTCCAACATGGACCTGGCATTACCTAACTATATGTGTAACTATAACTGCTTTACTGTGCATGGATATAAATATGGGTATAGTGTAAAACTTTTTCAGTCAATTCTTACAAATAAGTGTGTCTCTCTCGGATTTATAACAGTTATGTTGAATCAATAATAAGATATAGAAAACATATATTGTTGTGTAATTATACCAGGTGATTATGCCATTTGTAAGAGGACCAGTGAAGGATAGGTCCCCCCTTCTGAGTCTTGGTTCCTTCTAAGCTTTCATCCTCCAGCTTTGAGGGAATTTGTTCACATCTGCAATGTGATCTCTGTTTTGTTCATTTGGGTTACAGGTTAATTTTTTGTTGCTAATTTGTGTTATTTATATAACTCTGTATCTGCTTTGTGACATCAGTGCAAATAAATAAATTTGATGAGATTTAGTTAAAGAAAACTGAGCATTTCAGTTAAAGAGCAGTCAAGAGCAATCACGGCTTCCTGACATGGAATTAGAAAAAAAGGCCAAGAGGTTCCTCAGAGTAGAGAAACTCCATACACCTCCACCTCACACAGTGTGAGATACTCCTTCCTTCCTGGAATCACAACAGTGGAAGTGACCATACCACACCTACAGATGCAGGAACAAAGAGAGATTAATTACTTTTAGTGGGCTGTTTAGACAACCTACAATGTCAGTATCTTTATTAGTTTCCAATCATTTAGTGCATTAAACTTGCCATGATGATCATGGCTCTAGCCAAACGGGTGGTCCCTCTAAGCCGAGAGCCATTCCAATCTGATTGCAGCTTTGGAATGCGACATGGCTAACATGCAGAGGGAACTGGCTACTCTGAAGAAATGAACAAGGGTCTGAAGGAATAACCATGACCTATGCATTACAAGCATAAATGTTGCTTAAATGGCTTAAATGTTATGAGGTTTTACCATTTCTCAGTTCCAAGCAATGGGTTAAATATATGTAATTTTTCATTCTGGTTGAGCAACACTCTGTCCAAATATTGCTGGTAGGGTAAGCTTCCCAAATGAAGCGGGTCATAATTTCGTTTGGAAATTTAAAGACTGTTATGTTTGATCATGGTTACGTTTAGGTATAACCAGGGACATTTTTAGGCTATTTGCGAATAAGAATAATATTCATAGTTACACAGCATTAAACTACATGTGACATTGTGATTATTTTTGCATGACCAATTCATGTTAGTTAGACAACAGTAGTTTGTTGTTACATTGGCAAAATCACAACACTCATTTTGCAAGCTTGTGTTATCAGGTGGTAATCAATGCTATTAGCTTTTATTTAATTGGAAATCAGCCACCCCTCCTGTGAATGGACAATATGTGAGGGAGGTGATGGCATATTTAAAGCAGAAGTACTAAATACTCAACCCGTGGATCTCTCCAAAGGCTTTTTCTGCTTTGGCAGTCCTTTTTGGGCTACTTTGATATGAAATTCCCTCCCTGCTAGAGACACTGTTCTTTCCCCATTTAAAAAGCTAAAATATATTGAAATAATGAAAAACTTAAAGGCTTTGGTCAACATATTACCTTACTGGGGTGGAGGTCCAGTAAGTATTACCAGAAAGACTTTAGAAGTATGTAAATATCTTTTAAAACTGGTAAAAGGTACAACAGGGGTTGAGATTTCCTGGGGTCTGGGAATAAAGGAGAAGGAGAAGTTTTGGGGTGGGGTCCAAGAAGAGTAGGCAAATTGTCTAGTTATTGAATTTGAGTCAGGATGTTCCAATAACATGTTTGGAAGATTAGCACCCAAGTAGTTAGACATTGTGGTTTGGGAGCCCTGGCAGAAAGCAGCTGAAGCTGCACCAAGTAAATGGTCCTGGGAGGAATCCACTTAGTAAGAGGATTTTGTGTAAGGAAGTGTGAAACCTGTTTCATTATTGAAAAGCGGGTCAAGTGTGGTGGCATCTTACGAGTGTCTTAGATTAGATGTGAAGCGAAAACAGGCAGGGGTAAAAGGAAAGGTTGTAGACATTCATAGCTGATGTGTACTGCATATGTGACAGGCAAAGTAAGTGTAGCAAAAGCTGGAGATGGCAGAAAAAACAGTATCCAGTACTTAGGGTTTGCAAGCGTTTGATAAACAAGGGGGTGGGATGATAAGTATGGGGGTTGGGATGATGAAGAAAGAGGCAGGGAAGGCCCAAGGAAAGGCTGGGATCAGAAAAAGATGGAAAAGAATGAGGGAGGTGTTCAGCTGGAACAGTGAGAAGTGAAAGGGAAGGAAAGATGGACAGAGTGAGGAGGAGTTAAGGGACGAGGGGTGAGCGAGGGAAAAGATTGGCAGAAACATGTCTGGTAGAGCATGGAGGAAGCCTGGAATCCAAAGTGTCAGCAGGGCATGCAATGTGTTGCAAATTGAGGGTTTGCTGGACTGGATGATGTCATTGCACCACCATAACGTGATGTTACCCCCAATGCTACCTCCTCACCAGGTGCAAACCCCATGCTTTTACTACAAGGAACCTCAGAGTTGGGATGAGTAGGTGAGCTGTTTTGCCCACTTTTATGATTTGTCCCAGTCCGAGGCTGCCTTGGTCCAGGCAGTTCATATATTTCTCCAATTTAGCTCAGGTCTGGAACCTCCTTGAAAGTGAGGAGGCTCTCTTGAAAATATTTTGGGTGTCATGGGACCCTTGTTTCCCCCCCTCCTCTCTTGTTTCTAAGTTAACACAGGGTTTAAGTCAAGAGTAATTTTCTATCCTCACCATGCGGAGTGCGATACACATAGACTTCAACCTCACAAAGAATCAGGATACTCCTTTCTCTAGGTATGATCACATTGATGTATCGTCCTGAGACTCCTTTATCCTAGCTGAAGGTGTGGGATCTTCCAGAGTGAATGGAAGAAATCAGCTCAACCCTGAAAAAGAAAGCATGCCACCTAAATAACAGATGCAATGCAAGGAACAGTTGGCCTTTTTTAAAAATTGAAAAATGGAAAGACATGGTTTCTCAGTACAGGTTTTATATGGAACATCTGAAAGACATCTCACCATGGATTATTATTTCCATTGTTATCTAAAGAATTTCCAATGTGTATCTCAGCTCCATTGAGGAACTCTGGACAGCAGTCTCATCTGTTATTGATGGTGATGGAGGTCACTGTGTACTCGTCCAGCAGGTCTACCCTCCACCAGGGGTTTGTCCGCCAATCAGTTGTGGTACAAGACCCATGGTAGTAGTGTGAATCAGTATTTCCATCTATAGCATTATTGGCATTACTCTGTGCTGCATTAGGGTTTTCAGTCAAGGTTGACTGTGTGGCTTTTCCACTGAGAACTGTACATAATTTCAAAAGCACTGTCATATCACTGTCTTCATTTCTGCCTGTATCTCCAAAAACAACAGCATTACAGAAGAAGAAAAATGTCTAATTTTTTCAATTAAAGTCAATGTAAAACAGTCCAGGTCATTATTCCAAGTCATTTTAGAGCATTTCTATTGGGACATTATGTAATTTGTACACAATGTAAAGAAAAAGTTCTTTAAAAGTATTTGTTTTTATTAAACAGACATTCAATAAATACTTGTCCACAAAATGTCTAAATGTCTAAAAATGGCTAAATGTCTTCTGCACTGACAATTACTGACTTTAGCTTACATTTACAGTTTAAAATTGAACCTGAAAATATCCTGCCATCATTTTATAGAGGTTTGAGCATTGCAGTTTGAATTTGATATTTAAATTATTCAGAGATAATTAAAAATGTATAGCACAAGATACATCATCTGCATATCAGTTAACACCTGGAAATAATCAGTTCCTACAAAACTGCATTTACTCCAATTTAAACAAAGTAATATCAATTAAATAAAAATATCTAATGTAAAAGAAGTAATTGCATAAATACCCCCTGACTGTGACTGACCTAATTCAGTGTGCAGTGCATGTGTCTCATTGTGACTGTAATATAAATACACCTGTCTGGAAGCCATCAAGACATGAGGAAGGCCATCAAGACACCTATGACTGCTCTAAAGAAGTTAAAAGCCTAAACACACCAGCCCCACCATGAAGCATGGTGGTGGCAGCATCTATTTATCTGTGTAGTGCGGAACTAATCTGAGGTTGTGCCTGTTTTAGTATTTTAAATAGATGCATCCAGGCCTAAATATGAACATATGAAATGAAAAAACAAATGAATCCAATTAAAACAGGAAATTAAATTGTTTTGCAGATTGTCTGCTCATATTAGTAAATGACACGTCATGTACCCCACCTTATTTTAGATATGAGGTGGGGGTTGTAACAACCACCATAAAATATAGTTTGCAGCTGAACACTGGGACATAGATCTTACTTTTGGGATGTCCTCTGGTCCTCTGGTCTGATGAAACAAAAGTAGAACTGTTTGGCCAAAGTGACCATTATGTACGGCCAAAAAACAAGAGAGAGGCTGGCAAGCCAAAGAACACCAACCCAACCATGAGGCACAGGTTTAGACCCTATTGTGAAGTTGCTCCACCAGTGCTATTATGAGGAAGGGCAATTATGTGGAGATATTGAAACAAAATCTCAAGACATCAGCCAGAAAGTTAAAGCTTGGGGACAGATCTTCCAAATGGACAAAGCACACTTTCAAAGTTGTGACGAAATAGTTCAAAGACAACGAAATAAAAGCAACAGAGTGACCATCACAAAGTCATCACAAAAAATTTAAATGAATTTGACTGACGCTTATTTAAACTTTTGACTTCAACTGTAAATGTATGCAGTGCAGATGTTTACCTTTAATAGATGTGGCATCAATGAAACCAATGAAACTACAACAATTCCAAACTGGTAAAATATGTGTTGATCCATTTTCTATAAAATGAAAATTCATATACATTTACCTAGTTCATTTTTGTGTGTAAATACACAAAATCATTCATGAACATACATTATTTATTAGACTTTTCTACCTTACTATATTTAAACACAATTACACTGAATAAACATCAAAAATCTGAGACTCACTTTTAAGTAAAGCTGCCGAAGCTCTCAGAAATCATTTTCACTGTGTCTCAGAAGCACACAGCTTTATGTAAGTCAGATCAATAAAAATAGGTCACATTTGTGTTGGAATATGCTGAGTTATAATAGTGCTGTAAAGTGTGTGCTGATGTTTATCAGTGTGTGTGTGTGTGTGTGTGTTCTATGTTCCCTTCACATTCCACACCACCAAAAGTACACAGTGGTTAATATTAACTCTGGTTTAACATGAAGGTTGTGCACTGAAGCAATCTTTCACTGATCACATATTTACACTGTTTTTAATGTAAAATTGAAATATGGATGTTTAGTTCTGTATAATGTATAATATTTAGTATATTCTGTTCTGTATATTTAGTTTTGTATATTTCTGTATATTTAGTGTATGTATTCATGTGTATGAATTATTAGTACAGTAATGTTTAGTATATTTAGTTATGTTTATTTAGTATAGTTCTATTTAGTATGTTTAGTTCCATGTATTTGTTATATGTAGTTCTGCATTTTTAATATACACTATATTGGCAAAGGTATTTACTCACCCATCCAAATCATTGAATTCAGGTGTACCAATCAATTCCATGGCCACAGGTGTATAAAACCAAGTACTTAGGCATGCAGACTGCTTCTACACACATTAGTGAAAGAATGGGTCGCTCTCAGGAGCTCAGTGAATTCCAGCGTGGTACCGTGATAGAGATGTTCTCTGGAGTGACCAATCTCCGTCTGTCAATCTGATGGACGAGTCTGGGTTTAGTAGTTGCCAGGATAACCATACTTGTCTGACTGCATTGTGCCACGTGTAAAGTTTGGTGGAGGGGGGATAATGGTGTGTGGTTGTTTTTCAGGAGTTTGGTTCAGGTCCTTAGTTCCAGTGGCAGAATCTCTTAATGCTTCAGCAGACCGAGAGATTTTGGTCAATTTCATGCTCCCAAATTTGCAGGAACAGTTTGGGGACGGCCCCTTTCTGTTCCAACATGACATGGTCCATAAAGACATGAATGAGCAAGTTTGGTGTAGAAGAACTTGAGTTCTGACTCCTAAACCTTGTGGAAAGCCTTTCCAGAAAGGTTGAAGCTGTTATAGTTGCAAAGGGTGGCCTGCCATCATATTAAACCCTATGGATTAGGAATGGGATGTTACTCAAGTTAATATTTGTGCAAAGGCAGGCGAACAAATACTTTCGGCAATACTGTGTAGTTAGTTCTGCACAATTATTTACTCAGGGGTACATGAACATTCTGACAGCTTGTGCAAACAGACCTTTAATTGACTTGGATTACATGAGTGCTGTAAAGTTTTTGATCACAAGATGGAAAAACAGACAATCAATAAAATGAACAGAGCAAAACAGCAGCAGTGCCAGTACTGGTTCAATTAAAAGAAATGGAAAGGGAAGTTCATAATTGTTCATATTCCTAGCTTTAGAAAGTGTTGCAGAACAATTAAAAAAATAAGATGAGTAAGATAGATTGAGGAATATATATATTCCTCAATCTATCTTACTCATCTTATTTTTTTAATTGTTCTGCAGCACTTTATAAAGCTGCAGAATGTTCTTTATAAAGAGTAATGTTCTGGCATTACTCTTGCACTCAATAGGTTTATGTTGATCTGTACCAGAGAGACCTATTCTATTGACAGTACTCTACAGGGACAAGACAAGCTGTGTGTGTTTATTTGCACATATGTATTTGTATTTGCAATGGGTGCAAATAGCTGAATGCATTCATTAGAAGGTGTGTCCACAAACATTTGGACATACAGCGTTTTTCTGATTTTTCTTTCTTTTACATCATGGGAACTTTTCACAATGAATGAGCTAAGACAAATGGTCCAAAATGATGAGGGAAATCAAAAATGTGTAAGTCAAAAAACAGAGGAATTGAATTTCTTATCTATACTAGGAAAACTGGAGTTGGAAACATTTACACACATTTGGTCTAAGGGCCCTAATCCTAATACATGACATACCGTTTTAATGTTTTGTGTGTTACAGGATTCTAAATGTAACTAAATTTACCAGGAATGCATCATTTGTCACATACCATCAAGTAAGGTCATCTATTTATAAAGATCTTTATAAATTTATTAATATCTTTATGCTTCTGTTGTAGACCTGTTACGTTGTACGAAGAACATCAGATTTTCTTTCACAGAAATCCACCTTATTTCTATTTTATTCCTTATCTCTGTTTTAGTTTGATCTTTATATTTTGATCTATATCATCTTTTTTGATCTTGTTTTTATCTAGATTTTCATCTGAGCAAACATTAAAGTGTGACAACTTGACTTTTAAAATAAAACAAAGGTTTATTTTCAACTGTGAAGTAGAAACTAAAGAGTGTGACTGTGATTAGATTTATTTATTTAGTATTCCTTAACCTGAACAGTGGAAACCTGTTTTAATAATGCATCTGCTTGCTCAGTGGCCCATGACAATCTCTCCTACTTTACCTAATATTTTATATATGTTTCCAATAGGAAGGTATAGTTGTAAACTGTTTAATCTTATAATTCATATGTATAATTTTGTGTTGATTCCAGAAAAAATGAAAAATGAAAATGAAAACATGTGCGTACAATTCTTATTTTGATTTTTAACCAAAGATATACAGTTGCAGAGGAATCATTTCTCTCAGCAATGAGAGCGTTTTCTCTGTAATTGTAATTTAATGTAGATTACATTAGAAATGACGAAGGACAATACCACAAAGAGAGCTTTGGAGATGTTTTAATGAACACAGCGATGGAAAACCATGACGTTCTGTATGAATGTTATTAGTGTTTATTCTAATATTAGTGCTTTACTGAGCAAATAAACACTTACTGCTCAGATAAGCATCTTTTAATTCAGATTTTCTTAGGTGACCAACATTTTTGCACAGTACTCACTCAGTGTCACTCATTCATTACCAGAAAAAGAACATTTTAAAGAATTCATTAGCATGGCCTTAATGTCCATGTTGACTGTGAAAATAAATAAAACATCTTTGATACTTCTCTGTCAAGGGTTCCAGTAACAGAAAAGCCCTTATCCAATACATCTTTTCTTAGTGTAGTTCTTCTGAGATGGCAGCATGGAGATGAAACAATATTGACGTTTCACTTTGGCTTTATGAGCACTCTGTTAATTTTATACTTTGTGTAAATGTGGTTGAAATTATAAAGAAATACAGTTCTCAGTAAAACAAACAGAGCCCTTCAGTGATCAAATATAACAATATAAGAAAGAACTGACGTAGCAAGCAGAAGGTAAACCATCTATTTTTCCAAACAATGTCAAATATTTCCTCTTTAAAGTATTTGGTATCACTTCACTTTAGCGGGGTTAGAGTAGATTAAGCTACATATTAAGCTACATCATTACCACAGCATTAAGCAACTGGGGGAAAATTTGAGCATTTCAAAAGCATTTTATTTGTATATTAATCATCGGAACATTTGACACACCATTTTGCATAGCCGTGACTTTATGGTAAAATACATGAATAAAACCCAAATACAATAAAGGAGGCTTTTTATTAGAATGATCTAATGTATAAAATCTGCATGTAAAAAATGTATTTACAGCATATTCACAATAAGTGTAGTTTAATAAATACTGTCTAAAAGTGTATATACTGATGAAAATGCAGTAAGTAATTTCCAGCAGGTTGCTATGCAGTTGCTAAGTAGTTCCTAGAGTTTCTGTTTCTTGTGGTTTCAATGCTCTTGCTAAGTGGTTGCTAAGGTATCTCTGTTGATTGCTATGTAGATCCTAGGCAGTTCCTAGGGCGCCCAGTATGATTGCTGTGTGGTTGCTATGTGGATGCTATGTTGTTCCCTGTGGGTCCTTTGCAGCTGCTAAGATCCTTGGTGGTTGCTAGAATGTTTCTAGATGGTTGGTATGGATGGAGTGCTGCTGCCTAGTTAGAACATCCCTGATATATAATTCTTATTCTGAAGGTTCTAATTTTCAGTTCTACTTTAAATAGTCCAGAACTACGGACAGAAAAATGTAACTGTGGCGCTGTTTTAAGGTAGAATATCAGCTTCATGCTGTGAAATAAGGCAAATGCTGCAAACTTTACGTTTATATCTTTAAAATAATTATTTAAAACATTTAATTTAAGTTAGATCCAGTGAATTCATGAATCGAAGTCACGAAGTGTCACCACTTTATAAACTCAATGGCTATGATAATAAAAATAATAATAAAAAAACACCACAGTATTCATGATCTGGTTGTTACCAATCTACAGATGATGTACAGATGACAGCCAAAACTCACTTGTAAAAGGGCTAAGAAATTACAGTCTATTCATACAATTTAAAATACTGGACTGACCTGGGTTTCTTCAATGATTACTAATAAAATGTGGTCTAATCGTTTTATAAGTTACAATTATAGACAAACACAGTAAAGTAATAACACAGTACTGTACAAGTATTTTATTCAGCACAATGCAGGCTATAAAAAGAAAGGCTTTACCACGAAATATTGGAGAAGCCATTAACAGATTGGTTTAGCGATAGCTATAATGTAAAAGCAAATGTGCAGAGGTAATATTGAACATTGTGTACTTTTGAATGTGTGGAATTCAGAGGAAACACAGTTCTCAGTTAGACACACAGCTAGAGCTTTCACCCAACAGCAGACACATTACAGCACTGTTTTATAACTCACATCCTGCACTGCAGTCATAAAGAGACCTATTTTCATAGTTCAGATTTATATAAAGCTCTAGGTGCTTTTGAGACACTTCAATTAAGGTGATCACATCTTTGAGAGCTTCTGAAACTTCACTTCAGGGTGAGCCTCAGATTTTTGTTCACAATAACTGTGTTTAAATATAGTGACATAGATTAAAAAACACTGAACCTAGTCCGTCCATGTATGATTTTGTGTGTATATATACACAAATGAACAGAATTAATGTCATTAGAATGATCTAATGTATAGAATCTACATGTAAAGAATGTATTTACAGCATATTCACAATCAGTGTAGTTTAATAAATACTGTCTGAAAGTGTATATACTGATGAAAATGCAGTAATTTCCAGCAAGTTGCTAGGTGATTGCTATGCAGTTGCTAAATAGTTCCTAGAGTTTCTGTTTCTTGTGGTTTCAATGCTCTTGCTAAGTAGTTGCTAAGGTATCTCTGTTGATTGCTATGTAGATCAGCTATCTAGGCAGTTCCTAGGGCGTCCAGTATGATTGCTGTGTGGTTGCTAGGTGGATGCTATGTTGTTTCCTGTGGGTCCTTTGCAGCTGCTAAGATGCCAAGTGGTTGCTAGAATGTTTCTCGATGGTTGGTAGATGGATGGTAGAGTGCTGCTGCCTAGTTAGAACATCCCTGATATATAATCCCTATTCTGAATGTTCTAATTTTGAAAAGAATTAATGTCATGCATTAATTCATTGTTTTTAGAAAAATGGATCTTCACATATTTTACCTGTTTGGGATCATTGCAGTGACTGGATTCCTCGATGCCACTTTCATAAAAGGTAAACATCGCCACTGCATATAGTCACATACAAATCACAGGTAGGGTACAGCAGTATGTTTCTCTTGTTCTATAACACTCACAGTTCTGGACCACAGTGAGATTAACTTCTCAAAGAAGGGGAGTTTGTAAGGTTCTATTAGACAGTAGAGGGGGTTGTAAAGTTGTAAGGTTCTATCAGACAGTAGAGGGGGTTGTAAAGTTGTAAAGTTCTATCCCACAGTAGGGGAGTCGTAAAGTTCTGGACACAGTACAGGAATTTGTGAAGTTCTGGGCCAAAGCATGGCCAGAGTATGTACAGTTATTTACAGGAAAATATTAATGGGGTCAACAATAATGTCTGATGAATTTGATTATCAAATAAATTTAATGAATGATTTTGTTTCATATAAAATTATTTTTTAAGGAACATTGTTTTCATTTTTTTCTTACATTTACATTTACATTTATGGCATTTAGCAGACACTCTTATCCAGAGCGACTTACAAAAGTGCTTCACTATTTACCCAAGAAAAAACATAGCTAGTTAGAATAGACTAATAATTCAAAAGATACCTCTAAGCTTAGACATTACTAAACACAAAACAATAAGGCGACCATAGTACTCTATTCGTCCAAGTACTCTCTGAAGAGGTGGGTCTTCAGTCTGCGTTTGAAGACAGCGAGCGACTCGGCCGTTCGGACACCCAGGTTCCACCACTTTGGTGCCAGGACAGAAATAAGCCTGAACGCTTGTCTTCCGTGGATTTTGAGGGATGGCGGATCGAGACAAGCCGTACTTGAAGCTCGAAGGGCTCTAGGTGCGGATCGGCTTTTGACCATTGCCATTAAGTACGGAGGGGCTGGTCCGTTCTTGGCTTTGTAGGCCAGCGTCAGGGTTCTGAATCTGATGACCTGGGCAGCAGCTACAAGAAGCCAGTGAAGAGAACTGGCTGAATTTAGGAACATTGAAGACGACCCGTGTCGCTGCATTCTGGATGAGTTGCAGGGGCCTGATGGTGCGCAGAGGGAGACCAGCCAGGAGAGAGTTGCAGTAATCAAGTCTGGATGTGACGAGAGACCGAACAAGCACCTGGGTGGCCTCTCTAGAGAGGAAGGGTCGAATTCTCCGGATGTTGTACAAAAGAAATCTGCAGGACCGAGTTACATTTGCAACATGACTTGAGAACGATAACTGATCATCCATGACTACACCAAGGCTTCGAGCTTCTGTAGATGGAGTGACCAGTGAGTTCTCAAAGGTGATGGCAAGATAATTTTTTGGTCCAGCAGTTCCCGGGATGTACAGCAGCTCTGTCTAGCTGGGGTTAAGTTTGAGGTGGTGAGCCGCCATCCAAGAAGAGATGTCAGCGAGGCATGCTGAGATGCGGGCAGAAACCTGTGTGTCAGATGGTGGGAAAGAGAGCATAAATTGAGTGTCATCGGCAATTCTTGTCACATCAGTGTCACATTAACCACCCAGGAACAGCTTTAATTATCTAATAATCTCAGTTTATGATGAGTGCAACCCAAATAAACCAGCCAATATTATCATTATGTCATTTAAACATACCATCATCTACCGTCAAAGAACTAATGGCACTTTTGTATTTATTTAGGTTTGATTAAATCTGCACTGTTTTGTTTTTTTTTTATTCCAGGCCGAAACCTTGCTCTCAGTGGAAAAGCCACTCAGTCGTCCTTGGTTAGAGCACCTTGGAGACAACTCGGACACGCTTCTAATGCCATAGATGGAAATACCAATTTTAACTTCAATCATGGGTCTTGCTCTCACACTGCAACCCAAAACAACCCCTGGTGGAGGGTAGATCTCTTGGATGAGTACACAATAACTACCATCATCATCACTAACAGAGGAGATTCTGTACCAAAAAGGATCATTGGGGCTGAGATACATATTGGAAACTCTTTAGTCAACAATGGAAACAGCAATCAGCGGTGAGAGAAACCTAAGATGATTAATGTAATTCATTCACTTACATTATATTTAAAATTTTTGAGATGCTAGATCACAGCCACCAGAATGGAATAATAAAGGTGATCCTGGTAACGTCAAGTGTACAAAGAGCTAATACATTAATACAATAAATGTAACATGTAAATGTAGCATGACAGCGCGGAACATGTAGATTTCATTAAATGCCTGATTGTCTGAGTTTTTCAAGCAGACCTGTTTGAAGGATTTACTGAGAATCAGTAAATGTCCATGTTTGATCCTGTTTAATGTGAGTGGTACAGGCCAGGGAAGGTATTATTTTCCCTTAGGTATATTCATCTAGGTCTGAAGGCCAATGGAAGCAAAATAATCTGCTAGATAGGTGTGCCTAATGGGTGTATGGTTTGTGGGATTGTAAAATATTTGTACAGTAAAGAAATATTAAATGAACTGGCAATTTCTAATAATAAATATTGTTCCTGTCTTTAGAACTGGGTGATTCCTGAATACAGCTTTAAGACACACATCCAGTCTCCTTGTTCAAAGTTCATACTTTCTTTTTTCAGTGTTGGGGTGATTACTTCCTGTCCCCATAGAGGATCCCAAACCTTCCACTGGGATAAAGGAGTCTCAGGGCGTTATGTCAATGTGATCATACCTGGAAATAAGCGAGTCCTTACTCTCTGTGAGGTTGAAGTCTATGGGTATCCCACTCCACATGGTGAGGATAAAAGATCTTCAATTGTCTACTCACATGTTCACTCACAGCACTGATCTACTATTAGAAGATTCTTTTTACACCCAAACATAAAAGTCACTTTCACAATCTATTAATGTGGATATGAGATCCCACATAATTCATCTTACTTTGAAGAGTTAATAAATGGAGAACAGATATATCAGATACCAGTATGATACTTTTGGATCGGTCATCAAGAGGTTTCCAGTTTGATCTCTGGTGCTGATAACTTGTCTTACGGGGTGGGTAGGGTGGCCCTCCATCTCCAAGTGTGTTAAGCTCAAGTGGTATTGCATTAGCAACATTTTTGATATACACTATATTGCCAAAAGTATTCACTCACCCATACAAATAATTGAATTCAGGTGTTCCAGGTGTAAAGAACCAAGCACCCAGGCATGCAGACTGCCTCTACACACATTAGTGAAAGAATGGGTCGCTCTCAGGAGCTTAGTGAATTCGTACCATGGTACTGTGATAGGGTCGTGAAATTTTCTCGCTACTAAATGTTCAGTCAACTGTCAGTAGTATAATAACAAGGTGGAAGCAATTGGGAATGACAGCAACTCAACCAGAAAGTGGTAGGCCACACCGAGCAGGGGCAGGGGATGCTGACACATTGTAAGCAGAGGCAAAGTGTCAGATGCAGTGGTGTAAAGCACAAAGTGACGAAATTTGATGGTTGACAGGAGAATGGTGCTTGTCTGACTGCATTGTGTCAAGTGTAAAGTTTGGTGGAGGGGGATCATGGTGTGTGATTGTTTTTCAGGAGTTGAGTTCGGCCCGTTTGCTCCAGTAAAATGAACTCTTAAGAGATTTTGGTCAATTTCATGCTCCCAACTTTGCGGGAACAGTTTGGGGACGGCCCCTTTCTGTTCCAACAGGACTGCGCAGCAGTGCACAAAGCAAGGGCCATAAAGACACGAATGAGCGAGTTCAGGGTAGAAGAGTCCTGACCTCAACCCGACAGAACAGCTTTGTGATTAATGAGAGCGGAGACTGCTAGCTGGGACTTCTGTTCCAACATCTGTGTCAGACCTTACAAATGCGTTTCTGAAAGAACGGTCAAAAATTTCCATAAACACTAAACTCCTAAACCTTGTAGAAAGAATTCCCAGAAGAGTTGAAACTGTTATAGCAGCAAAGGGTGGCCCGACATCATATTAAACCCTATGGATTAAGAATGGGATGTCCCTCAATTTCATATGCATGTGAAGGCAGGCAAGTGAATACTTGGTAATTTAGTGTATGTGGTGGAGCTTCATGTGTCTTGGAGGAAGACCATGCTGCCAACAATTGTAATACATGATGGAGGGAGGTGATAAATGCTAGCATTTTCACTGGGATGTATTTAATTATACACAACAGTATAGGGTTTCAGATGTTCAAAATCAACTGTAAAATTTAATCCAGCCATTTTCTTTACAAGGAGCTGGTTTATTGAACTGCATATGACTCTCACAAATTGTACCGCTGTGTTAGATTTTAGTGACGCATTACTCCTTATTTTCTGTGTAGGACGGAATGTAGCGCTAAAAGGACGAGCTACACAGTCCAGCCTTTATCAACATTATTTTGCATTCGCTGCCATTGATGGAAACCGATATAGCCATGGTACCTGCTCACACACTAACAATGACTTCAGTCCCTGGTGGAGACTGGACCTTCTGAAACAACACAAGGTCTTCTCCATCTCCATCACCAATAGGCAGGATGTCTATGCTAAGAGGCTGCATGGGGCTGAAATCAGAATTGGTGATAGTCTGGACCATAACGGGAATGGCAATCCTAGGTAAACTGCCTTCAGAAAGACACAGTAGCTTCATTTCCAGGAACTTTCTAAAAAAAATTACTAGTGTTAATTACGTGTTAAAAGAGTTTTCCAGCATCTTTTGATGATAGAAACTCTTTGTGTAACAATGTAATTTCTTGACTGTTTTGTTTAAATGTAATCTCCTTCCTTTGTCTATAGGTGTGGTGTATTCACAACCACTTCTACTCCTACTTTGACCTTTCAGTGTAACGGGATGGAAGGCCGCTACATTAATGTTGTAATTCCAGGAAGGAAGGAGTATCTCACACTGTGTGAGGTGGAGGTGAATGGAGTTCCTCTGCTCTAAGGAACCTCTCAGCCTTTGCTTTGCTGATTTGCTGTGTCAGTTGGAAGCTGTGATTGCTCTTTAACTGAAATGTAATGTCTGAGGTCTTAGCAGGATGGATAAGATGAATATCAAATCCAGCAGACAAAATTTTGGGAATCAGTTAAATGTTAAATCATGCTACAAAAATAAATCTGGATAATAACCAGAATGATGTTAAATGTTAATTGTGGTGCAACAAAATAAACAAATTCATGAGAATGCATGAACTGAACTCATTAATGGCATTAATATATAACATGAAGGGGACAGTGGGTTCAGCCAGTACGGATATCACTCACTGCCAAATATCCAAAGCCTACCATACATATAATAACGCAACCAGCAGCAAATGAAAGTTGAATATTTTGAGAGTAGTTGGCCTGCTCTGGGCCTGCAGGTACACTCTGCATTTGTACTAGACAATTCTCACATATTCTCACAGACTGTAAACACAATCTAAATACAGTTAGTAAGCATACGACGCAGCAAATGACAACAAAATAATACAAAAACATGTGCTAGAAAGTGGAAAAGCAAGCTAAACACAGAGACAGTGATGCCTCGAACGGTTTTGCAGTACTGAGCCGTTTACTCTCGGTTAGGAGATTTCTGTATATTAAGGATCAAGTGCAACTTGAAGTTTTGACGTTCGTATAAATTTAACCAGAGCACTATGAACGTACATGGACAAAACATGAGCAAAAAGGGGCAGGAATGATAAAAATCCCACCACAGATCAATTACTTCATACCCATAATACTCACTACCCCTACATACAAATGGTTTAAACCACTGGAAAAGTAAAAAATGATGAATCTTTCTTTCAACATTGCAAAAAATAAAAACAGAATGGGGTCTCGAAAAGCCAGACTTAATTTATTTTCCAGCAAACCAAATACAGTATTTATGCACATGGATGTAAATACATACAAATCCATGGCTAGAAATAGAACAGAACTATGCTGCCCCACCTCAACAGTAGTCCCATTCCTTCCATAGTCAATCAAAAATAGATTACTGTCATAACATCCCTATCTGCTCAACTCTGACTGTCTGGTGTAAACCCAATAAAATGTTGGAGGACCAATTCTTGAAATTCCAAATACTGAAATCTATATAAAAAAATCAAATGAAATTTATCTACATTTCAGACACGAAAACAACACAAAAAAAACAACACCTCACAAAATATAATGGGAAAATTAATTTCCGCCCAATGCTAATACGTTGTTTGCTAAAGATGCAGGCTACAGAAGAAGCTGTAGTTTTCCACATTAGCATAGCAATCTTCTCTGTATCGATATAATTTTTGTATATGTGTCGACATAGCAAGCACACTCCACATTGGCCACAACGCTCCAATATGCAGTCATAACAAGCTTTCAAACACAAATAGAAAGGATGCTCAAAAGACTTGGAATTCTTTGCATACTCACATCTGCCAAGCACTTTACGAGGACAGTTTTCCAATACTTCTGAGTCAAAGCTCTTTCAGGTATGCTTGATCATTTGGTCTTATCATCTGCAAAGAGTCACAGGAGACCAAAATTAAGAGGCCTCGTCATTACCGGCCTTTGAGGTGTCAACAGGACACCAGATGTGCCTCTCAGACCTGCCCTCATGCAGAAAGCTTGTTAAGACACGGGCGGCATATGGGAACGCCGTGGGCAAGGCTGAGTGTGCTTCCTACGGCAACACATATACTAAACGTGGATCGATACAGAGAAGGTTAGCATGGCCCATGCGAAAGGTTGACATGCAAACCTGTGAAGAGCTCCATGTTTTACGCTGTCTAACTTTAAATCAGTCACATCCCTGCTTCTGCATTTTTGCTCCTTGGGGTTTATATGTGAATGCATTAAAATTGGCTGCAAGGGCTGCTAAGTAAAGAGCACTGCACCCAGGGACTCCTTATGAATCTTTCACTCAGGTTGAAGGTGGGGCTATGGTGTCCTCAAGGCCCAACCTGATCACGCCTTGCCCTGTCACCCTCTTCCTTCATTCAGCTTGGTCAAGAGGGTCGGGTCATGTACCATCTTTGAGAATTTCCCCACTGCGAGACTAATAAAGGATTATCTTATCTTATCTTATCTGCCTTCAAGTCTGCCAGAGTTGTCCCTATCCTAAAGAAGCCAACTCTCGACAGCTTGGACATCGGCAACTACAGACCCATCTCTCCTCTCTCTTTCCTCTCAAAGATTCTCGAACGTTCTGTCTACAACCAACTGTCTCTCTTTCTCAGTCTGAACAATCTACAGGACCCTAACCAGTCTGGCTTCAAATCTGCACACTCTACTGAAACTGCTCTCATTGCAGTTACAGAGAAGCTCCATGCAGCTAAAGCTGCCAAACTGTCATCGGTTCTGAACCTTCTTGACACAGTGGACCACAATACCCTCCTGTTTATCCTTGCCGGCCTTGGAATTACCGGCTTTGCATGGCGATGGTTTGCATCATACCTGCAGGGACACTCATACCAGGTAACATGGCAGGGGGACACGTCCGCTCCTTGTAATCTCTCCACTGGTGTTCCACAAGGCTCTTGGTCCTTTTCTTTTCTCACTCTACACTAGTTCTCTTGGTAAAGTGATATCCTCTCATGGATTCTCTTACCCCTGTTACGCTGATGATACTCAACTCATCCTTTCTTTCCCACCGTCTGACACACAGGTTTCTGCCCGCATCTCAGCATGCTTGCTGACGTCTCTGCTGGACGAAGAAACGATCTTGCCATCTCCTTTGAGAACTCACTGGTCACTCCTTTTACAGAAGCTCGAAGTCTTGGTGTAGTCATGGATGATCAGTTATCGTTCTCAAGTCATGTTGCAAACGTAACTCGGTCCTGCAGATTTCTCCTGTACAATATCCGGAGAATTCGACCCTTCCTCTCTAGAGAGGCCACCCAGGTGCTTGTTCAGTCTCTCGTCACTTCCAGACTTGACTACTGCAACTCTCTTCTGGCTGGTCTCCCACTGCGCACCATCAGGCCCCTGCAACTCATCCAGAATGCAGCGACATGGGTCGTCTTCAATGTCCCTAAATTCAGCCATATCACTCCACTGCTGCGTTCTCTTCACTGGCTTCCTGTAGCTGCCCACATCAGATTCAAAACCCTGATGCTGGCCTACAAAGCCAAGAACGGACCAGCTCCTCCATACTTGATGGCAATGGTCAAAAGCCGATCCGCACCAAGAGCCCTACGAGCTTCAAGTACGGCTTGTCTCGACCCGCCATCCCTCAAAATCCACGGAAGACAAGCGTCCAGGCTTTTTTCTGTCCAGGCACCGAAGTGGTGGAACGAGCTTCCCCTGAGTGTCAGAACGGCCGAGTCGCTCGCTGTCTTCAAACGCAGACTGAAGACCCACCTCTTCCGAGAGTACTTGGACGGCTTATTGTCTTGTGTTTAGTAGAGTCTAAGCTTAGAGGTATCTTTGAACTATTAGTCTATTCTAACTAGCTAAGGTTTTCTTGGGTAAATAGCAAAGCACTTTGTAAGTCGCTCTGGATAAGAGCGTCTGCTAAATGCCATGAATGTAAATGTTTCCAAGACCCCTCTGCAATTCTACTCAGGCCGTTTGCTATGCATTCAAAGTAAGTTAGTCACATCCCCACTTCTGCCCTTTATCGCCTTGAGAACAGTAGTCAAGTCATGTCAAGTCAAGTCAAATTTATTTGTATAGCACTTTTTACAACTGTTGTTGTCACAAAGCAGCTGTACATAATTAGTAATTAGAAAAAGACCTGGATAACTATTTACTTATTATTGATAAAATAACAGTGTAGAAAGATCAGAGATGTGCTTTAGCAACTTATTTGATCAACAGAGCAAAGAAGGAAACTGTTTATGTACCAAAGTGTCAACAGGACACCAGATGTACCTCTCAGACCTGCCCTCTTGCAGAAACCTTGTTGAGACACACGCTGCATATGGGAGTGTTGTGGGCAAGGCTGAGTGTTCTTCCAATGGCAGCACTTATAATAATAAAATTGGATCGATACAGAGAAGATTAGCATGGCACCTGCAAAAGGATAACTGTAAATATAGCACATCCCCGCTTCTCCCTGTAGCTCCTTAAGGATAGTATATGAATGCATGAAAATTGCCTGCGAGGGCTGCTAAGTAAAGAGCACTGCACGCAGGGACTCCACATGAATCTTTCACTCAGGTTCAAATGTAGGGCTATGGTGTCCTCATGCCTCGGCCTGTCTAAATAAATATTACTGATCATTTACATACATTAACCTTTTTCTCTCCACTGTTGGAAAGATATTAAAGAAAGTTATCTGAATACACAGAAATAAAGTCAACTTCAGCGCTCAGTAAAGGGGACTCAGAATTTGACAGGCAGTGATGCTTTTCAAGCACTTCAGTCTGTCATGGCTGGTTAGGGGATGAACACTCACAGAGATAAAGGTGCACATATTTGTCACTGTACACTGTACAGCGAAATGTGTCCTCCACATTTAACCCATCTGGTAGTGAACACACACTCACACACACACACACACACACACACACACACCCACACACACCCCCAGAGCGGTGGGCAGCCAACTCCAGTGCCCAGGGAGCAGAGAGGGTAAAGGGCCTTAGTGGCAGTGACAGTGGCAGTGACAGTGGCAGCTTGCTGAGCCCGGGAATCGACAACCCTGTTATCGATATCCCGGTGCTCTAACCACTGAGCCACCACTGCCCCATGATGGGGTCAATGCAAGTACTTTTAAAAACATAAAAGGGGGGAAATACACAGTACAAACAAAAGCAAGTAAAGCAGCAACTAAATGACTTAAATAGGAAAGCAACATAAACTTGACAACCAAACGGGCAAACACAAAGCACACCTGAGACCGGGGTGCTCTGAGAGCTGAGCTGGGTGAGCAGGATAGGGAGAATGGCAAAAATACAAACAAACCTTCCAGGCAGTGCCTGGGGAGACTAAGGGGAAAACTAAGGACACGTGTGAATCTCGCAGAGACTACTCAAAACTGGGGGGAGAGAGCTGGGGAACCGGCCGCTGAACCATAAATGGCTAGGCAGACCAAACCTGAAGATGCAATCCTCATGAGCAAACTGCTCCAGTTGTCTCAGGTTTGAAGGGTGCCTTTTCCAGACGGCATGTTTCAGCTCCATCCAAAGATGCTCAATAGGACTTAGGTCAGGGCTCATAGAAGGCCACTTCAGAATAGTCCAATGTTTTCCTCTTAGCCATTCTTGGGGGTTTTCAGCTGTGTGTTTTGAGTCATTATCCTGTTGCAAGACCCATGACCTGTGACTGAGACCAAGCTTTCTGACACTGGGCAGCACATTTCTGTCTAGAATCCCTTGATACTCTTCAGATTTCATTGTACCCTGCACAGATTCAAGACACCCTGCGCCAGATGCAGCAAAGCAGCCCCAGAACATAACAGAGCCTCCTCCATGTTTCACAGTAGGGACGGTGTTCTTTTCTTGATATGCTTCGTTTTTCCATCTGTGAACATAGAGCTGAAGTCAGTCCTTGATAAGGTTCTGCAACTTCCCTTCATCAGTATCTAATTACTGATCTGGAGTGGGATAACCATAGACCTCGACCTCACAGGGAGTCAGAAGCTGGTTATTTCCAGGGATGACCACGTTAACGTAACAACCTGAGAATCCTTTCTCAAACTTGAAGATCATGGATTTTTCTGCTGGGATGGTGCCGATCACCCTAGCACTAAAGAGAATAGACAACACAGTACATATGTAAACATACATTTCAGGAATATCTGCAAATGACAGGTCATTTTTACTACACTCTTGGCAATAATGGTTTTAAATAGTACTGAAAAGCGTTCATTTTGGAACCTCTATATTTCTATATTTTCATATTTTTATATTTTATTTTTTGACTTAAATTTAACTTAAATGTAACTTTTATTTTATTTATTTAATTTTTTTTGCACTTTAAAGGTTTAGTTTAAATTTAGATCTTATTGAATAGCTTTGATGTGGGCAGACTGTCAAAAAAGCATTTCACTGCAAGTTATACTGTGTATTACTATGGATGTGACAAATAAAATTTGATTTGAGTTTGATTTGATATAAGGCCCTACATGGCCTCGCTCCTGAGTACCTGCGGGGTCTTATTGTATACTACGAACCATCAAGACTACTTAGATCTCAGGGTGCTGGCCTCTTACTCATGCCCAAAATTCAGAAAACCTCAGCAGGGGGAAGAGCCTTTTCTTATAAAGCCCCCCAACTCTGGAATAACCTTCCAGATAATGTTCGGGACTCAGACACAGTCTCAATCTTTAAATCTAGGCTGAAACTCATATGTTTAGTTTAGCTTTTGGTAATTAATGTTTCTTAGATAAAGGTTGAAGGTCCAGGAGTTTGCGGACCCAGGGAATTGTAGTACACTGAGATGCTGGAGCTGTCGTCTCGCTGCTTACACGTGATCACTCAGGTTTCTTGACGGTGGAGCAGATAGATGCTGGTGTTTTCAGGGTGCACCCGTGTCCGTGTTACCTTCTGGCTCTCTCCTTTTAATTAGGCTGTTATAATCAGACCTGCCGGAGTCGTCAGACACACTGTGATGCGGATGCTCAACATTCTCCGCCCTCCATAAAATTCCTCTCAGAACTAACTTTCTCTTTCTGTCCCCTCTACCTGCGTCAAACCAGCTGCCACCTACCAGGTCCGGCCAGCGGTCGGAAGCTGGTCATCAAGAATTACTCCAGATGTCATGGTTGTGAGCTTGGATGCAGAGACAGATGTAAGCACAGAGGATTGCTGTTCCCATTGTCCAGTAAGGAGTTTCCGATGTGTATCTCAGCTCCATTGATTCTCTCTGGTGCAGAGTCTCCTCTGTTAGTGATGCTGATGGAGGTCACTGTGTTCTCATCCAGCAGGTCCACTCTCCACCAGGGTTTTTTCTGCCACTCAGTGGCACCCGGCGGACCCATGGTTGTAGTTTGAATCAGTGTTTCCATCTATAGCGTTGTAGGCATGACCGTATGGCGCCCAGGGGTTATTAACCAGGGTGGACTAAGTGGCTTTTGCACGTATTTGTCACTGTACAGTGTGGACTGTACAGCGAAATGTGTCCTCCGCATTTAACCCATCTGGTAGTGAACACATACTCACACACACACATGTGTTAGGGGCAGTGAGTACACACACACCCAGAGCGGTGGGCAGCCAACTCCAGCGCCCGGGGAGCAGAGAGGGTAAAGGGCGTTGCTCAAGGGCCCAACAGTGGCAGCTTGCCGAGCCCGTGAATCGAACCCACAACCCTGTTATCGATATCCTGGCGCTCTAACCGCTGAGCCACCACTGCCCCATAAAATGCAAGGTTTTTTGGCTGTGCAGTCCAGATTTGTTCTGTAAAATATAAAGAAATTAGGTAATTAGAGGTAGGTAATTATTTAGTGTGGTGGGAGGGGTGGGGAACTGAAGAGAGATTCATCCAGGGAGCCATACAAAAAAGAACCTACAACACGTATATGTAAGGGCAATGCGTACCTTTCGTGGCTGCCAATTCAGGGAAAGCACTGATGGTTACCATCACCAGCAGGTAAAACATGAGGCATCCTTATTCTCAGCCTCTAGGCTGAGGGTGTTTTTTTGTTGAATCTTGTTTGAAATTTATTGTCTATCTTTGTTTGAGTGCAGCATTTTGTGTGTCTTCTTTGTTTGCCGTTCCTGACGTTTTTCCCCACCACTTCTTGGAGTGTTTTTTTTACTTCTTTTTTGCACCTCCTCTGTAAATGCAGTGGTGACACACTGCTCTTTGGTTCAGTGGGTTGCTGGTTTTCACCTGGCTTCCAGTACACTAAGCTAAACATACCCAATCATCCTTTTCCCTCGTTTGCCTTTCTGAATATCCGTTTCTCGTTTTTTTAATTTTGCTCCCCTTATTAATATTATTATGTTTACCCAGTTAACCTTCTGAAATTGAAAGTTTAAAGACTGTGTAAGCCCAGTAAGAACAGACTGTATTTCAGAGCACGTCTGCATTGGCATCACATACATAGTTATCTAACCTACCTCCTGCTCAGACCCATACTTGACACATTACACTTATTGATACACATGTATTGTTACCCAATTCATGATTTCCAAACTACTATTGAAAAAATACTAATAATGAGGTCTTTCTACTCGTGTGTTATAATCGTGAGGAACCATCTGGTGAACTTTCAACAGCACATGCTGACATGTACAATATAGTTCCTCTTTTCATTAAGAGTTAGTCCCTGGTAGGTCCCAGCATCTTTCCCGCTTACTCAATAATCTCTTATTACACTACACATAGGAGAATTTAGAGAGCTGCTAAATGATTGCTCAACTCCCAGTAAAGCAATTAAAATCTAAACATCTGGTTTCAAACCTCTGCAGACTGAGGCCTATCAGCCACTTCTGAGGTAGTATGGTATACCTTACCATTCATAAATATCTCACCTACTTAAAAACATGAATGCCAAAGCGTTACCTCAGATCTGGTGATGTGAGAGCAGTATGAATGTCATTTATCTATTTTTGTTAAACTTTCTTAAGAATAACCAGCTCAGGGTGATGATCCTGTGCTCACCCTTGTGCTCCAGTGGTGGAAGGAGTCCAGAGCGGTCGAATGTTACACCCCATGGCCCCATCATTAAAGCTGTTCCTTATGAGGCAGTGTTATGGGCTACACTGGGAGACAACAGTTTTAGGGAGGTTGGTGTTTCAGCTTCTGGTTCCTTGCAGCCTGTGCACAAGGGTTTCCAAGACTTTCCAACGACTCCAACTGATCAGGTGCCCCAAAAGAAAAGAGTCACAGTTACACCACATTTCACCATCAGTAAAGATCCAGTCACCTTGTTAATTAACTCACAAGAGCATATAGTGATTAAATGGTTCTGGCCCTCTTTTACTGTCCCTTACTGTTCTGAATCCTGTGTTTCCTGCAATGCTGCTTTTTGACCATTGCTCTGTTTGATCTGGTTTACTGGTGTGGTCTGTTTATTTAGATTCTGAGGTTTATGATGTGTCACAGTATTAAACCCCTGCTTTTTGACAGGTGTACATCCTGCCAGGCTGAAACCGATTCCTTTTTTTAAAAGAAATTTTTAGTATCTTTTTTAGAAATATTTGAAACTGCTCTGAAGTTGAGAATGGAGGATGGAGGTTTACTGCATCAGAACCCTGAAAACAGCTGTTTGGGCAAAGAGGGCAGCTCTCAGGTGACTGGCTAAATAATAATTCTTCAAGTGCTTTAAGAAAAAGAAGGGTGTGATATAAAATAACAGTCCCATGGATCTTAAATTTCTGAATTTAAAGAAAGGCCAGGGTGGCAAAATATCTCTCTCATTTTAAAACATATAATATACAAAATACCTGTGCTTTCCTATTTTATATAAGGGATAGATAAACATTCATAGAAGACGACTTTACATGAACTAGAACCATCCAAAGCTCCCCAGAGGCATTCCTTACAGAAATACATGATAAATGAAAGAGCTTGGTCCAGTGGTCTTTGTTGTGTCCAGCACAAACAAACTTAGCTACACACCGACACACACTACACTGGCCATTACATGTGTTTCTAACTGGAATGAATGCATGTCATTCCTCAAATACAGATTTTGACATTATGATATGAAGTAATATTTTATTGCAAAATTAGACATTAATAACTACCCAGTATATGTTCCTCAAAACCATACTCATAATCATGAGTCACAACCATAACCATAAAAAGTCTTACTCTGTTTATATTGTGCAATATGTACAATAAATGCTTGTATGTAAATGTATGTTTTATTACTTTTTATGGAATAAAATCCATCAATGAAACCAGTCACTGCAATGATCCCAAACATGTAAAATATGTAATGATCCATTTTTCTAAAAAAAAACAAAAAAGAAGAAAAATGAATACACAACATGAATGTAATTTCTGTCCAATATTTTAATTGTGCATAAATATATAAATATATTGGCATGTTTATAATACTATTTTCTGACACAATTACTATGAATACATCAGAAATCTGAGAATCACCTTGATGAAGCTGCAGAAGCTCTCAGAAAAGCCCACAGAGCATTGTTTGAGCCTGACGAATGAAACAAGCTTGTATTTATGGTCACAAAATAAGTTATAAAACTATTCTGTAATAAGTTCGATAACAGAAGGGGTCTTAGAACCGTGCGTCTTTCCATTTTTTTTACTTATCTTTTCTTCCTTGTTGCTGATAACTACTGATAATTACTGATTACCCATATTTCCTCATTGTAATAAACTGTGAACATGAAAGACTCTTTAAAGAGTTCATGAATGTTTTATAAATGAGATAAATGCACCAACAGCTATTTCTATACACATGCTCTTTATCCTGCAACAACAAGCAACAAGCAGCTTTAGGGTAACTTCCTTATCAAAGCAACACTGTTGTGCATAGTCCTACTTTCACATCTACCCCTTTTAAATGTCCCCTTCCATGCAAGCATTCCCCGAAAACCTCAGTTAAACGGAGCAGTTGCTCCTCTAGGACACTATAATGAGTTGAGTCATTACAAAAGAAACATCAGATGTTCTAATCAGTACATCAGCCAATGAATGCATGTGTCAACATTAACATTAACAATTTTGTCCCAACCCCAACTATAATACTTTACACAGTCCATTCAACCTGAATTGAGCCCTTGCTTAATTTTCCTCTCACCACATTGAGAGCACTCTGACAAGTCCATCAGATTCAAAACCCTGACGCTGGCCTACAAAGCCAAGACTGGACCAGCCCCTCCGTACTTGATGGCAATGGTCAAAAGCTGGTCTGCACCAAGAGCCCTTCGAGCTTCAAGTACGGTTGATTAACCTCCTCCTGATCAGGAGGGGTATGGGTTCTCTTACTGCAATTGTTGATAAGTTCATTCTCACAAGTTATGATGATAAAATGTTGTTTATGGAGCCTGAGGCATTCTAGTGAGGTCAACCTTTAGTCTAAATTGGTGGAGTTCCCCTTTTTAAGCCTTCTATAAAGCTCTGCCTGACACAAGGTGAGCTTCAGTGAATCTGATCACATCCGAGAGACGACTCTATCTGATCTGTTTGTAGAGAAATGGATCATCACCTGTTTTACCTGCTGGGAGTGATTACAGTGGCTGCTTCCACCGATGCTTCATCTATGAAAGGTAAACCTCAGTTTTATCATATATAGTTATGCATATATAGTTATATCCATAATTTTCAACTAGTTTTGACACATTGGATGTTGAAGAGGCTAGGTTCTCTGATTATAGAGCAGTTGTGCTTAGCTCAGCTTTTACTGGGCACTTCCATGTTCCTGATTTAATGTTGTTTGTCTATGTATGTCAGTTCATGCACAGCTAGTGATTTTTTGTAAATGGTTTTGCTCATCCCAATTGTTCAGCTGTTCTTGATACTGTTGCCCTTATCAAACCTAGAGTTCAGTTAAATTCAGCCAATGAGAAAATTACTCAGGCTTGTAGAAGACTACATATAACCTTTTTTAAAAGTTGCTTAGCTACTTAACTATCTGTTAAATCCACTAGGTAAGTATACTGATTGTGCATTATAGTTAAAAACTGTGACAGACCTAAAGTTTTGTTTGGCACTTTTAATGCTCTGCTTCAACCTTCACTTGGGTTTGAATATTATCCTCATGGCAGTGTGAGAATTCTACCACTTTTTAAATGTAAGATTGAAACTATCAAATCCCATATTACATCCTTAGAGCTGGATTTTCTACCTTCCAAGCCGTGCCCAGTGGTTTAGGAGAGTTTGGGGATGCTTCAAATGTTAGAATGAACAGATATAATATTTAGAAAAAAGCCAACAACCTCACCTCTTGGTGTCATTCACCCACTGCTCTCTTTAATATTACCAAGACTTTTTCAAACAAGGAGTATTTACACCACAGCTTAACAAAAACATAACATTGGTTAAGGGAAAATGTATAATTGTCAGATGATCAGTAATATAATTCCAAGTAATCTGTAAACTGTTTTCTGATAACCTTATATATACACTATATTGTATATATAATATACCAAAATATTGGGATATTTCTAAGTCATTGAAATCAGGTGTTTCATTCAGTACCATTGCCACAGGTGAATAAAATCCAGCCTCTAGCCCTGCAGTCTGCCTTTCTTCCACACATCAGTGAAAGAACGGGAGGTTCTAAAGAGCTCACTGAACTCCAGCGTGGTTCTGTATGTAATAGGAGACACCGCTGCACCAACAAAAACAAGTGAGCTGGTGAAATTTTCTCCCTCCTAGATCTTCCTCCATCAGCTGTGAGTGGTGTTATTATTGAACAGTGGAAGAGTTTAGGAGGAACAGCTCACAGAGAGCAGCTCAGCCACCGAGTGTCTGTCAGACCACGTAAAGTTACAGAGCGGGGTCAGGGCCGAGTGCTGAGCTCAGAACAGAGGGCAGAAAAGCCTCCAACTGATGCAGAGCTTCACACCTGCTGCTGCTGGTAGAGTTTAGGACCAGCTACAGATTAATACAGCCTAGTTAGAATGGTTAGAATGGGGTATCAGAAAAGCTCCTGTAGTTTCCCAATACTCTTGCCCATACAGTGTATATCTTGACCTTATAATCTCTGTGCTTTGCATACTCTTGAGTACACTGAGTGCTAGTTAAGCAACTGCTAAGTATAAAAGTTCTTCCATATTCCAGTAACTTATGCAGTAACAGAGTTCTAGTGTATGTTATGTCTGGGTGAATGGGGAAGTACAAAGAGGCCCAGGGCGAGGATGACAAAACACAGCTCTTACCAAAGATGCTTATCTTTGCTTATCTGTCCCAGAAAGCCCCGCCCCCTCAAATGTTATGTAGAAATGATGGATGCATGCTTCTGTCTTTTGGGCTCTCATGTCCTTGTTTTTGATGTTGTACTTCAGGTTTCTCTTTGCAAAGGTAATAAACCCATTCAGTTTATGGAATGTCAGAGTCTCCAAGACTCTTGTCTTCACAGCTGTTCCACCACAGTTGATGCTACAGTTACTCAGTAACTAAGTAATCATAACCAATTTTCAAATCGCCCTTTGTCACTAAACTATTGGGAGAGGTAGATTATTCTCAGCTTCCACCATTTATAAGCTTTATTCATATTTGTAGAGTGTATATTGTAGAGTATTTTTGTATTTTTGGTTTTAATGCTATGCACACCTCTCAACATATTTTACTACAACTACAAAATTACATTGGAATAAACTTAAAGGAAAATTACCTTAATGAACTGCTTTGATAAATGCCATATAACCCAATCTTGTCAACCTTGTTGTTTAAAAATCATGTAATGTTATTTTCTGGATTTTTTTTAGATTCTGTCTCTCACAGTTAAAGTGTATCTACGACCTCTCCATTCTTTGTAGGAGGAAAAACTTGTAAAATCTGCAGTGTTTCAGTATTTTCTTTTGTGCTACTAATTCATTACAAGATATTCTCTTTATATATCTGTATGTCCATTAAAGGGCTATCATGAACTTGAAAAAGATGACATTTATTTTATTAGTACAACATGCTAAGATGACCCAGTAGGTTTTTCTAATAATTTAATTTGTCTCTTATTCAATCCTCAGCTCACTGCAGGACTCTGCTTTTGACTGTTTATCTGCAGAACTTTATCATTCACTCACATTTTCATCTTTTGGATTTGTCAGGCCTTCGCTATTGCTCCCTCCCCTGGGGCGATCACAGGTCGCCGCCCACAGGCCCAGGACTTCCGCTTTGTTTCCTGGGAGCATTTAAATAGCTCTCTTTCTGCTACTCTCCGCCGTCCTCCACGTGATCGTGGCGTGTTCATGTTGGCTGGTATTCGGATCTGGTTTGAGTTATCTCTAAGTCTGGTTCTAGAGGCAAGCACGTTACGTTCTTTCTAGTTCACGAGGTAGTCACGGCATACTCATATTCAACGGCTTGCCCTGTTATCTGGCCAGGCAGCTGGTTCTCCGGATACCCCTTTTGTTTTCACAGAGCACAGCTCTGGTTCTCAGTTCTAGTTTTCCCTGCATCCCAAGCTAGGCTTGTGGGTTTCGGTTGTCCCCGTCCCTAGTTTACATCGCTGTTATCTCCTGCTCATCTCCTGTCACTCCCAGCTCCTCCAAGTCCCAGGTTTGCTGTTTTCACCACTTGGTTTGTCACGTTCTGTTTGATTTCCTGTTTTGGGCATTAGTTTGCTGCTCATTGTTTTCATTGCACCCTCTTTTGTTTCTCTGCTGTGTTGAAATAAAACTTTGCTTAGCTCCATCTCTCCGCACACGCCATGACAGGATTGATGCCACATTTATCATTTTATTTCTCTTAATTCAGTTCAGTTTTATTGTTGTTTTTATTCCTGTTTTGCTGTTTATTCTGATCCGGTGTCGACCTGAGGAGGACAGGTTCCTCTTTTGAGTTTTGTTTCCTCTCTAGGTTTCTTCCTCTCTGCCTGAGGGAGTTTTATCTTGCCACTGTTGCCACTCAAAAGAGGCTCGGACCTGGATCTCTGTAAAGCTGCTTTGTGACAACGTTTCTTGTAAAAAAAAACCCTCTATAAATAACATTGAATTGAATGATCTATCAATGTAATGTGGTGTTTGTTCTATTTAACAAGTTACCTGATTACCACTGATTTACCACAGATTTTATTATTAATAGAAACCCAATACATGCTACATTAAAAAAAAGTGTTTACTCAGCTCTGAAGTGATTTACAGAATTTCTAAAAAAAACAAAAAAAACAATTCAAGATCATAAATGTAGAATAAAATAACTAACCTGACCCACAGAACTCACAGATGACTGAATGATGCTGATGCTGATGAATATGTTTGTTTAAAACTGACTGAATCTGTATGCTGTATACTCTTTATTATTATTATTATTATTTTTTATGTGTTTTCTGTACTACACTTGTTGTTCATCACATTTTATGCATAATAAAGTGGTTAATATATACACTGCTCAAAAAAATAAAGGGAACACTCAAATAACACATTCTAGATCTGAAAGGTATGAAATATTCTCATTAAATACTTTGTTTTGTACAAAGTTGAATGTGCTGACAACAAAATCACACAAAAATCATCCATGTAAATCAAATTTATTAACCAATGGAGGCCTGGATTTGGAGTCACACACAAAATTAAAGTGGAAAAACACACTACAGGCTGATCCAACTTTAATGTAATGTCCTTAAAACAAGTCAAAATGAGGCTCAGTATTGTGTGTGGCCTCCACGTTCCTGTATGACCTCCCTACAATGCCTGGGCATGCTCCTGATGAGGATATATTAAATTGGTGAAGAACCTTGACAATTACTTTTTAAATCTTTAAAAGGTTCTTCACACACATCTCTTTTACAGAAATGGTTATTTATGGAACCTAAAGTGGTTCTTCTGTGGCATCACTCAAAGAACCGTTTGTAGCACCATTGTAGAGATTTGTTTCATGAGGATGTGAGAATGAACTGTTTAATCTGACTTTCAATGTTAAGTTTTTCATTTGAATTTAAAAAGACAAGTAATTCAAAAGTAACTAAAAGTAATCAGATTACGATACTTCTGGATTACATTACAATTACAGTTTTGAACAGGTATCAGTTATCTTTAATGTTACTTAATCATATAATAAGTATTTAATAAATTATTAATAAAATAACTAAATGAAAGGACAATCATATATCCTCTTTCCAGTCCAGTGCTCTTTGGAGTTCCATCTACTGGGAAATTCTTCGACCGGCCATCCTTCCAAGACAGCTCTTCAAGGCTCCCCATTTGCAATTAAATGCTTCTACCTACATTTTCAAGGGTTGTCTGACCCTAGAGCTGTGTTTCTTTCTTAAGTCCTACAGTCCTTCCTCTACACCTGCATCTCCCTGCTGACTGCTGTCCTAGCACTGATTAACCTCCCTCTGGCCAAGAGGAGGAAAGGTTTTCCTGCTGCTACTGGTAAAGAACTCGGTCTCTCACTGGATTACAGGAATTAGAACAGAGTATTGTTTGCCGTTGTAAAGAATGGAAGTATGGTATTAGGTAGGTGCTCTTGTGGAGAGGTGAATACTTAGCTCCATGAAGAGACACGCAGGGAACACGTCGTGCAGGGGTTTCAGACTCAGTTTTAATGAGCAATAAGAGCACCTAGACTTCGCTCGTCACAACTTCCCAGACAACACCAGCTGGAGAACCCAAGCTACAACCCAGCACAGTTCACCACACGCACACACTCTCCCACGTTTTTCTCCACACTCTCCATTATTCGCTCTGGTTCTCACCATGCACATGCACACTGTACCCCTCCTTAAAGTGACCGTTACATATTCCCTCCCAAACAAAAAAGGTCTGACCCCAGCCGTCTACAAACAAGCTGTGTCGTACCATACATGGTAATTGCAGGGAATACTACATATATTACAGACAGAGTACAGAAACAAAGAAACAACAATACATAACCACAAACCCCCCTTTTTACCTGGAAAACCATGCCTTAGTACGTTTAGCAGGCAACCTAAAATAAAAAAGTATAAAACTTTATTTCCTTGCCCTCACTTGGTTCCCTTTACCATTCAGACATTTAAAAAACACTTTTTTCAACTTTTTAACAATATTAAACTTTCAACATAAACATGTGATTGCAAAACATGCACACAGTATGATCTGAAAACAGACTTTTTTTTACATGGCCTAGAAAACAAAAACATGTTCAGTGTGGTCAAATAAAGAAGTTAGTCCCGATTTAAACAGTCTGTGTGGTAGCGATTAGTCCATCTACATACAGCCCAGCCCGGCTGTCACTCTCTTCATAAGAATGGGTTGTGGAAATGTCAACATCAGACACAGACAAATGACTGGCCATACCAGTAGTGGTAGTGCTTATCAAACACCCAGTGTCAGATTTGTTTGTGTCTGAGAGTCTCTCTCTGAAGTCATAGCTATGAGCAGCTGGTCCGTCAGTATCATCTACAAACATATGAGCTAGCTCTGACAGTTCAACCAAATCAGCACTAGCAGGAATTGCTCCTCCTCCTCTATAGACTTATCAAGGACTTGAGGCTCTGGCTTTACAAAGAAGTTATGACTCAAACTGTCATCACCTGCCCTACCAGAGGAATTCTCCAAACTAACCAAAGAATCTGGCTTAGGGTGCGTAGTGGTCTGAGTGTCACTTGTGGGCCAAGTGTGAAATGGCTAAAGGTTGACTACATGCACAGCACCCATGTCTGAACCATCTTCTTTAGCCAAACAGTAGTTGACCTCTGAAAGCTTCTGAGCAATGCGATAAGGCCCACTGTACATAGGAGCCAGTTTAGCTCTTAGATTGGCCACTGCATCAGAGCGTGGATGACTTTTCAGACAAACTAAATCTCCTGTATGGTAAGTGACTGAACGATGGGAGGTATTTGTCCCATGTGTTGTGTTTGTCACCAACATACGCTCTAATTGCTGTCTTAAGCATACGGTTCACCCTCTCAGTAGCGTTAGTTTGGGGGTGGTAGGCAGTAGTGAGCCGGTGTTCCGTCCCCAATGCCTACACCACACGGTTAAAGAATTCACTTATGAAAGGTGTTCCGCAATCTGAAATCAGGTACCTAGGGGCACCGTGCCTGGCAAAGACTTCACTTTGAAATTTGCTTTCTGCAACCTGTGCTGTCGCCTCTTTGACAGCAGCCCCTTCCACCCACTTACTGAAGTAGCCAACAAAGACTAGGAGGTATGCATTTCCCGCCTGTGTACGAGGTAATGGACCCACAAAGTCTACTCCCGCAACTTCCCGGGGCTCATTTGCATGAACAGGAATGAGCATACCAGCTGGCTTTCTCAGAGAAGGCTTAGTGAGTTGGTACACTGGACATGTGAGCACGTACAACTTCATTTCTTTTCTCATCTTTGGCCAAAAGAAGCGCTGTCTTAATCTGGATAGAGTCTTTGTGAACCCCAAGTGACCAGCCATTGGGTGATCATGGTAATACTTTAAGAGCAACCCTCCATCGTTCTGGGACATACAGTTTAAGGCCACTCAATGGGTGCAAGCTACAGCTCAATCCCGTGTCTTGGTAGTATACAAGCTCGTCATGAACAGCAAACTTGGCTAGCCACTCATCCTCTGAGGAAGTGAGTTTTCCACCTTTTCCCGAATGTCTGTTACAACTGGGTCTTCCCTTTGAAGTTTCTGGAGCTGGTCCTTATCTGTCAGCTCCACCAATGTCTGGGAGCGCAAATCAAGACTACTACGGCATACCCAGGCAATAGATCAGTAGGTTCCTGGTCCACCTGCTGTGGATTTCTGGACAAGGCGGCAGGAACTCTGTTTTGATAAACAGGTTTATGGACGAACCGAATATCAAAGTCTTGCAGGCGAAGACACTATCTGGCCAAGCGCCCTGAAGGAGATGGATGGGACATGAGCCATTTCAGGCTACTATGGTCGGTGTAAACGGTTATTGGAAGACCTTCAATTTATGGCCTAAAATGCTGGAGAGCCCAAATAACACCCAAACACTACTTTTCTGTTGTGGAGTAGGGCTTCTCAGACTAATGAAGTGTTCGACTGGCATAGGCTATGACACCTCTCTTCCAGCGTTGTCACGCTGCATAAGCACTGCACCCAACCCTATGTCGCAAGCATCCGTATGAAGACAAAACGGACGGTACAAATCAGGGAAGCTCAAAATTAGTGCTGAAGTGAGGCAGCTTTTCAGATAATCTATTGCCTGCTGACAGTCTGAGTACCACACAAATGGGGTGTCGTGCCGGGTCAGGGCAAACAGAGGTTCGGCATGTTCACAAACCTCCGGTGGTAACTGGTAAGACCCAGAAACTGTCTGACTTGCCTCACATCTGACGGCACAGGAAAGGCCAACACAGCAATAATCTTATCTGTATTAGGAAGGATACCTTTGGGTGTGACTTTGTAACCCAGGAATTTGAGATCATCACAAAAAAATTGACATTTCCCCAATTTTAGGGACAAACCTGCCTGCTCAAGCCTCAAGAACACTTTTCGCAAGTCAATGAGATGTTGTTCAAAGCTTGGAGAAACAATATCATCCAAGTAAACGGCACAGCATTTGTAGATAAGGCCGGCCAAGATGGTGATAACCCACTGGAATGTAGCAGGGGCATTACAAAGGCCAAAGGGCAGGACCCTGAACTGGAAAAGACCACAGTGGGATGTAAACGCAGTTTTCGGTCTAGAGCTCTCCTTCACCCCAACTTGCTAGTATCCCCGAGCTAAATCAATAGTGGAGATAAACTTCCCCCGAGCCAGGAAATTGAGAGACTCATCCACTCTTGGCAATGGATACTTGTCCTTCACAGTTACATTGTTTAGACTTCTATAATCTACACAAAATCTGGCCTCTTCTGATGGTTTAGGTACAATGACCACCGGTGCGGCCCAGGGTCCCGAGGCTGGTTCGATAATGCCCTCCTCAAGCATGGACTGAATTTGTTCTTCAATGAGCCTCTTCTTTAGAGGAGAAGTGGGGGAAGTATGGGGGAAGATGGATATGGTGCTCTGCCACTCAGGTATTTACATTTACATTTACGGCATTTAGCTGATGCTCTTATCCAGAGCAACTTACAAGGTGACTGTAGTGTTAGGAGTCTTGCCCAGGTACTCTTATTGGTGTAGTGCAGCATAGTCACCCAGACTGGGAATCGAACCCTGGTCTCCCACATGGTGTAATAGATCACGGGCAGCTAGTGGTTTTATCTGTCGCGCTACACCAACCACCAATCACCTTGATATGCCCAAGGCAATTGGTAACCAACCCACTGAAGTCTCCCAAAAGACTCTGCACAGTCAGGCGAATCGCGTGGTGGCAAAGAGTCACGCCGGTACGGCCTCCCACTTTTCGGACGGCCATGTGGCTGCCCTTTCCTTTGGGGACGTTCGTGATTGGATAACTGCCTGCTCAACCCACCACTTTGGTTGCCTGTCCCGTCCCCCTGAGTAGTTTTAGGATTGCACTCCGGGCAGGTTCGAGACGTATTACCAGGCAATGAGCACTTATAGCAGACGACTGACTTAAGGAAAATCCCACACAACAGAAGATCCGAAACAGAAGATATACAAGAGCCATACAGAGCAATAGTGTTTTTCGCTAGTGCATGCTTGCAGATCGGCTCAATCTGATCTGGTTCAGGCGGTGGATGTCTCAGCTTGGCAAACTCACTCAACATGTGTGCAACAAAAGTCGGAAAAGGTTGAAAGTAGTCCGGAATTCCCCTCCAAATTCGCTCCTGATCATCAAAAGATATAAAGGCCTTCTGGAAAAGCTGGGAGAACATACTTAACAAAAACACAATTCTGAGTAAAGTTACCTACCCTTCTTTCTCAGTCTCAGAAATGTAAACAGCTTCACTGCACCAGAGTGGAGCGACTGTCTAACTGCCTGCTTGTGAAGAGACAGGAGATTATAAGTCCTAACAATACTGCAGTCCTCCAAGGTCACAAGTCAGAAGTGAGAACAGTAAGGCCTCCCTCCATGTGATGGGGGAGTTGTGTAATCATTTACTTTAACTTTATATGGGTGTTAAAATGGGTGGAGTTTCCCTCTGTAAGCTTTATATAAAGCTCTGTCTGACCTTCAGTGGATCTGATCACATCTGGGAGGCAGTTTCATTCTGCAGCTTTCTCTTCTGGGTGAGTTGATCTGAGATGTTCTGCAGCTGCATGTTTAGACTGATGTAAAAGTCTGATCTCAGCACAGTTGATGTACAGAACCGTATCTAATCTGTTTGTAGAGAAATGGATCATCACCTGTTTTACCTGCTGGGAGTGATCACAGTGGCTGCTTTCACTGATGCTTCATCAATGAAAGGTAAACATGGGTTTATCATCTTTATGGTTACAGACAAGCAAAATCCACCACATAAACCAAGCATTAACCAGGACGCTGTGCTCCTCTATTAAATAATCCGATTATAGAGAGAAGAAATGACTGACCTGTCCTACTGAACCTACTTACCTACTGATTTGTATTATTAACAGAAAAAGCAATCTGTGTGAAATATCCTGCTGTTTGAGTTGAATTTTCTCAGCTCTGAATTAATTTTAATTGATTAGCATTAATCATTAATCATTAAATGAATAACTGTATAATGATCATTAGTGTATGATAAGAATAACCTGAAATAACTAACCTTCACAGAACTCACAGATGACTCAGTGATGCTTTTGTGTTTGTTAAAACTGTTAAAACTGACTGAATCTGCACTGCTCTGTTCATTCCAGCTAAAAATCTCGCTCTCTATGGAAAAGCCACTCAGTCCACCTTGGTCAATAACCCCTGGGCACCGTACGGTCATGCCTACAATGCTATAGATGGAAACACTGATTCACACTATGACCACGGGTCTTGCACCGCCACAGAGTGGCAGAACAACCCCTGGTGGAGGGTGGACCTGCTGGACGAGTACACAGTGACCTCCATCACCATCACTAACAGAGGAGATGCTGTACCAGAGAGGATCAACGGAGCTGAGATACACATCGGAAACTCCTTACTGGACAACGGGAACAGCAATCCCTGGTGAGAGAACTTCTGGTGATTGTAATTGTTGCCAGCATTTACTAGATGTGTCTTGAGGTTTACGGAAGATGACCCTCCACATAACACCCAGTTATTTCCTCTCCAGGGCTGGGGTGATCTCCACCATCCCTGCAGGACAATCCATGACCTTCAACTTTGAGAAAGGCCTCTCAGGTCGTTATGTTAACGTGGTGATCCCTGCAGAAAACCGGCTCCTGACTCTCTGTGAGGTTGAGATCTACGGCTATCCTACTCCAGATGGTGAAAAGAGAAAATAACCCAGGCAGTGTTGAGCACATCTAACAATGTTGTAGAAAGAGTGCTTATCTGTCCACAGTAGCTTGCTGTACCTCCAAAACCAGATTTCTGATCTTTTATTCACTGGAAACATGTTTCTAGTAAACTCTACATGAACAGAATTATTGAGCATATTGAATACACATCCACAGTGCAGGCTAGAAAAAGTAAGTGAACCTCTGCGTTAATGACTTCTCCAGAGGCTTAATGGGTAAAAGGTGCTTCCATTAAGGATGTGCAATTAGAAGTGTATGTTTACAGGTGCTTTACCCTTTTAATTAATACACCAAAAGCCTGGTTACTGACCAATCTGGTCATAATGCAAACAACTGCTAGGTTGAGAGTGGGTCCACCAGCCAAAAATACCCAGCCTACAGTGGCTCTGTGGTCAGACACTGACCCCTAATGGGCTAGAGGGTGACTTGCACACAGATGGGCTACATGTGAAGCTACAACTTTCAGAAAGGGGTTTCTGATGAAGTGGCCACAGATCATATTGTAGAAGGTCCATATAATGGCATGTATTTAATCTTAAATCAGCATGTTTCATCTTCACTGATGTTGTTTCCTATGCAGGAGAGACACATGTGGCACTGAAGGGAAAAGCTACACAGTCCAGCCTTTATGGTAATGGTTTTCCATCTAATGCCATTGATGGAAACAGAGATGGTGCGTATGGTCATGGTTCCTGCACACACACCTACGACGACCTCAGCCCCTGGTGGAGACTGGATCTGCAGAAACGACGCAAAGTGTTTTCAATCATTGTCGCCAACAGACACGATGCTGTTCCCGAAAGGCTGACTGGAGCTGAAATCAGAATCGGAGACAGTCTGGAGAACAACGGCAACAACAACCCGAAGTATAAAGCGTCTTCAGATTTTACAGAGATACTTTTTAAACTACTGTCTTTATAAACAGAAGATCCTGTTGGTAACAATCAAGTTTTATGTTTTGCCTCATCAGGTGTGCAGTGATCTCCTCCATCGATAAGCAGAACCCTGTCATGACCTTTGAGTGTAATGGGATGGAAGGGCGGTACATCAATGTCGTGATCCCAGGAAGGAAGGAGTATCTCACACTGTGTGAGGTGGAGGTGTATGGAGCTCCTCTGATCTGAGGAACCTTTGAATGATGATCAGTTTTATTCCTCTGTCACTTTTCTGTTGTCAAATCTTAACAGGCATGAATTTTGAGTTTCAAATTAAAATAAAAGCTCTAACCTCATACTTTTACACTTGATGCCTCTGGATGTGTTCATTGCTCTGTTAATGTTTTATGGATTGTTTTATAGATTTTTGAATGAGTTATTTCAATACTAATCCTATTCTGAGTCCAGACTGGGTTTAGAATATATGTATAAAAGCAGTGATAACCCAGCTAACAATGTAAGATATTTACAACATTCTCAGAATGTCTTTAAATCTTTAAACAGATACAGATATAGATGATGCAAAAAGGTGAATATTTTTAGCTATTCCACTCTATACTATATATATTGACAAACATCTTTATTTAATGAAAAACATGACTTTTTGGCCTATGCTTCAAGGCTTTCATCAGATTTACAAAACATGAGATAATTTGATAATTTCCACCTACATTAGTATTACCATACTTCTATCTCACTTATTCCTAATATGAACTAAATATGAAACATCAAATGAGTTTGTAATTGGCAGCCCGCACCGCTTTGTAGTGTGCATACTATTGCTCATCAAACTGTGATAACTGTAGTTGTGTTCAGTACATGTATGTTATATGTGTCATATATATCATATCTGTCATATGTTGCCACCCCTCAAAAAAAATCCTGCCCCCTCTCGAATGGTGTTAATCTATTATCTAACTCTAAATATGCACTTTACAAAAGTCTCAAATAACTGGATCACAATCAGACTCCCAAGTGTGTGACGGGAGGGGTGCAGGCATTAGCTGCTGTGGTGGTGATGGGAATGATATATAGGAATCAGCTGATGACACTGAATGTCTACTGGATGAACAGTGCACTTGGCAGCAGCTGGCCACAGGTTCTAACTTTATTGGCCAGCAGCCTCAAGTAGGCACTAGATGGGCACTAGATATCATGCCATCATCTCATCTAAGTACTTACAAGAGAACAATTAGCATAACACCAAAACCCATGCTGCATGAGGTTAGGACAAACATGAGAATGCCTTTAGTAAGCAAACAAAGACTCCCTGGACAGCAATGGCTACTGTTGTGATGGTAAATTTAGGCTCAGTGTAGTGTATGTACTGTACTACTGTTGTTCTTGGGTAAATAGCAAAACACTTTTGTAAGTCGTGTCTGCTAAATGCCTTAAATGTAAATGTAATGTAAAATGTAGTACATTCATGAAAGGTAATGAAGTCTTAAAAACTTCTTATATTACTACACAAATGTGACCTAAAACTTCTAATTCAGACATGCCTGACCTGAAAGTAGATAGTAAAAAATCTACAAAAAAATCTTCTAAAAAAATTACATAAAAATGTTTGACATTAGACTTTATTAGACAATTATCCAGTATTAGAGATCTGTGAGTAGCAAAAGTATGTGAACCTTGCTTACAAGGCGTGACCCCCTTATGCAGAAATAACTGCCTCTAAACATTTTTGCAACTGTTGATTTGTCCCACATATTGTTTTGGAGGAATTTTAGCCCATTCTGCCATACAGAACAGCTTCAACTTTGTTACATTGGTGGGTTTTCTCCCATGTATTGCTTGCTTCAGGTCGTGAACAGCTCACACATGCACACATTAGCATTAGTGATGATAAAAATGTACTTGTATCTTCTGAGATGTAGCGGCACAGTAAAGCCATAGTACAGCTGAGTCCAGAAGGGTCTTGCAGATTGGGTGTGGAGGCTTTTGGAATTGCTTGTCAGATAATTTTGTACACAGGGTATGCAGGTGCTTCAAAATTATCACCTACCTTTGGCCACCAATTGGTTTTGGAAATGTTCTTCAAAGTGGCAGTCAATACAAATTACAAGCAATCCCACATGTTCTTTTAATAGTTTCTGATGTGTTGGTAGGGTTCTGAATAGTTTTCTCATCAATACTACTTGTTGAACAACTACATGCTTAAGGTTCTGTCAGGGATCAATATCTGCTGCTGGTCTGCTGTTGGTTCCATCCTATCATCTCAGTACTACGAGTGCTCGGGCCTTCAATTGTTGTGCACCCAGACTGTGGACCTCTATCCCATTGTATATTCATCAGGACTCTATATCATTATACACTAGTGGACACAATTGTTGGTACCCCTTGGTTAATGAAAGAAAAACCCACAATGGTCACAGAAATAACTTGAACCTGACAAAAGTAATAATAAATTAAAAGGCTATGAAAATGATCAAATGAAAATCTGACATTGATTTTGAACCATGCTTCATTATTAAAAAAAAATAAACTAATGAAACAGGCCTGGACAGAAATGATGGTACCCTAAACTTAATATTTTGTTGCACAACCTTTTGAGGCAATCACTGCAATCAAACGATTCCTGTAACCATTCTTGGGTGTTTTTAGCTGTGTGTTTTGGGTCATTATTCTGTTGCAAGTCCCATGACCTACAACTAAGACCCAGCTTTCTGACACTGGGCAGCACATTTCTCTCTAGAATCCCTTGATAGTCTTGAGATTTCATTGTACCCTGCACAGATTAAAGACACCCTGTGCCAGCTGCAGCAAAGCAGTCCCAGAACATAACAGAGCCTCCTCCATGTTTCACAGTAGTGACAGTGTTCTTTTCTTGATATGATTCATTTTTCCGTCTGTAAACATAGAGCTGATGTGCCTTGGCAAAAAGTTCCAATTTCTGTCTCATCTGTCCAAAGGACATTCTCCCAGAAGCTTTGGGGCTTGTCAACATGTAGTTTGGCTAATTCCAGTCTGGCTTTTTTATGATTTGTTTTCAACAGTAGTGTCCTTCTTGGTCGTCTCACATGAAGTCCACTTTAGCTTAAACAATGACGGATGGTGCGATTTGATACAGATGTAAGTGGACACACCTTGATTTAACATGTCCCTTTGGTCACATTATTTTCAAGGGTATCATCATTTTTGTCCAGGCCTGTTTAATGAGTTTACTTTTTTAAATAATTCTGTTGAAGCATGGTTCAAAATCAATGTCAGATTTTCATTTGTTCATTTTCATAGAATTATTATTTATTATTACTTTCATGAGATTTAAGTGATTCAAAAACCATAGTGGGTTTTTCTTTCATTAATCGTCCACGTGTGTATGTGTCAGACCACTTACAGTACTTCAGATCAAATTATAATAGAACATAATAAGAATATAATAAGAACTTTGACAATGTGTATAGGGATATGACTTAAGCAAATACATATGAAACTTCAGAAAATAAAATTTAAAATGTCCAAATTCCAACCATTTAGTCCATCGACCTTTCCCTAAAATGTTTTCCCTAAACATTGAGCAAAAACAAAACAAAACACCCATATTATGTGGAACTGTAGTCACAGGAACATCAAGCTGCTTGAAGATGGTCTTATAACCTTTACCTTTAACATGCTTGTCTATAATTTTCTTTCTAATCTCCTGAGACAACTCTTTCCTTCGTGTCCTCTGGTCCATGTTGAGTGTGGTACACACCATGTCACCAAACAGCACAGTGACTACTTTTAGCCCTATATATAGGCCCACTGACTGATTACAAGATTGTAGACACCCGTAATGCTAATTAGTGGACACACCTTGATTTAACATGTCCCTTTGGTCACATTATTTTCAGGGGTATCATCATTTTTGTCCAGGCCTGTTTAATGAGTTTACTTTTTTAAATAATTCTGTTGAAGCATGGTTCAAAATCAATGTCAGATTTTCATTTGTAATTAATTTGATAACATGTGTAATTAAGTATCTATGAATTATTTAGTAATTCATATTTATTCAGTATTAATGATTCGTTTAGCATCTGCTAATTATTCAGTAAGTAAAATGAAATTTAAAAGCACTAATTATTCCGTACCTCATAATTATGAAATAAGTACTAATTATTCAGAGTCTACTATGAAACTAATATGTAACTTTTTATTAAAACTGACAATCCTTACCAACTGACTGTGGGTCCCCAAAAACTTCAACCTCACAGAGAATCAGGATCCGATTCTTTCCAGTTATGATCGCATTGATGAGACTCCTTGATTGACGTGAAAGGATTGAGATGAAATCACTCCAACCCTAAAGAAAACAACACAACTTCCATCAAGAATTACAGAGAGCAGTGAGGCAGACACCATGACAACACCAACAGGGAGTTGCCAAGGTGAAGACCGGATTGTGTTGGTCCAGTCTTAGTAAGGGGGAGCCAAACCGGAAGCTCCTGGGGCAGGTGCTGATGGCAGGAGGATCAGGTGGAATATAATAGAGGGAGGTTACAAAGGGCTGCAACTGAAAGGAGGTAATATCATAGGAGAGGCTGGAGTGGCCAAGAGGGAGACAGAGCTCAGCCAAAGCACACAGTCTAGCAATGTGCTGAACTTGCTGAAGTCAGGAGGGGGTGCCATTATTACATTTTATTAGTCTGCTCTTTCATACATACAGTACATTAGAGTTTCGTCTTTTGATGACGTCAGTCCTTGATAAGTTTCTGCAACTTCCCTTCTCGCTTACACAATGATTTATACCCTCACTATATGAAAGATTTAACTTAAAATCAACTAAGGGTCTGTAGACATTAGTCCTTGAAATTGAATGAATTCCTTGTGGATTTTCAACCCTCTGATGATATTTGGTGCCTGTTTAGTACATTATTGTAATGTCTCTCCCTCTGCTGGCCTCAGTGGGGCACATGCACAGGTCATGTGCTTCATTTTGCAGCAAAGCTCCGCCCTTCACCTGAGGCTCCAACTCTTCTCTTAAGTACCTCAGTTTTGAGTGTTGTTTGTGAAGTCACTGTTATCAATCTCTGAGGCAGTGGAAGTGGTGGCGGCATCGGCGGCCTTGTTGGTTATTCTGGTTTTGACCCTCTGCCTTGTTCTCTGAATACCTGGATTATGGATTTACCTGTGTTGTATCTGCCTGCCTGTTAAATTACCTCTGCCTGCCCTGATAATGAGTATTGCTGTAGCCCTAATACTGTCTCACTGCACATGTAACCCGCCTCAACCCATATGTTCTAATTATAATGCCCCAGTAAATATCTTTTTTTTTATGTTTTTTTACCAATGTAAACTGTCTGACATATATATTTCTTAGTTTGCCCCAATTACCTTTCTGTGAAATGTTTATTTTAGGTTATGGTGACGCCTCTTTGTATTGAATCCCACAGATCAATTAAACATTTATGATGGTCAGCTACATTTGATTGTTTTTGTAATACACTACATATCAATATTTGACAAACAACAGTTAACTTGCCAGGCACTGTTTGCTTGGCCAACGTGTTTGAAAGGTTACTGAACAAAACAAAAGTGGCTAGTTGTAACAATTCACACTGTTCAGGATAAGTGCAGGCTTTACTGAACCTCAAATCAGGTACCTCTGGCACTTGTACTGTGTTTATTAGCACCTTGGTATAAGTAACTTCTAAAACACGTTAGCCTACCAAACTTGTTGGTACAGTTTCTTGTTGGTTGTCAAAAATTCATATGACAGAGGTCAAACGTTTTCTTTAAGTCTTCACAAGGTTGGCACACACTGTTGCTGGTATGTTGGCCCATTCCTCCAAGCAGATCTCCTCTAGAGCAGTGATGTTTTGGGGCTGTTGGCAGGCAACACAGACTTTCAACTCCCTCCAAAGGTTTTCTATGGGGTTGAGATCCTGGCTATAGATGCTTTGACATCAACCGTGGCAAAAGAGACCTGTGGATGAGATTTTAGGACTTATCTTGTGGTCTGCTGTTGGGCTGAACTTGCAAGGACGGCCTGACCTGGCCATGATGGTCAGTTGTCCCACTTGTAAATGACTTACCGGACAGTGGAACGACTGATTGATAATTGTGATGAGTTCTTTTCAAACTCATATCAAACAAAGATCCGTATACAATGTATGTCAATGAATCCTTTGCTGCTTCAACCACATTTTTAAAGGATGTTTCAAATGGGGAATACCTGCTGACAACACCTAATGCTGGAATGATTATTGGTTTCAACAGTATGAAGTAAATAAGGACTTTTGAGGGTAAAAGTCTGAGACTAGAGCTTTTATTTTGATATTACTGTTAAATTCAACAGTTTTAGACTCAAAATTAATTTCTCTTAGGGTTTGTTGAGGTTCCTCAGATCAGAGGAGCTCCATACACCTCCACCTCACACAGTGTGAGATACTCCTTCCTTCCTGGGATCACGACATTGATGTACCGCCCTTCCATCCTGTTACACTGAAAGGACATGACAGGGTTCTGCTTATCGATGGAGGAGATCACTGCACACCTGATGAGGCAGAACATGAAACTTGATTGTTACCAACAGGATCTTCTGTTTATAAAGACAGTAGTTTAAAAAGTGTAAAATCTGAGGATGATTTATCTCGGGTTGTTGTTGCCGTTGTTCTCCAGACTGTCTCCGATTCTGATTTCAGCTCCAGTCAGCCTTTCGGGAACAGTATCGTGTCTGTTGGCGACAATGATGGAAAACACTTTGTGTCGTTTCAGAAGATCCAGTCTCCACCAGGGGCTGAGGTCGTCGTAGGTGTGTGTGCAGGAACCATGACCATACGCACCATCTCTGTTTCCATCAATGGCATTAGATGGAAAACCAGTACCATAAAGCCTGGACTGTGTAGCTCTTCCCTTCAGTGCTACGTTCTCTCCTGCACAGGAAACAACAGCAGTGGTGAAGAATAAACAGGATTAGGTCTTATGTGGACTTCCTAGAAAGTTTTACTCCTGGGCCACTTTATCAGAAACCTCTTTGGTGTAGCTCCACCTGTAGCCCAACTTTTGATGGACAGTTTGTTAGCCTCTAGCCCTTACCTAAGTAGTAGGAGTTAGACTAGGAGATAAACTTAGCCCTGGACACTTCTATCATATTTACTTGTACTGTGGCATATTAAAATGAATAAAATCCAGGTTGTCAAATTTTGATGGAGTTTGTACAAACATTATTATACAAGTATGGATGGATAGGCACTCTTAAACAACACTGCCTTATATATTTTCTCACCATCTGGAGTGGGATAACCGTAGACCTCAACCTCACAGAGAGTCAGAGGCCGGTTATTTCCAGGGATGACCACGTTAACATAACGACCTGAGAATCCTTTCTCAAACTTGAAGGTCATGGAATTTTCTTCTGGGATGGTGCCACCCCAGCACTAAAGAGAAAAGACAACACAGTACATATGTACACATTTTTACTACACTCTTGGCAATAATGGTTTTAAATAGTACTGAAAAGCACTTTTATTTTGGAACACTTTTTTTAAAAAGGTTCTATAAGAATTTATCAACAAGGAGTTATTGCACATGAATTTGTCCCCAATAAAAATCAACTAAAATTAATTCCTTAAAGGAAAGATGAGTATTAAGGAAACAATATGCAATAGCCTAGAAATGACTAACGCTTGTAGACTTGAGAAAAGAGGTCTTAACAGTCAGGAAGGGTTGTATTTATCTGAAGTTGTCAAGTACCAACATGTACTATTTGGTAGTAGACTTTATGTAATGGTAAAATGAAGCTGGTCATCAAGAATTACTCCAGATGTCATGGTTGTGAGCTTGGATGCAGAGACAGATGTAAGAACAAGTACACTCTCACCGAGGATTGCTGTTCCCATTGTCCAGAAACAGTTTCCGATGTGTATCTCAGCTCTGTTGATCCTCTCTGGTGCAGAGTCTCCTCTGTTAGTGATGGTGATAGAGGTCACTGTGTACTCGTCCAGCAGGTCCACTCTCCACCAGGGGTTTTTCTGCCACTCAGTGGTGGTGCAAGAGCCATGGTTGTAGTTTGAATCAGTGTTTCCATCTATAGCGTTGTAGGCACCGTATGGCGCCCAGGGGTTATTAACCAGGGTGGACTGAGTGGCTTTTCCATAAAGTGCAAGGTTTTTTGGCTGTGCAGTCCAGATTTGTTCTGTAAAATATAAAGAAATTAAGTAATTAGAGGTAGGTACTTATTTAGTGGGGTGGGAGGGCTGGGGAACTGAAGAGAGATTCATCAGGGAGCCATACAAACAAGAACCTACAAAACATATATGTAAGGGCAATGCATACCTTTCGTGGCTGCCAATTCAGGGAAAGCACTGATGGTTACCATCCCCAGCAGGTAGAACATGAGGCATCCCATTTTTCTGAAAAACAGCAAGTAAGAAGCCGCTTGTTGATGAGTCCAGTCCTCCAAGGTACAATTCACGTTTGTGTGAATAACCAGAGTGAAAATGTTTGAGACGGATCAGACCTTATACACATTTTTAACAGGATGTTTAACACCTTTTTATCACAGTCCGGACTGGGGTCACATGCTTTGCCCTGGGTCAAGACTTCCAGCAAATGCAAGAGAACGGGGAAGAAAGGACGATGACCCCCCTCCCTCCCCAAAACGTCCTCCATTGCTGACCGCTCAGCACGGGAAGTAAGGGTGAGTTTTGACATCATTCGGCGCGCTCAGATGGCTGGGAGGCGAAGGCCCAGCGGGGCCTGCTGGTGAACAGCCACACATAGCTATGTTACATCTTTAGCTCCGCTCTGCAGGGAATTCTCCTGAAATGCAAATTCCTTTTGATTGATTTTGGCTCAGCTTAATCTCTGTCATCATATGACGGTCTCAAATATTTACTTCACTGTGTCTTTCTGTCATTCCTGTAATCAACAGCTCAAGCAGTAGGTGAACATGACACTAGCACTCTAGTGCTGAACCCAAAGATGACGATCTGAAAATCCATGTAAAACCTTGCATTTAATAACTGTAGATCCCCCCATTAGCAGCAGCACATCGCCAGCCTTGTCCAACATTGATACGGTATTGTTAGCATCGCTACTACAGTTTTAGCGCTGCTAATACACTTCCTGCCACCCTGGCCCCTGCATCCCTACCGCAGCGTTAGTCACAAGCTATGTTAATGAGATCCTGGGCCTTTCCCATCTAAACACTAGTAAATATGAGGTCTACATCTTAATGCTCTGAGGTTAAGGCTTGAGTCCTTTACCAGGGAGGGTCACAGGAAATGCTAGAGGAAACATAATATTATTTTATACCACTTTTCACTAAGAAAAGCAGATATTTTGGTCCCAAACTTCTAATTGTTGAAATGCCTCTGACCATTCTATGCAGTTCATGGTGTCCCGGAAGAACTACCTGGTAAAAATGTGCAAGATAAATTTGATTAACCAGAGTGAGAATGTTCATGACAGACATTATACAAATTTTTAACAGGATGTTTAACACTTTCTTATCTCAGTAACATCTACTGCTCAGCTCTGCAGGGAATTCTTAAGACATTCCCCTAAAATGCAAATTTCTTAAGATTGATTTAGGCTCAGCGTATTATCTGTTATCATCTGATGGTCTCAAACATTTACTCTACTGTGTCTTTCCTGTCATTCCTGTAATCAGTAGTCCAAGCTGTTGGTGAACACAAAACTAGCACTAGTGAAACCCAGAGCTGAAGATCTGAAAGTGTAAACCCTTGAATTTAATAACTTGTAGATCCCCCATTAGCGGCAGCACTTCCACAAAACATTTCCAATTGCTGAAAATAAGATCTGTAGAATGATCAGGAGGTATTTTGGACAATTCCTGCAGACGTATTTCAGTTAATCAATATTTCTCTTCAGGGTGCTAGGCCCTCGTTCTTGTGCTCCCCTCTGGGGCGATCCCGAGCCGCCGCCCACAGGCCAAAATAAGGACCTCACTTCCGACCTCACTTCCTAGTTGTTTGTGTTTATCACTGTTCATATGTGTTCATCAGTTGCACCTGGGACTGGGAGCATTTTAAGGAGCTCTGCGACTGCTACTTCTTGCCGTGAATTGAATCTCCAGGAATCTCTGTGACTCTCCGTTGGACCTCCGTTGGTGGTGTGCTCAGGTTGGTAAGTGATCCCTTCATAGTTTAGAGTTATCATAGTCTGATTTGAGAGGCAAGTGTTACGTTCGCTTCCTGCTCATGCTCCTAGGTGACCCCAGCTTGAGGCAGTCACTACATACTCAGGTTTGGTTGGCCTCGTTATCTAGTTAGGCAGATGGCCCTCCAGCTACCCCTGTGTGTTCACAGAGCACGGCTCTGGATCTAGTTTCTAGTTAATCCTGTTTTTGTTGTACTCCTCCTTAGTTTACCCCCTCGTTATATCCCGCTCAAGATATATCCTTGTTATATGAAACATGTATTTATCTAGAATTCCCACAACCTACACTAGCATGATTCATGTGCTTTAAGGAGCCAGAGGTCTAGATGGCTCACTGAATTGTCACATTGCAGGAGTACAATTCACAACCCAGCATTGAGCTGAGAGACTTTACAGTAATATTGATGTGCTCTCCTGCCATGTATATAAATAAGAGACACACTGCATGGTCCTGAGAAACTTCTAAAAAAGTATTGACCCTTACCCTCACAGATGGTGTAAAGAAACTGAAAGACAAAAATGCTGCTCTCTCTTTCAAAGTGGAAACTTTCAACTCACATATTGCCAAGGCAGAATTATGTGGAATTTCTTGTCATATTATAAAATGTATAATATGGACCGGTCCAAGGGTCTTGTAGATTGGGTGTGGAGGACTTTTAAAAAGGAAATTTTTGAAAAAGAAAAACAAAGAAAACAATTCAAGTGAATTTGTAATTTATTTTGGAAACTACCAAGGGCTCAGCTCACTGCCCTTAAGTCTATTCATTTCTGTGAACAAGCATTTCAGTTTCAGCCTTATTCTCAGCCTCTAGGCTGAGGGTGTTTTTTCGATAATCCTGTTTGATGTTTATTGTCTATCTTTGTTTGAGTACAGCATTTTGTGTGTCTCCTTTGTTTGCCATTCCTGACGTGAAAGACTGTGTAAGCCCAGTAAGAACAGACTTTATTTCAGAGCACGTCTGCATTGGCATCACATACATAGTTATCTAACCTACCTCCTGTTCAGACCCATACTTGACACATTACACTTATTGATACACATGTATTGTTACCCAATTCATGATTCCCAAACTACTACGGAAAAAAACTTGATAATGAGGTCTTTCTACTCGTGTGTTATAATCGTGAGGAAGCATCTGGTGAACTTTCAACAGCACATGCTGACATGTACAATATAGTTCCTCTTTTCATTAAGAGTTAGTCCCTGGTAGGTCCCAGCATCTTTCCCGCTTACTCAATAATCTCTTATTACACTACACATAGGAGAATTAAGAGAGCTGCTAAATGATTGCTCAAAACTCATGATTGGTTTCAAATCTCTGCAGACTGCAGCCTATCAGTCACGTCTGAGGTAATATGGCATACCTTGACATTCATAAATATCTCACCTACTTTGTGATGTGAAATGTTGATGCATTGGCTGCATTGGAGGCATTGGCTGTTTATCAGATAACCAGCAAGAATCAATACTTTAATAAAACAGCTACTGGTTCCTTTCAGCCTCGCACAAGGGTTCTGAGGTGTTCTAAGACAGCTGTGTGTTTAGACTGATTCTGTTGTAGAAAGGTCTAATACAGACAGAAAGGTCTAATACACACATTTTAATAATTATGTTATAGACAGTAAAGGAAGCTAAAGAAAGGAGAACAAAAAGATGGATGAATTATCTTTAAATTAATTAAAATACAATTGCATTTATACATTATTATTATTATTATTATTATATTAGTAGTAGTATTATTCTGTTTAACCCCTAAAATCAGAAACTTATTTTGCACTAAGGTGACCTGCGACTAAGACCAAGCTTTCTGACACTGGGCAGACTGGACATTTCTCTCTAGAATCCTGATACTAGTTAGCCTGTCGAGCTGATCCCCCTTCGACTGTATTAGCTAGCATGATACTAGTTAGCCAGTCGAGCTGATCCCCCTTCGACTGTATTAGCTAGCATGATACTAGTTAGCCTGTCGAGCTGATCCCCCTTCGACTGTATTAGCTATCACGCTACTAGTTAGCCAGTCGAGCTGATCCTCTTCGATTGTATTAGCTAGCATGCTACTAGTTAGCCAGTCGAGCTGATCCTCTTCGACTGTATTAGCTAGCATGATACTAGTTAGCCAGTCGAGCTGATCCCCCTTCGACTGTATTAGCTAGCATGATACTAGTTAGCCTGTCGAGCTGATCCCCCTTCGACTGTATTAGCTAGCATGATACTAGTCAGCCAGTCGAGCTGATCCTCTTCGACTACATTAGCTAGCATGATACTAGTTAGCCAGTCGAGCTGATCCTCTTCGACTGTATTAGCTAGCATGATACTAGTTAGCCAGTCGAGCTGATCCTCCTTCCATTGTATTAGCTAGCATGATACTAGTTAGCCAGTCGAGCTGATCCTCCTTCCATTGTATTAGCTATCATGCTACTAGTTAGCCAGTCGAGCTGATCCTCCTTCGACTGTATTAGCTAGCATGATACTAGTTAGCCTGTCGAGCTGATCCCCCTTCGACTGTATTAGCTAGCATGATACTAGTTAGCCTGTCGAGCTGATCCCCCTTCGACTGTATTAGCTAGCATGATACTAGTTAGCCAGTCGAGCTGATCCCCCTTCGACTGTATTAGCTAGCATGATACTAGTTAGCCTGTCGAGCTGATCCCCCTTCGACTGTATTAGCTAGCATGATACTAGTTAGCCAGTCGAGCTGATCCCCCTTCGACTGTATTAGCTATCACGCTACTAGTTAGCCAGTCGAGCTGATCCTCCTTCGACTGTATTAGCTAGCATGATACTAGTTAGCCAGTCGAGCTGATCCCCCTTCGACTGTATTAGCTAGCATGATACTAGTTAGCCTGTCGAGCTGATAGTCTTAAGATTTCATTGTATCCTGCACAGGTTCAAGACACCCTGTGCCAGATGCAGCAAAGCAGCCCCAGAACATAACAGAGTCAATATGTAGTTTGGCAAACTCCAGTCTGGCATTTTATGATTTGTTTTCAACAATGGTGTCCTCCTTGGTCGTCTCCCATGAAGTCCACTTTGGCTCACACAATGACAGATGGTGCGATCTGACTATGATGTTCCTTGAACTTGAAGTTCACCTTTAATCTCTTTAGAAGTTTTTCTGGGCTCTTTTGTTACCATGCGCATTGTTTCCATTCGTCTCTTTGATTTGTCATCAATTTTCCTCCTGCGGCCACATCCAGGGAGGTTGGCTACAGTCCCATGGATCTTAAATTTCTGAATAATATGTGCAACTGTAGTCACAGAAACATTTACAAAAAATGCCTTTCAATGAAAGATCTAACATTCATTTTAAAAAATGCCACAGATCAGAATTTTTCAGGTCTAAAGTTCTTAAAAGCTGTTTTTAAGTGTGTGTTTAATCTCCAAATATTCATAAGAATTTTACATTAAATATTTAGTTTGATTTTTTTCTCATGTTCTCAAGTGAAATGTGTAAAAAAAACATTGTTCATTAATATTTGCAGAAGATATAAATATGTGGCCCATAGAAGATGTGTTAACTTACTGAAACAGAAATCAAAAAGTAATTAAAGTCTCAGGCCATCATTATCGCACCCTCCCCTGGGGTGATCCCGGGTTGATGCTCACAAGCCCATATAAGGACTTCTGGATCTTTTGTGTTCATTTCGTGTTCATGTGTTGCACCTGGGACTGGGAGCATTTAAGGAACCTCTCTACAGAGTCACTGCCGTAAATTAAGTCTCCATGTGTCCGTGGCATGTTCCTGTTGGCTGGTATTCTCATCTGGTTCGAGTTATCTCCAAGTCTGGTTCTCAAGGCAAGCCTGTAACGTCACATCCAGCTCAAGTGTGTAGGTAGCTAGCCGCTGAGCCTGCATCTTTACTCTATTATGCAATGCTGCTTTTGGGGCAGGCCTTTTATTGAGTTACATGGGAGTGGTACTATTTTGGTGAAAATCATGCTTACTCAATCATAGTCTTAGCTTTTTATTGTTTTACTGTTTGTACTGCTCTACTGTCCTGTTGGTATGGGCTTTATCATGCTACTTTTAGCCAGTAGTATGCATAGTACTACTGCACTTGGGGCAGCAGGAAAAATAAACCAATGGCATATTGTTTCCAAATAGTGAGCATTAGTGTTTTGTATGAAAGGTAATGCTGCTCTTGGGGCAGAATAATTCACCCATTAATATAGTGATGCTATAAGGTTACTATTAGCATTTTATTTACAGGGTAATCTTGATCTTGGGGAAGAAGATTTGAGCCATACGTAAAATACTTCTATATAGTTAGAGTTAGTGTTCTGTTCACAGAGCAATGCTGCTCTTGGGGCAGATGATTTCAGCCATGAGCAACAAGCTTCAATACGGTTAGAAAAATGATTTTACATAGAGGGTGATGCTGCTCTCGGAGCAGGTGGATTGAACACAGACATGTTGACTCAAAATTCATGCCTGTTAAGGTTTGACGACCGAAAACTGAAAGAGAAATAAAACTGATCCTCAGATCAGAGGAGCTCCATACACCTCCACCTCACACAGTGTGAGATACTCCTTCTTTCCTGGAATCACAACGTTGACATACCGCCCTTCCATCCCGTTACACTGAAAGGTCATGATAAGGTTCTGCTTATCGATGGAGGAGATCACTGCACACCTGATGAGGCAGAACATGAAACTTGATTGTTACCAACAGGATCTTCTGTTTATAAAGACAGTAGTTTAAAAAGTGTCTCTGTAAAATCTGAGGATGCTTTACCTCGGGTTGTTGTTGCCGTTGTTCTCCAGACTGTCCCCGATTCTGATTTCAGCTCCAGTCAGCCTTTCAGGAATACTATCCTTTGTGTTGGCGACAGTGATGGAAAGCACTTTGTGTCGTGTTAGAAGATCCAGTCTCCACCAGGGGCTGAATTCATCCTTGGTGTGGGAGCAGGAACCATGACCATACACACCATCTCGGTTTCCATCAATGACACTCGATGGAAAACCAGTACTATAAAGACTGGACTGTGTAGCTCTTCCCTTCAGTGCTACATTCTCTCCTGCACAGAAAACAACATCAGTGAAGATGAAACATGCTAATTAAAAGGTAATTAGCTCCACCTGTAGCCCACCTGTTGATGTACAGTTTGTGTAAGTCACCCTCTAGCACTCCATGAAGGGTAAGTTTCTGATCACAGGTGATTCCAAAGGGTTCACTTACTTTTCTGCTGCAACTGTAGCTAACTAAGCAACAGCAGTCCTGTGGCCAGTAACAGGAGGACCTATATACTGTGTAGCAGCAGATGGGCTAAAGTCTATAACTATGCAAGTAGAATAGCTAATGGGTGATTCTGTTCATGTAGAGTTTACTAGAAACAAGATTCCAGTGACTAAAATATCAATCTGATTTTGGAAGTACGGCAAGCTACTGTGGACAGATCAGCACTCTTTCTACAACATTGTTAGATGTGATCAACACTGCCTGGGTTGTCTTCTCTTCTCACCATCTGGAGTAGGATACCCATACACCTCGACCTCACAGAGAGTCAGGAGACGGTTTTCTCCAGGGATGACCACGTTAACAATGAAAAATCACACATGTTGAGGAACATCTTCAGAAAAGTGCTTAGAAATAGGGTGCACATTTCGTCAAACATAAGTTACAATCTCTAAAGGTTCTCTCACCAGGAATTGCTGTTCCCGTTGTCCAGTAAGGAGTTTCCGATGTGTATCTCAGCTCCGTTGATCCTCTCTGGTACAGCATCTCCTCTGTTAGTGATGGTGATGGAGGTCACTGTGTACTCGTCCAGCAGGTCCACCCTCCACCAGGGATTGTTCTGCCACTCGGTGGTGGTGCAAGACCCGTGGTCATAGTGTGAATCAGTGTTTCCATCTATAGCATTGTAGGCATGACCATACGGTGCCCAGGGGTTATTAACCAGGGTGGACTGAGTGGCTTTTCCATAGAGAGCAAGATTTTTAGCTGGAATGAACAGAGCAGTGCAGATTTGGTCAGTTTTAAACAAACACAAAAGCGTCACTGAGTCATCTGTGAGTTCTGTGAAGGGTCAGGTCAGTTATTTCAGGTTATTCTTATCATACATTTCATTTTAATGCAGACTTTATTTTTGGATTGTGAATTCTTTAAATACTTTGTTGTTTTTCAGAAATATAACAGTTCTGTAAATCAATGCAATAAGAAAACACAAATTCACACAGATTATTTTGTTGCAGCATAGATCATGTTTCCATTAATGATAAAAATATGTGGTAAATTAGTGTTCAGTTTAGTTATTTTAGGTTATTCTCATAACGCTGATTTCTGTTATTTTTTAATGAGCATTGCTGTGATGTACGATGGCACATAGCCAGTAAGTGCTTTAAAAATCTAAAAAAGACTCAAAAATATTAGTAATGCTTAGAAATGGTGGAAGCTGAGAATAAACTTCCAATAGTTTAGTGACAAATTATATGTTGGAAATTGGTTAATTAAAGTACAGTTAAGTTCTGAGTAACTGTAGCATCAAGTGTGGTGGAACAGCTGTAAAGACAGGAGACCTGAAGAATCAGCATCAAGGACAGAACCATACATCCAGCATCTATACATAACATTTGAGGGGGCGTGGCTTTCTGAGACAGATGTGCAAAGAATTTTGGTAAGCGCTGTGTTTTGTCACTCTTGCCATGGGCCTTTGTACTTCCACATTTATCCAGACGTAGCATAGACCACAAATCTGTTCCTGGAATGTTATGAACTCACATTTCATGTAGTTACTTAACAAGCACTCAGTGTACAACACAAAGTACAAAGCATACTAATCAGAAAGAGCTCATAGATTACTTGGATTTATATCACTGATCATCTGAGGCCGGTTTTTCGAAAGGTTTCTGACCATTTATTTCATAATCCAATTCAACATTTATTCAGGGTTAAGTTGCATAAACTGGGTGCATCAAATATTTAAGCTGAATTCTGAATACCACTATCTTTTAATAAAAAATAAAAGTTTTTGAATTGAAGTAGATTCAAGCTTGACTGAAGTGTTAAGGACACATTTTGTACAGAAACTACTGTTTTATAAAACCATTATTTAATCTTACAATGGATAAAAAGGGTTTTTAACTTTGTTTACAGGTTGCATTAAAATGGAGTGAATTGAGCTTTAAAGTTAAGAGAATGTATCAATATACACAACATTTTAATCTAATCTTTTTTACAGTGTAACCAAAACAATTGATTTTTGATATTTGATAATTGCTGCCATTACTCAGCCACAGCACACTGTAAATAGAGTCTATGGAAATTCCTTACACATTTCAAAGGAACCTGGTTCTATGATTCACTGCTGAACTTCAAGACTTGCATGATTTAATCTGAATTCAGTTTAGATTGGATTCCTCCTCACACTGTGAGAGATCCTCGTTTCTCCTTGGAATCACAGTGTTGATATATCTAAATTCAGCCATGTTCAGCTCCTCCTCTGCTGCGTTCTCTCTTCACTGGCTTCCTGTAGCTGCTGCCCAGGTCATCAGATTCAAACCCCTGACTGGACCAGCCAGCACCTCCGTACTTGATGGCGATGGTCAAAAGCCGATCAGCACGAAGAGCATCTTCGAGTACGGCTCGACTCGACCCACCGTCCTTTAACATCCACGGAAGACGAGCGTCCAGACTTTTATCTGTCCTGCACCGAAGTGGTGGGATGAACTTCCCCTGGGTGTCCAAACAGCAGAGTCCAACGCTCGCTGTCTGAAACCCAGACTGAAGACCCTCCTCTTCTGAGAGTACTTGGGCGAATAGTAGAGTGGTCACTTTATTGACTTGTGAGTCTAAGATTAGAGGATCTTTGAATTATTAGTCTATTTAAACTAGCTGAGGTTTTTCTTGGGTAAATATCAAAGCACTATAATGCCTTAAGGCCTTAAATGTAAATATACCACCCTTTTTATCCTGTTACACTAAAGAACTTGTGTAACACTTTGGAGGTAGTAAACTTCCACCCTAACCCAGAGAGTAGAGAGCTTTATGGCGAGTAACAGGCTGTAAGGCATGAAGCACGCAGAGAGAATGCAAATCAGTGACTCGTCCTCACGTTGGCAATATTCCACTAGTTGGACTATTTAACCGTAATAAGCCTGGTATCATAGCATATCATTTACTTGTTCATTCATACATGGACTTGTAACGTCTCTCCTGCGTATTTTAAGAGAACACTTGAAGCTATATGACAATCTATAATAATAATAGTAATAATAGTATAAGATTATCTGTATTATTTAAGCTCTAAGAGTTTCTGACTAGAGAGCTTACAAACACCCTTTAAAGGCCAGGGTGGCAAAATATCTCTCTCACTTTAAAATGTATAATATACAAAATACCCATGCTTACCTACTCTTAATGTACCCCTAAACCTATTTCGTTTATATAAAGAATAGATACACATTCATAGAAGACGACTTGACACAAACTAGAACCGTCCAAAGCTCCTCAAAGCTTCTTACAGTAATACATGATAAATGACAGACGAGCTTGGTCAAGTGGTCAGCTACACACCGACACACGCTGCACTGGTCATTACATGTGTTTCGGACTGGAATGAACAGTGGCATGTCATTCCTTGAATTTGATTTTGACATCATGATATGAAGTAATACTTTATTGCAAAATTGGACATTAATAACCACCCAGTATGAAACCATACTCATAACAATGAGTCACAACCATAACCATAAAAAGTCTTACTCTGTTTATATTGTGCAATATGTACAATAAATGCTTGTATGTAAATGTATGTTTTATTACCTTTTATGGAAGTGGCGTCAATGAAACCAGTCACTGCAATGATCCCAAACATGTAAAATATGTAATGATCCATTTTTCTAAAAAAAAATAAAAAAAAATGAATACACATGAATGTCATTTTTGTCCAATATTTTAATTGTGCATAAATAAATGGACCTTATTATTATTATTATTATTATTATTATTATTATTGTTGTTGTTTTGTTACACTTTATATTTATAATATTTTTATTATAAATATTTATAATAATTGCCAAGTTTATAAAACTATTTTCAGGCACAAGTACTATGAACACATCAGAAATCTGAGACTCACCTTTAAGTGAAGCTGCAGAAGCTCTCAGAGAAGCCCACAGAGCATTGTTTGAGCCTGACGAATGAAACAAGCTTGTATTTATGGTCACAAAATGAGTTATAAAACTATTCTGTAATAAGTTCGATAACAGGAGGGGTCTTAGAACCGTGCATCTTTCCATTTTTTTACTTATCTTTTCTTCCTTGTTGCTGATAACTACTGATAATTACTGATTACCCATATTTCCTCATTGTAATAAACTGTGAACATGAAAGACTCTTTAGAGAGTTTATGAATGTTTTATAAATGAGATAAATGCACCAACAGCTATTTCTATACACATGCTCTTTATCCTGCAACAACAAGCAACAAGCAGCTTTAGGGTAACTTCCTTATCAAAGCAACACTGTTGTGCATAGTCCTACTTTCACATCTACCCCTTTTAAATGTCCCCTTCTATGCAGGCATTCCCGAAAGACCTCAGTTAAATGGAGCAGTTGCTCCTCTAGGACACTATAATGAGTTGAGTCATTACAAAAGAAACATCAGATGTTCTAATCAGTACATCAGCCAATGAATGCATGTGTCAACATTAATTGACTTTTTTTTTCTTTTAATACAGAAATTTCTTGAGAATTTGTCCCAAGACCAACTGTAATACTTTACATAGTCCATTCAACCTGAATTGAGCCCTTTCCTCATTTTCTTCTCTCCATATTAAGAGCACTCTGATAAGTTCAGTCTCACTACTACTGTACTACCAGTACAAATACTCCACTTTAAACATACTTTTGAAAGTTGAAAGTTGAAGTTTTCTTTGCCTAAATGTACTAAAAGTAGAAAAGTAAAAGTAATACTAAAAGTCTTCTTTACTGACTTCCTGTCAAGTAAAGTACAGATATGTGCATCCTATCTCAAATAAAATAATTCAGTTCTTAATAAAAATGTGTCTGCCAGTTCAGACCATGCCTTCAGTTTATAATGATTTGGTAGAAGACTGGAGACTGGACAGTTGGGCTGGAGGTGGATCCTGCTTGTGGTGGGAAACCGGCCACCCTCTCTGATCAGTGGAACCAGGATTGAGAGATGACAGAGTTAAAAAGGAGGTGACTGGGTGGTGGAGGGTTGCGCGGACTTTGTTATTGACACGTGAACAAGATAGAGATGGTATTTATCAGTATTTAGATAGGGAGGAGGGGCTTCAAACATATTCCTCCTCCCAAAATGTAATTTCACAACAATCACTTCAAGTCGAACTGTAACTCAAAAGTCCACAGATAAGCCTCTGGCAATGACAGCTTTACTTCTTCATCGACTGACTTTTCTAAAGCTGACCATTAGAATGACCGAGTGGGCCTTTTATGAAGTGGACATGTATGGAAATGGAATGTTATGTAGTGGGCGTGTCTCACACTTGCATTGATTAACCTCCTCCTGATCAGGAAGGGTATGGGTTCTCTTACTGCAATTGTTGATAAGTTCATTCTCACAAGTTATCATGATAAAATGTTGTTTATGGAGCCTAAGGCATTCTAGTGAGGTCAACCTTTAGCCTAAATTGGTGGAGTTCCCCCTTTTAAGCCTTCTATAAAGCTCTGCCTGACACAAGGCGAGCTTCAGTGAATCTGATCACATCCGAGAAACAACTCTATTTGATCTGTTTGTAGAGAAATGGATCATTACCTGTTTTACCTGCTAGGAGTGATCACAGTGGCTGCTTTCACTGATGCTTCGTCTATGAAAGGTAAACCTCAGTTTTATCATATATGGTTACAAATATGCAATATTTGTGGGCCTACCCATGTGCACGGTTTTTGACTTGATTGGTTACTAGTTTTGATATTGACACATTGGATGTTGAAGAGGCTAGGATCTCTGATTATAGAGCAGTTGTGCTTAGCTCAGCTTTTACTGGGCACTTCCCTGTTCCTGATTTAATGTTGTTTGTCTATGTATGTCAGTTCATGCACAGCTAGTGATTTTTTGTAAATGGTTTTGCTCATCCCAATTGTTCAGCTGTTCTTGATACTGTTGCCCTTATCAAACCTAGAGTTCAGTTAAATTCAGCCAATGAGAAAATTACTCAGGCTTGTAGAAGACTACATATAACCTTTTTTAAAAGTTGCTTAGCTACTTAACTATCTGTTAAATCCACTAGGTAAGTATACTGATTGTGCATTATAGTTAAAAACTGTGACAGACCTAAAGTTTTGTTTGGCACTTTTAATGCTCTGCTTCAACCTTCACTTGGGTTTGAATATTATCCTCATGGCAGTGTGAGAATTCTACCACTTTTTAAACGTAAGATTGAAACTATCAAATCCCATATTACATCCTTAGAGCTGGATTTTCTACCTTCCAAGCCGTGCCCAGTGGTTTAGGAGAGTTTGGGGATGCTTCAAATGTTAGAATGAACAGATATAATATTTAGAAAAAAGCCAACAACCTCACCTCTTGGTGTCATTCACCCACTGCTCTCTTTAATATTACCAAGACTTTTTCAAACAAGCAGTATTTACACTACAGCTTAACAAAAACATAGCATTGGTTAAGGGAAAATGTATAATTGCCAGATGATCAGTAATATAATTCCAAGTAATCTGTAAACTGTTTTCTGATAACTTTATATATACACTATATTGTGTACATATAATAGACAAAAGTATTGGGACACCTCTTAATCACTAAATTCAGTTGTCCCATTGCCACAGGTGTATAAAATCAAGTCTGTAGCCCTGCAGTCTGCCTTTCTTCCACACATCAGTGAAAGAATGGGAGGTTCTAAAGAGCTCACTAAACTCCAGCGTGGTACTGTATGTAATAGGAGACACCGCTGCACCAACAACAACAAGTCAGCTGGTGAAATTTAGACCTTCCCTCCTAGATCTTCCTCCATCAGCTGTGAGTGGTGTTATTATTGAACAGTGGAAGAGTTTAGGAGGAACAGCTCACAGAGAGCAGCTCAGCCACCGAGTGCCTGTCAGACCACGTAAAGTTACAGAGCGGGGTCAGGGCCGAGTGCTGAGCTCAGAGCAGAGTGCAGAAAAGCCTCCAACTGACTCAATAACTGCAGAGCTCCAGACCTGCTGCTGCTGGTAGAGCTTAGAGCTAAAGAGGACCACTGAGTGCTAGTTAAGCAACTGCTAAGTATAAAAGTTCTTCCATATTCCAGGAACTTATCCAGTAACAGAGTACTGGTGTATGTTATGTCTGGGTAAATGGGGAAGTACAAAGAGGCCCAGGGCGAGGATGACAAAACACAGCTCTTACCAAAAATGCTTATTTTCCCAGAAAGCCCCACCCCCTCAAATGTTATGTAGAAATGATGGATGCATGCTTCTGTCCTTTGGGCTCTCATGTGCTTTGTTTTTGATGAATGTCAGAGTCTCCAAGACTCTTGTCTTTACAGCAGTTCCACCACACTTGATGCTACAGTTACTCAGTAACTAAGTATTCATAACCAATTTTCAAATCGCCCTTTGTCACTAAACTATTGGGAGAGGTAGTTTATTCTCAACTTCCACCAGTTATAAGCATTATTCATATTTTTAGAGACTTTTATAAGTTTTAATGCTATGCATACCTCTTAAAATATTTAAAAACTACAAAATTGCATTGGAATAAACTTAAAGGAAAATTAACTTAATGAACTGCTTTGATAAATGCCATATAACCCAATCTTGTCAACTCTTTTTAAACACTGTCAATCCTATTTTACCAATATTTACAAAAATACCTATTTACTAAACATTGATGTGGACTATTAAACCAATTGTAAGCATATTTCTTTATAAAATCCAAACAGATTTGCTATTTTCTCTGAAGAATGAGAGAGTCAGATGTGTGCTGTAAAGAATATAATAACTACAGTGGGGAAAATAAGTATTTGATACACTGCCGATTTTGTTTTTTTCCACCTACAAAGAATGTAAGAGGTCTGTCATTTTAACTATGAATATGCCCGCATTCTCCATCCTGCCTTTTGAGAATTTCCCCACTGCGGGACTAATAAAGGACTATCTCATCTTATGAGAGACAGAGCCTAAAACAATCTAGAAAGCCACATTGACCTTTTTGGTATCAATTCCACTCGCCATGTTTGGAGGAAGAAGAAGGATAAGTACAACCCCATGATTTCAAGGTCCTGGAGTGGCCTACCCAGTCGCAAGACCTGAACCCAATAGAAAATCTTTGGAGGGAGCTAAAACTCAGAAACCTGAAAGATCTGGGGAAGATCTGTATGGAGGAGTGGGTCAAAATCCCTTCGGCAGTTTGTGCAAACTTGGTCAAGAGCTACAGAAAAAGTCTGACCTCTGTAATTGCAAACAAAGCTTTCTGTACCAAATATTCAATCCTGTTTGTCTATTGTATCAAATACTTGTTTCAAGCAATAATGCATTGTTTTGTCAATGCATTGTCAAGCATTCATGCAATGTAATTATTTAAAAATCATGTCATTTAAAAATATTTTTTTAGATTCTGTCTCTCACAGTTAACATGTATCTACAACCTCTCCATTCTTTGTAGGAGGGAAAACTTGTAAAATCTGCAGTGTTTCAGTATTTTTTTGTGCTACTAATTCATTGCAAGATATTCTCTTCATATACCTGATGATTTGTGTTTGATTTATGTTCATGTGTTGCACCTGGGACTGGGAGCATTTAAATAGCTCTCTTTCTGCTACTCTCCGCCGTCCTCCACGTGATCGTGGCGTGTTCATGTTGGCTGGTATTCGGATCTGGTTTGAGTTATCTCTAAGTCTGGTTCTAGAGGCAAGCGCGTTACGTCCCTTCTAGTTCACGAGGTAGTTACGGCATACTCATACTCAACGGCTTGCCCTGTTATCTGGCCAGGCAGCTGGTTCTCCGGCAAACCCTTTTGTTTTCACAGAGCACAGCTCTGGTTCTCAGTTCTAGTTTTCCCTGCATCCCAAGCTAGGCTTGTTTCGTTTGTCCCAGTCCCTACATTGCTGTTATCTCCTGCTCATCCCCTGTCACTCCCAGCTCCTCCCAGTCCCAAGTTTGCTGTTTTCACCATTTGGTTTGTCACGTTCTGTTTGATTTCCCATTTTGGGCATTAGTTTGCTGCTCATTGTTTTCATTGCACCCTCTTTTGTTTCTCTGCTGTGTTGAAATAAAACTTTGCTTAGCTCCATCTCTGCGAGTGTTCATCCAGTCTGTGTCTGGCCGCACACGCCATGACAGGATTGATGCCACATTTATCATTTTATTTCTCTTAATTCAGTTCAGTTTTATTGTTGTTTTTATTCCTGTTTTGCTGTTTATTCTGATCCCGTGTCGACCTGAGGAGGACAGGTTCCTCTTTTGAGTGTTGGTTCCTCTCTAGGTTACTTATCTTGCCATTGTTGCCACTCAAAAGAGGCCTGGATCTTTGTGAAGCTGCTTTGTGACATTTCTTGTAAAAAAAAAAAACTCTATAAATAACATTTAATTGAATTGACTGATCTATCAGTGTAATGTTGTGTTTGTTTTGTTCTATATCATGTGTTTATTGTACTGATTCTTTATACAGCCCTTTGGTAAAAAGTCATTCTAAATGTGATTTAGAAATAAATCTTATTGACGTACTATTTAACAAGTTACCTGATTACCACTGATTTACCACAGATTTTATTATTAATGGAAACCCAGTATATGCTACATTAAAAAAGTGTTTTCTCAGCTCTGAAATTATTTACAGAATTTCTAAAACAATTCAAGATCATGATAAGTCTATAATAAAAGTAACCTTAAATAAATAACCTGACCCTTTACAGAACTCACAGATGACAGAATGATGAGAGAATGTGTTTGTTTAAAACTGACAGAATCTGCACTGCTCTGTTCATTCCAGCTAAAAATCTCGCTCTCTATGGAAAAGCCACTCAGTCCATCTTGGTTAATAACCCCTGGGCACCGTACGGTCATGCCTACAACGCTATAGATGGAAACACTGATTCAAACTACAACCATGGGTCTTGCACCGCCACTGAGTTGCAGAAAAACCCCTGGTGGAGGGTGGACCTGCTGGACGAGTACACAGTGACCTCCATCACCATCACTAACAGAGGAGATGCTGTACCAGAGAGGATCAACGGAGCTGAGATACACATCGGAAACTCCTTACTGGACAACGGGAACAGCAATCCCTGGTGAGAGAACTTCTGGTGATTGTAATTGTTGCCAGCATTTACTAGATGTTTGAATTTGTTCTACATTTCTACAAGGTTTTCTGAAGATGTTTCTCCACCTGTGTGATTTATTACATTTCTCAGTACACAACACACTCCACAAAACACCCGGTTATTTCCTCTCCAGGGCTGGGGTGATCTCCACCATCCCTGCAGGACAATCCATGACCTTCAACTTTGAGAAAGGCCTCTCAGGTCGTTACGTTAACGTGGTGATCCCTGCAGAAAACCGTCTCCTGACTCTCTGTGAGGTCGAGGTCTATGGCTATCCCACTCCAGATGGTGAGAAGGAATGACTCCCACTGCATTCATCACAAGAGTGCTTACTGACTCATTCTGACCAATTAAACCTTATACTTATACTACAGTTCTCTCAAACCAATCAAGTCTGCCATTTGTCATCTTTGTCAGCATTATCTCAGCATAGCTTCAAACCATTTGAGGACCTTTAAAAACTGTAAACGTAGTTTAGTGAACTGTAGATAGAAGAAGAAATGAAGGGCTCATGATTGAAGCATACCACATTACCCCTCAAACATGGTGGAGGCCTGGGCATGGGCATGTCTTGCTGTCAGTGGAACTGGGTCACTGGGGTTTATTGGTGATCCGGCTGCTGATGGAAGTACCATGATTAGTTTTGAAGTATATAGAGCTCTATTTCCACTGAGATTCAAGGCTCTAAGGCTGATGATCATCACTAATGACTGTGCATCAAGGTGGAGCTACAAGAGAGGGGTTTCTAATAAAGTGGATGATGAGTGTACTGCACTAGGGAAATCTACAGAACTGATCTATTATTGGATGATCTGTTTCCTGTGTAGGAGAGAATGTAGCACTGAAAGGAAGAGCCACACAGTCCAGCCTGTATGGGAATTATTTTCCATCAAATGCCATTGATGGAAACCGGGATGGTATCTACGCTCACGGTTCCTGCTCCCACACTGACAATGAGCTCAGTCCCTGGTGGAGACTGGACCAGCTGAAACGACACAAAGTGTTTTCCATCACCGTCACCAACTCCCTGAATGCTGTACCTACAAGGCTGAATGGAGCTGAAATCAGAATAGGAGACAGTCTGGAGAACAACGGCAACAACAACCCCAGGTCACTCTCGTTGTTTAGTTTTTAAAAGATCTGCACTGATGGGATAAAATACTGTTATAAAAAATCTCCCTTATTTTCTCATCAGGTGTGCAGTGATCGCGTCCATTGATGTAAACCACCCCACCATGACCTTTGAGTGTAACGGGATGGAAGGGCGATACGTCAACATTGTGATTCCAGGACGGAATGAGTATCTCATTCTGTGTGAGGTGGAGGTGAAAGGGGTTCCTCTGATCTGAGGAACATCTTGGCCTCAATCACGAAGACCAGGTTCAGTCGATCAGCCAGGACACAGAGAGATGGGAGATGCTAGGCTAACACTGCTAACAAACACTGGACGTAGATTGTCACCAAAATGTTTCTCAGAGCTCCTCCAGATCTTCATTAGCTGGTATATGGATCTGGTTTAGAAGACGGTGTGACTGACTTCAGAACACAAACAGAACCTTCTCCACAGAGCTGAGGAATGCTGGAGGAACCAGAACCACTTTCACTCCATTGGTATCACTCCACCCATTGCGCCTCTCCAGTCTGAGAGTGGAACAGCTCTGCAAAGAGGAATGTTATGAGGACGCTAATTTAAGTGTTTGTTAGAAATGTTAGCCTAACATCCCTGTTGTAAAACTAAAAGGAATATACATCAGATACCAAACATGTCTTGATTGATTGATTGAATCTGGAGTCCAAGATCAATCAGGATACTCTGTTGGAGATCAGATTTATTTGACATGAATTGTAAACACTGAATTTCAAATAAATGTGCCTATGCTTCCAACCCTGGTCACATCCTTTTCTGTGGGGGGGGCTAAGACATAGAGTGTGGTCACGCTAACTTTAGCAGTTAATGCTATTTTTATTAGTATTATTATTTTGGTCTTTCTGTGTTTTCTGTACCAAACATGTGGTTTGTCACATTTTATGCATACTAAAGTGGTGACTTTGGTTAATATATATATTATAAACAAGGTTGGGCAGTAACAGAATACATATAATGGTGTTAGACAATGAGGATGCAAAAGAAAAACACACCAGTAATTTTAATCTATTACAGTTACAGTAAAAAGGTGAGTAATGAGATTACAGGTACATTGTAACAATAGGATTATTACATCACAGATTGAACAGGATCACCTCTATAATAACACAAGGTAAATCAGGTGATTGAACTTTTACTTGTGAAATTCCACTGTTGGTGTGGTCTTGTGTAGTCTCTTAAGCTTACGGGTGCCATTTCAGCATGCTATGCAGTACAAATGCATTCACTGCTGAATGTCATGGGTGATGTTTTTTTAATAATTTCATTTTAAAGTGAAATTGAAAATAATATCACTGCCCAGTGTAAATTAGACCTTCCAGCAGTGAACAACCTCTCAGCTTCTAATGATGCCACTACAATTTAAGGAAACATTTGAAGGTAAGAAAATTGACATTTTCACGTTTCATGGTGTTTTATATATAATTATATAAATAATGTTGCTACAAAGGGTTCTTTGAGCAGTGCCATAAAATAACCACGTTTGGTTCCTGTAAGTGTAAAAAAAACATTAAATTGGTGAAGAACCTTGACAATGGCTTCTTAAATCTTTAAAAGGTTCTTCACACACACATCTCTTTTACAGAAATGGTTATTTATGGAACCTAAAGTGGTTCTTCTATGTCATCACTCACAGAACCCTTAGTAGCACCTTTATTTTTTTTAGTGTGTTAGACAAGAGATTTGTTTCATGAGGATGTGAGAATGGACTGTTTTATTTGACTTTCAATGTTAAGTTTTTCATTTGAATTTAAAAAGACAAGTAATTCAAAAGTAACTAAAAGTCATCAGATTACGATACTTCTGGATTACATCACAATTACAGTTTTGAACAGGTATCAGTTATCTTTAACTGAATACATTTTTAAAGAACTGTTAATTAAATAATTAAATGAAAGGAAGATCATATATCCTCTTTCCAGTCCAGTGCTCTTTGGATTTCCATCTACTGGGATATTCTTCAACCGACCATCCCTCCAAGACAGCTCTTCAAGGCTCCCCATCTGCAATTAAATGCTTCTACCTACATTTACAGGAGTTATCTGACCCTAGAGCTGTGTTTCTTACAGTCCTTCCTCTACACCTGCACCTCCCTGCTAATTGCTGTCCCAGCACTGATTAACCTCCCTCTGGCCAAGAGGAGGAAAGGTTCTCCTGCTGCTCCTGGTAAAGAACTAGGTTGCTCACCAGATTACAAGAATTAGAAGGACAGAGTATTGTTTGCTGTGAATGATCTCAGTAGAGAACTGAGACTCCATACTTGCGCAAAACTTGAGCAAGACCTTACGTAAGTGCAAAACCATTTTAAATGGGAAAAATATTTTGTTACTTAAAAGTGTAAACACTGTTCAAGTACAAACGGATGCAGTAACTAATTATGACTTCTTTTAATTAACCTTTTCTGGTCCAAATGTTTATTCATATTTTCTATTTCATCACAGTTTGGTCATCAATCCATACAGAGTTAGTAAACATTAGTAAATGAGATGCAGCTGAAACGGATTAAATACTGTGTAAGATTTTAGGTCTGTGGCTCTGCCCCCTCAATCTGTTTACTGTTTATTTCTATCTGCAGGTACGAACTCCCTCTATCACATGACATCCCCAAAGTGGGAAGCTTTAGACAGAGGAGTCCCCCTCATACTTAAAAAAAACACAATTCTGAGTAAAGTTACTTTCCCTTCTTTCTCAGTCTCAGAAATGTAAACAGCTTTACTGCACCAGAGTGGAGCGACTGTCTAACTGGCTGCTTATGAAGAGACAGGAGATCATAACTCCCAACAATATCACAGTCTTCCAAGGTCACAAGTCTGAGAACGGTAGGGCCTCCCTCCATGTAATAGATTAATTGTGTAATCAGTTACTTTATCTTCATATGCTGGGCTGGTCTTTACACTCTTTTACATGAAAGCACTCTCAGTACTCTGCAGAAAGACTGAAAAATGGGTGGAGTTTCCCTCCATATGCTTTATATAAAGCTCTGTCTGACCTTCAGTGGAACTGATCACATCTGGGAGGCAGTTTCATTCTGCAGCTTTCTCTTCTGGGTGAGTTGATCTGAGAGGTTCTGCAGCTGCATGTTTAGAGTGATTTAAAAGTCTGATCTCAGGAGAGTTTATGTACAGAACCGTATCTGATCTGTTTGCAGAGAAATGGATCATCACCTGTTTTACCTGCTGGGAGTGATCACAGTGGCTGCTTTCACTGATGCTTCATCTATGAAAGGTAAAAATGGGTTTATCATCTTTATGGTTACAGACAAGCAGAGTCCACCACATAAACCAGGCATTAACCAGGATGCAGTGCTTCTCTACTAAATAATCCGATTATAGAGAGTCATTAAACCTGAAGAAATGACTGACCTATCCTACTGAACAAATCACCTACTTACCACTGATTTGTATAATTAACAGAAAAAGCAATCTGTGTGAATGATTGTATTGTATTGTGAATCTGCTGTATTAGTTGTATTCTCTCAGCTCTGAATTAATTTAAATTGATTAAGCATTAATCATAAAATAAATAAGTGTATAATGATCATAAGTGTATGATAACAATAACCTGAAATAACTAACCTTCACAGAACTCACAGATGACCGAGATGTTGTTTTTTTCTGACTGAATCTGCACTGCTCTGTTCATTCCAGCTAAAAATCTCGCTCTCTATGGAAAAGCCACTCAGTCCACCCTGGTTAATAACCCCTGGGCGCCGTACGGTCATGCCTACAATGCTATAGATGGAAACACTGATTCACACTATGACCACGGGTCTTGCACCGCCACCGAGTGGCAGAACAACCCCTGGTGGAGGGTGGACCTGCTGGACGAGTACACAGTGACCTCCATCACCATCACTAACAGAGGAGATGCTGTACCAGAGAGGATCAACGGAGCTGAGATACACATCGGAAACTCCTTACTGGACAACGGGAACAGCAATCCCTGGTGAGAGAACTTCTGGTGATTGTAATTGTTGCCAGCATTTACTAGATGTGTCTTGAGGTTTACTGAAGATGACCCTCCACATAACACCCAGTTATTTCCTCTCCAGGGCTGGGGTGATCTCCACCATCCCTGCAGGAAAATCCATGACCTTCAACTTTGAGAAAGGCCTCTCAGGTCGTTATGTTAACGTGGTGATCCCTGCAGAAAACCGGCTCCTGACTCTCTGTGAGGTTGAGATCTACGGCTATCCTACTCCAGATGGTGAGAAGAGATGATAACCCAGGCAGTGTTGAGCACATCTAACAATGTTGTAGAAAGAGTGCTTATCTGTCCACAGTAGCTTGCTGTACCTCCAAAACCAGATTTCCGATCTTTTAGTCCCTGGAAACATGTTTCTAGTAAACTCTACATGAACAGAATTATTGAGCATACTGAATACACATCCACAGTGCAGGCTAGAAAAGTTAAGTGAACCTCTGCGTTAATGACTTCTCCAGAGGCTTAATGGGTAAAAGGTGCTTCCATTAAGGATGTGCAATTAGAAGTGTATGTTTACAGGTGCTTTACCCTTTTAAATAAATACACCAAAAGCCTGGTTACTGACCAATCTGGTCATAATGCAAACAACTGCTAGGTTGAGAGTGAGTCCACCAGCCGAATATACCCAGCCTACAGTGGCTCTGTGGTCAGACACTGACCCCTCATGGGCTAGAGGGTGACTTGCACACAGATAGGCTACATGTGAAACAACAACTTTCAGAAAGGGGTTTCTGATAAAGTGGCCACAGATCATATTCTAGAAGGTCCATATAAGGGCATGTATTTAACTTTTAATTAGCATGTTTTATCTTCACTGATGTTGTTTTCTGTGTAGGAGAGAACGTAGCACTGAAGGGAAAAGCTACACAGTCCAGCCTTTATAGTACTGGTTTTCCATCGACTGTCATTGATGGAAATCGAGATGGTGTGTATGTTCACGGTTCCTGCTCCCACACCAACAATGACCTCAGCCCCTGGTGGAGACTTGATCTTCTGAAACGACACAAAGTGTTTTCTATCACTGTCGCCAACACACAAGATAATATTCCTGAAAGGCTGACTGGAGCTGAAATCAGAATCGGGGACAGTCTGGAGAACAACGGCAACAACAACACGAGGTAAAGTGTCCTCAGATTTTACAGAGACACTTTTTAAACTACTGTCTTAGTAGTTATATAAACAGTAGTCTTAGTGTCTATAAACAGAAGATCCTGTTGGTAACAATCAAGTTTCATGTTCTGCCTTATCAGGTGTGCAGTGATCTCCTCCATCGATAAGCAGAACCTTATCATGACCTTTCAATGTAACGGGATGGAAGGGCGGTACGTCAACATTGTGATTCCAGGAAAAAAGGAGTATCTCACACTGTGTGAGGTGGAGGTGTATGGAGCTCCTCTGATCTGAGGAACCTTTAAGTGATGATCTGTTATATTTCTCTGTCAGTTTTCTGTTGTCTTAACAGGCGTGAATTTTGAGTTTCGCTGACTTTAACAGTCATATTAAAATAAAAGCTCTAACCTCATACTTTTACACTTGATGCCTCTGGATGTGTTTGTTGCTCTGTTAATGTTTTATGGATTGTTTTATAGATTATGAATGAGTTATTTCAATACTAATCCTATTCTGAGTCCAGACTGGGTTTAGAATATATGTATAAAAGCAGTGATAACCCAGCTAACAATTTAATTTAAGACATTCTCAGATTGTCTTTAAATCTTAAACTTTAAACAGATACAGGAATAGATGATGCAAAAAGGTGAATATTTGTTACCTATTCCACTCTATACCATCAACAAACTTTGTTTAATGAAACATGAATTTTGGCCCATGCTTCAAGGCTTACAAAACACATGATTTACAAAACCCCTCTAAAAAGCCTTCTCCATGTGGGTTAAACTTTCAGGAAATTGCAGACTAGGATTTGTGAACATTGTAGTGCCATACAGTGCGCTGATCTTAGCAAGACAGTGGCACACCATTTTAAAGACAGGGGTCATTCAACATGTGCGTTTATTCTGATATAGAACAAGTGGTAAAAGATTGGAGTAATATTGATAAACTACAAGTCTAGGAAGTAGTATCTTGGATACATCATCTAGATACATATTCTCCAAGGGGACTTAATGTGGAAATGGGCTATGATGTATTTGTTTTCAAAGTTTTGACTGGGCATCAGTGATTACTGAAGTAATATCCTTCAGTTTGCAGCTCCAGCGACCACCAGCTAACTGACGCCTGTGTGGGCCAGCATTGCTTAGGGGCAATAAGGGGAGGGGTTTTCCAGCTTGTAGTTCTCCAACATAACCTGACATGTCCTACATGTTTCTCAAGGAACTGACTGTAAATTAAAATGTCATCAAGGTACACGTATACAAACTTGTCCAGGGTTTCCCTTACCATCTCATTAATAAAACATTGGAAGACAGCTGGCACATTCATGAGTCAAAGGGCATGACTTGGTATTGATAAAACCCAGAGGGTGTAATGAATGCCATCTTCCAACTTGGTAAATATGGAAGCCTGCTGCAGTGGGCATAAAGCCTCCATCCTTTTTTCATACAAAGAAAAAGCTCACCCCTGTAGGAGAAGATGGGGGTGTTATAAAGCCTGAGAACAGAGCCTTTTGGACATAAGTATCCATAGTGGCATGCTCAGGAGGTGAGAGGGTAAACATCCTTCCCCTGGGTGGTGTGATTCCAGAAAGAAGGTTGATGGCACAATCAAACGCCAATGGGGGGTCTCAAGGGACTACCTTGAGATCCCAACCCTAACACCAACTGAAGATGAGGGGTCTGGGTGACATAAAACTCCCCTCATTTAGCATGGGGGCCTATCCAGTGTAAGGGGCTAAGTGTGTGGTTTGTAATTGGACCAGAGCACAGAGAATGGCCATCTACAGCAAGAATAGGCAATGGGCGATCCAGAAGCTCTACCGGTAGTCAAAGCAAGTTTGGGGTCTATAAAGCTCCCTGCAGCCCCAGAATCCAAATAGAGAAGTGTGCCCCCATAAAAGTGTGACTTTCAGATGGAGGCCAGATGTTTGCAGAGGAGACGGGTCTAGTTCTGGTTCCCCTGGCCGGGAGAGGCCCTAATCTAATTAAAATCCAGTAAAGCAATAGGTCTGTACATGATTTTTCATCCACACCTTTTTGACAAGGCATAAAAAAGCTGAACTGAAAAGACAAAAATCCCTAAATACTTTTTTAGGCTTAAGTTCTAACCTGCAGTTGGGAATATAGTGAACAGATTGAGAGGGCAGAGCCTCAGACTGAACATCTTAGTATCACTGTATTTAATTAATGAATGAAATGTTCTTCTCTTGAATGGAGTCCCTAAAGGGACATGATGTTTTTTTATAAAAAAGTAGTGAGCACCAGATACTATGTGGTGAGCTCCTGCTACTATTAGGTGAGCACTTTCCTGCACATGGGTGAGCACCATCTTGCAGTTATGCTGTAGCTAAATTAATTTTGGCAAGTCTGTTGACGTGTACTTTCAGCTAGCTTAAATATAAAAACACAACATTTGTTCTTGCCTGTTGTCATGGATACATTATCACTGAGAGACCATTAAAACACATCTCAAACACTGAGAACTGCAATAGCATAGACATCATAATCGTGTTGGTCGTCTCCCATGAAGTCCACTTTGGCTCAAACAATGACGGATGGCGCAATCTGACACTGATGTTCCTTGAGCTTGAAATTCACCTTTAATCTCTTTACAAGTTTTTCTGGGCTCTTTTGTTACCATTCGTATTATCCATCTCTTTGATTTGTCAGCAATTTTCCTCCTGCGGCCATGTCAGTCCCATGGATCTTACATTTCTATGTGCAACTGTAGTCACAGAAACTGTAGTCACTCCTTAATTGAAACATCTTTCACTTACTTTTTCTAGCCTGAACTCTGGATCTTTATTTAATGATCCAAATAAAAGCATGAACATGGTGTATAATTGTGATTAAGATAATAATCAGATCGCATTTTATTAGTAATCGATGCAGAATTCCATCATTTTCTTGCTATTGCATAACTGACCAATTATGAATGGGGTTGAGGAGGGCTGATGAACTGTGCAGCAGCCCAGCCAACATGCTCATGTGTGGCTCAAAGGGGTGGAACGTAAGCAAGCCAGGTTCCAGGTGGGCATGGACTTTGAGTGGGCTTGTACATGTGTTATTACAGCCCACCTTAATCTCACATTGGGGTCAATGTTGGCCCCATGCGCAGTGTACAACATTTACCCATTTACTACCAGTTGGGCTACCCATTCAGGCCCCAAATAGGCATGGTATCTGGGATTGACATGTTCAGGGAGGCTGCAACTGAAGGAGACTCTGTTAACTTGGAGGAGTATACAGCATCAGTCACTGGCTACATCACACACTACAGGACAATGCCACCGTCCTGTGACAGTGATGCCTTCCTCCCTGATGCCCTGAACAATTTTTATGCACGGTTTGAGGCACAAAACAACACGTCAGTGAGAAAGATCACGCCCAAGCCGGATGAGCAGGTGTTGTGCCTGACTGCAGTGGACGTAAGGAAAACTCTGCGCAGAGTCAACCCACAGAAAGCTGCAGGACCAGACAACATCGCCGGCAGAGTGCTCAGAGAGTGTGCAGAACACTTGACAGATGTTCTCACGGACATCTTCAATGTCTCCCTGTGCAGCTCCACTGTCCCAACGTGCCTCAGGACCACCACCATCGTCCCCATGCCGAAGAAGTCCATGGTGTCCTGCCTCAATGACTACCGTCCCGTTGCTCTCACACCCATCATCATGAAGTGCTTTGAGAGGCTAGTCATAAGGAACATCAAGACCCAACTGCCCTCTTCATTGGACCCCCTGCAATTTGCATATCGTCCTAACCGCTCCACGGACGATGCCATCACCACCACCCTTCATCTCTCCCTTACCCACCTGGAGAAGAAGGACATCTACGTCAGAATGCTGTTCATAGACTTCAGTTCAGCATTCAACACCATCATCCCACAGAATCTCACCAGGAAGTTAAGCTTGCTGGGCCTCAACACCTCCCTCTGCAACTGGATCCTGGACTTCCTGACGGGGAGGCCCAGATAGTCTGGTTCGGGGACAGCATCTTCAGCACCATCACAATGAACACTGGGGCACCCCAGGGCAGTGTACTGAGTCCTCTGCAGTTCACCCTGCTGACTCATGACTGTGTTGCAAAACAGTTCTAACAGCATCATAAAGTTCGCCGATGATACAACTGTGCTGGGTCTCATCAGCAAAGGCGATGAGTCAGCATACAGAGAGGAGGTGCAGCAGCTGACAGACTGGTGTACAGTCAACAACCTTCACTGGAATGTAGAGAAGACCAAGGAAATGGTTGTGGACATCAGGAAAACAAGACATGACCACTCTCCGCTCAGCATCAACAGCTCCTCTGTGAAGATCGTTAAGTGCACCAAGTTCCTTGGTGTCCACTTAGCGGAGAACCTCACCTGGTCCCTGAACACCAGCTCTACAGCCAAGAAAGCCCAGCAGCGTCTCTACTTCCTCCGGAAGCTGAGAAAGGCCCGTCTCCCTCCACCCATCCTCACCCTCTATAGAGGGACCATAGAGAGCATCCTGAGCAGCTGCATCACTGCCTGGTTTGGGACCTGCACAGCCTCTGACCGCAAGACCCTCCAACGCATTGTGAGGACAGCTGAGAGGATCATCAGTCTCTCTCCCCTCCATCATGGACATTTACACTGCCCGCTGCATCCGCAAAGCAACCAGCATTGTGGATGACTCCACCCACCCTTCACACAGACTGTTCTCCCTCCTGCCATCAGGAAGAAGGTACCGCAGCATCCCGTCCAACACGACGAGACTCTGCAAAAGCTTCTTCCCCCAAGCCATCAGACTCCTCAACACAACTTCTGAACTGATGTCCTTTCTGTTACATGCACACACTCTCTCTCTCTCTCCAACCATTTACCCCGGATAAAATGGGAAGCATTTTGCACAAATAACTTCACTACCTCACTGGACTCAATATTTATTACACATTGCATAATTTGCATATGTATTTTTCTCTGTCTGTACTGTGTTGTGTTGTCTGTCCGCACTTGTATTGTGTTGCACTTGTGTTCTGTATGCACTTTGTCTATGTTGCACCATGGTCCTGGAGGAACGTTGTTTTGTTTCACTGTGTACTCTGTATGTAGTAGAAATGACAATAAAACCCACTTGACTTGACAGATAGGCTACCTTTGTGGGGTTTCTGATAAAGTGGCCAGTAAATAGAGGATATGGGGTTTCTAGTATCAAGTATCTATCAAGTTTAGAGTGCCAATATTGAAGACTGTCCTATACATTGCAATTGCTTTCAGCGGCACTAACAGTAAATTCCTAGCTGAACGTTAAACAAATATATTATTTAGCCAAGAGAGAAATAATCAGCTATGGATTATTTATCAATATTATTGATTAATAATCAAAGCATTGCCAATAGAATAAGACTCTCTGAATCATGCTGCCGAATGCCAGGCGTGGGCTAGAGGGCTATAAAGCCCCCTAGCAATGAGCTGTGGAGCAGTGGAAGAACTGTGTTCTCTGGAATGATCCAGTACTTTTGTGATGAGGTTGGGGATGTTGATAGCCGTAGACCTCGATCTCGCAGAAAGTCAGGAGTCGCTTGATTCCGGGGATGACCACGTTAACATAACGACCTGAGAGGCCTTTGGTAAGGTTTAAGAAGGGGGAATTTCCTAGAGATCACTGCAGCCCTGGAGACAAAAGAAAACATGGCACAAGCAATAGAGTCTTGAGAATCATCTGGAGTAATGGTCCATCTGCCATTATGAAAACAAGACGAATTGGTGGACGTCGCGTAGGCTGTTGGCTTTAGCTCCTCACAGCAAACACAGAATCTACAGGTACGATAATTATGTTCATTAACAGAAAAAAAACATGTACGTGGTAAAACTGGTGAAACTATGTCCACTGCTCGAGCCAAATAAACCCATACTATACACCTAATCACTTAAAAGTGCCAAAGAATGCTTTTACTGACTATTCAAAGCTCTTCCCTTGATGTGTGTGACTATGGTTGAGGTGAAAATGCTCAGATACAGTTTTACAAGCCTATTTACCACCCTGTTACTTTACCTTAGAATGAAACGAATAAAAGAATAAAAGTGTTAGCTTTTAGCCTAGGGCGGATCCTCATTTGCTTTTTTGCCTCATGACGTGCCAAGTATGCGCTCCCCTTTTGTAGATACTGGCACAGGAAAAGCTGTGGTCATGAGGCCTGACTCCCGTAGCAACCTGCATTCTCGTAACTAGCAGAGTCTGGAGGTGGTGAGCTGCTCACAAGTCGCCGTCGCGTTTTACTGTTACTCCAGCTTTGACTACAGCTTTCTCTGTTAGGTGGGGTTTAAGTGGTTTTTGGGAGTGTAATATAACCAGTCAAGACTGTGATGTAACAGTTTTGAGTTTTTGTAATTGGCCTGTTTTCCATCTGCTGGATCTTTTGAAGTAGAAACAGCAGTGTTTGAGGTTTTCGATTTGCCATTTCTTAGAAGCAGCATTATAGGAGATTTGGCATCCCTCTGGGGGATCAATGTGGACCAATGTTTCAATAAGCTGCCACCATGACACGGAAATTGATGGTCGAATCCTGGGTCATGCTGCCTGCTATCAGCAGCCGGAGCCTGAGAGAGCACAACTGGCATTACTCTCTCATAGTGGGTAGATGGTGCTTTCTCTCCCCAACATCCCTCCAGTTTGATGCTGGCCGGCACGGGCATCTGCTAGCCAATACATCAGAGCTGGGTACCAGTCACTTTCCTTTGTTGGTTGCACAGCTACAGTTTTAAAAGAGGCGGTGGCTGGTGACGAGTGCATTACATGTGATGGGGGAGAGCACTGATGTGTGGGTTGGGTAATTGGTGAAGAAACTGGGTAAAAATAATTTTAAAGAATCTGAAACCTTCCGAAAACATCTCGAGGCAAGAAACTACCTATGGAGATCGTGCTAATTATGCCATGCATATCTGCCTCCTAAAGCTTGCAAGAAATGTGTGCTCTCACCAGGGATTGCTGTTCCCGTTGTTCAGTAAAGAGTTTCCGATGTGTATCTCAGCTCCGTTGATCCTCTCTGCACAGCAGTCTCCTCTGTTAGTGATGCTGATGGAGGTCACTGTGTACTCGTCCAGCAGGTCCACCCTCCACCAGGGGTCTGGCTGCCAGTCAGTGGAAGAGCAAGACCCGTGGTTGTAGATTGAATTAGCATTTCCATCTATAGCATTATGGGTGTGACCGAGTGCTGCCCAGGGGTTTCCAATTAAGGTGGACTGAGTGGCTGTTCCACGGAGGGCAACGTTTTGGGCTGGAATGAACAGAGCAGTGCAGATTTAGTCAGTTGCACACAAACACATGGGCATCATTCTGTTGTTTTAAAAGGGTCAGGGTTAGGGTTCGGGGAAAATACGGCATTTCAAAAAGCGTATCACAGTTAATAACATTCACAATGCCGATCTGACAAACTTCAAGACCTTCCAGCCTTAAGTACGGCTCGGCTCGACCCGCCATCCTTTAAGATCCACGGAAGACAAGCGTCCAGACTTTTTACTGTCCTGCACCGAAGTGGAGGAATGTGAGGATTGTGTCTCCAGACTGACTTCTGGATTTAGTAGAGCCTGAGATTAAAGGATCTTTTGGGCTCTATACTAGTCTGTATAAACGAGATGAGGGTGTTTTCTGAGTGAAAGCTCAGTGAAGCTTTAACACTTTATGGAAGTCGCTCTGGAGAAGAACGTCTGCTAAATGCCTTCAGAGTAATATAATGTACATACTGTGGACAGCAGTCTTGACCCTGACCCTTTTATTCAGTCCCACTGCCACAGGATATAAATGCAAGCACCTAGTTCATGATAGACAAATAAACTTAGGCTCTAGCATTTAGCAAAACACTCAGAAAACCGACGTTCAGAAATTGTGCAATCGATCCACAGTTCTTATGGAATTCATCTGTGTGAAAGAAACCAGTAAAAATTAGCCCCTGCCCCAAACCAGCATGGAATTGGTCCTGGGTGACGACTCATGTTCGGGACCAGTGTGAAAATGCTCTTAAAGACCATCTACCAGGATTCTTTAAATGAAAGCCACACATTTTTGGATTAATGATGTTTACCTTTTATAGATGAAACATCAGTGAAAGCAGCCACTGTGATCACTCCCAGCAGGTAAAACAGGTGAGGATCCATTTCTCTAAAAAAAAAAGAAGAAAAAACACATAAACAGAAACCGTCCAGCGTATTGACTGTGATCACCTCCACCTGTGTCCTGCAGTGCTGACAGACAGGACATAGTGGTCCTGGATATGTCTATATTCTGCACTGACAATGAGACGCCGCAATGTTGATTTAAGCATCACATAGCAAAGCAAGGTGTTTCGTGACTGCTGATGGACCGTATTTGTGAACTGGTGTCCGCTTACACGCACCCCACCCTCCCACCCACCTCTTTTGTGTCGGATGTTTTTGTTTTCGTCTCTTTCCTTAGAGACATTCCTTGCTGGATTAACGGGAATGTTCTTGGTGAGAACTGTGAGAATCTTCTTTATATAACGAACAATGCTGCAGAATAGGGTTTTCAGACAGGTGGTGACTGCGTCAGCATTTGTCGACCTAATGCCTGGACAACCACACCACCAACAACTTTGTGGCCACCAGATGTCACTGTAAACCTTACCATAACACCGTGAGTTTTGGACACAAGTTTGTGGACACTCCTTCAGTAATTATAGGTTGCACCCATTGACACAGACACACAGCTTGACTAGTCCTGTACAGAAGTGTATATATTATATCACATTTATTTATCACAAAGCAGCTTTACAGGAATCCAGTAAGAGGAGACAAGACATCAACAAATCATGAAACCCCCGAGAAAGCCAACAGTGGCAAGCAAAAACTCCCTCAGAGCTGGAGGGACACGACCCATCCTCCTCTGATCAGAACTGTTTATTAATTATTGATAAAATCACCGAACCACCTAAACTGTTCTGCTGCTCAGGTGTGCTGACATCATCACAGTATAGTATAACCAATCTAATCACAGCAGTGATGGTCAGAGTAATGACAGCAATGATAGTTAATGGTAATAATAATTCTAATAATTATTATATTTATTATATTATTATAATACTAACATTTATTTATTATAATACTAATATTATTATCATTATTATTATATTATTATATCAATAATAATAGTAATGATGATTAATGATGGTCATATTAGTGGCAGAATACAGCTGTTAGACAGGAATATAGCTGTTAGACAGGAAGCAGTGGCTGGAGGGTGGGCAGCTGGTCTGACATTGGGGTGGGGGGGTATAGATTATTAATATACAAAGCTTATTTATATAAGACACTGAATAATATATATGGTAATATATTGACTGTCCTACATGAAATAGCCCTGGATCTCTCACCCAGCTTACAGTTTCCTTTAATATAAGTACCTTAAGAAAACATTTGCAGTACTTACTCAGCAGTGTTTCCAGCTGTGTTCTTCAAGACACCCAGCTTGTGGAAATGTCTCAGCCTGAAGGATGAGCCCTTTTATATGTTTACATGAGGAAGCGTCTACATCCGAGCAGTACAGTGATCTTTTGTGTCCTTGTTTTGTTTGTTACTCAAATCCAGATATTTTTATTCACTTGGCTCTCGTTTCAGGAACTGTGAAGTCCTGCTGAATGTGTGCTACACCAACTGCCGAGTTCTGATCTGCTTTGTGTTTTCGCCTCTTTCTTGTCTATGAACCTTTTTCCGTATTTCCTTGTTGATTTCCCGTCCCTCTGTCTTACCATGAACTGGTATTACTGTTCTATCAGAAGACTCCAGAAACCTGAGTACAATAACGCATATGTGTACTCTTGGTAAACAGTGTGTAATAAAATAGGAACAGTGTAAGCGAGTTAAACCGATAGGATTTGGCATAGGCCTCATCATCTGCCCAGGTCTTTCAACATCTGGACTCTCGCAGATCCTGTCGAAATTAAAGGCAGGGGGCGGAGTCAAGTAATGTGTAAGAAGAAGTGTATTAAAAGCTCTTGCTTATGATACAGGTTAGAGCAACAGAGACTGGATCAGGACCAGAGAGAGGGTCAGGACCAGAGAGAGGGTCAGGACCAGAGATAGGGTCAGGATCAGAGAGAGGGTCAGGATCAGAGACAGGGTCAGGATCAGAGACAGGATCAGGGTTAGAGACAGGGTCAGGACCAGAGACAGGATCAGGGTTAGAGACAGGGTCAGGACCAGAGACAGGATCAGGGTTAGAGATAGGGTCAGGATCAGAGATAGGGTCAGGATCAGAGACAGGGTCAGGGTTAGAGACAGGGTCAGGACCAGAGAGAGGGTCAGGATCAGAGATAGGATCAGGACCAGAGAGAGGGTCAGGATCAGAGATAGGGTCAGGACCAGAGACAGGGTCAGAACCAGAGACAGGGTCAGGACCAGAGACAGGGTCAGGATCAGAGATAGGGTCAGGACCAGAGACAGGGTCAGGATCAGAGACAGGGTCAGGATCAGAGATAGGGTCTGGACCAGAGAGAGGGTCAGGATCAGAGATAGGGTCAGGATTAGAGACAGGGTCAGGATCAGAGATAGGGTCAGGATTAGAGACAGGGTCAGGATCAGAGATAGGGTCAGGATTAGAGACAGGGTCAGGGCCACAGATGGGGAGGGAAATAAAGAAATGTCTGTGTCTGTTTTAGAATAACAGAAAATTATTATTTGATTAAAATAATAATAAATTCAGCCGTAGAGTATAGATTGTTCTAATTAACACATATCTGACTTTAATTAACACAAGAATAATAAGTGTGTTTCTTTCCAGGGTTCTCAGAGTCTTTCTCTGGAAATAAACAGCGCCATTGCTTGATTTCACCACTAGGTGTCGCATTTGTTCAGAAAGCTTCGCCAACCAAACAATACTGGGCAGATGTATGTAGCACACACACACACATACACACACACACACATATATGCACTTTTTTGGACAAAAGTTTGTGGACACTCCTTCTAATGAATGCATTCAGCTACTTTAAGCTGCACCCATTGCTGACACAGATGTGCAAATGCACACAAACAGCTTGTCTAGTCCCTGTAGAGAAGAAGTACTGCCAATAGAATAGGACTCTCTGGAGCAGATCAACATCATGATCCTATCAGCTCCATGCTGCCTAATAACGCCAGGCGTGGGCTAGAGGGGTATAAAGCCCCCCAGCATTGAGGAGCTGTGGAGCAGTGGAAGAGCTGTGTCCTCTGGAATGATGGATGGTGGTGGAGCTCCATCCAGTACTTTTGGGATGAGGTGAGGATGACGAGGTGGGGTCACTAACACTGACCTCACTAACACTGTGGTCTCCATCAAATCCTCACAGCAATGTTCCTCTAGGAGATGCAAGGTTTTGTTTTTTTGTTTTTCCGTGGCGGGTGCCGTTACTCTGCTCCGCCGTTGGAGGCGCTGCCGTGTTTAACCTCGCGAGGCTGCGCGTGCTCGGTAAATGAGCGCAGCGCGCGGCCAAGCGCGGACTAGCAGTTGAGCGGCGCGAGGATGGCGGCGACCGGAGCGGGAACAGCGGGGGGAGCGGCCGGGGGAACCGGGACCGGAGCCGGCGCGGCGGGAACAGGAGCCGCGGTCGGGAGGAAAAAGGACGGCGGTCCGTCGGCGAAGTTCTGGGAGAGCGGGGAGACGGTGTCGCAGCTGGAGGCGGTGCGGCAGTGGGTCGGGAAACACTACAAAAAGGTTAGCGAGCTAATGCTAATGCTAACGCTAACGCTAACGCTAATGCTAACGCGGCCCGCGCGCGCACACACACAATAGAGTTAACGAGGAGCGGCGTGACCTGCTGCTCTACAACACCGGGCTCAGCTCACTGATTCCGGGCTCTACCGCTGTCTGAACCCCTCGAGCATTATAAAGCTTATATATTTATCCTTTTATCCGCCGTATCTGTTGGTTTTCTGTGAGTTTTAAAGCTCCGTTCGGTTGAAGCGGTCCGAAGTGAGCTATGCTAAGCTAACGGTGTTTTGGTTTGTGGTGGGGTGAGCTCGCTAACGAGTGCGCGCTTGTTTTCTGTGTTTCTGCTCAGTTTTAACCAGCTTTTCTTCATTTTCTCAGCATAATCAAGATGATATAGTTAATAAAGTCTCGGTGTAGAGACAGCTAGCTGCTTTAATGCAGATATTTACACAGTTAGTGGTGATTTTCGTGGAGGCAGCTAGCTAGCTGGCTGGCTAATTGATTCATTGTATGAGTGCCTCTGCAAGTTAGCTGGAGTCTCTCTGAACTCTATTAGCTGCAATATTTGTGTTTTTTAAAGGTTATTAGTATATTATCAGATGCACCTGGATGAATCAGTCATGCTGGCAGCAAGAAAGCCAACCTAGCCCTGGTAAAACAGTGGTTCAGAGCCTGTGTGGTGGTATTAGACAGCTGTTAGGCTGGTAATAATAATAATTATTGTTATTATTGAAGGCTCAGCAATTCAGTGATCAGCTGGATTATAGGGCTGCAGTCTTAGCCAGCCTTAATGTCTTGGGATTTCCCATAAAATGGTTAAAAATGTCCTGATAAACAATGGGTCCCTTAGTTTAGTTGAAGTAGCTTATTAGACAGATATGATGTAGGATCATTCCTAAATGGCTTGGTTTACTATGAAGATCTTAAGAACTGAAGTTTGGGGTGGAGGTTCATACAGACCATTCTCAGGTTTAGTAACCTCTTTAGTGTTTGTTAAAAGTAGGGTTCTCTTAACAACACAGTGGGTGCATCTCTTATTTATAGATATTATCTGATAGATTATCTGTTAGAGAGCCGTGCTGAACAGTGGTGAACTTCAGCGCTTGATTTTAGGACGGCGGTTCGTACAGAAGCTTAGCCGATGTCTGTAGATGTCCCATATACTATAATATGCACTATGACTATTTGCACACCTGTACAGATGTTCTTTTCTTTCTGTAAATATATTTTCAGCTCTTTATTACCTTTAGTACTTCTTACTTTTTTAATTTATCTCCTACGATATGTATTGTTTTGTGTCATTTTCCTTTAGTTTAAGACTGTGTTCTTTGTGTTTTGTTACTTGTCATACGTGTTGCTCTCATCAAGACAAATTCCTTGTATGGGTAACATACTTGGTGAAATAGAGATTCTGATTCTGATATACTAAATAAGTATATACAAGTAAGTTTAGTGGGTTTCAGTAAGCTTTTAGTCCGTCTAGTGGCACTAATTTTATTTATTAGTCGTATACATTAGACAGTTTTAGACAGAAGATCGTGAGCTGCAATTTAGGGCAGAAACTAATTTTAACCCGTGTCTGTTTATAATCTATGTATCAGTAAGGTAACTTAATGTCTGTCTGAGTCAGCAGTTTAATTTTCATTTTTAAAGGTTTAGTTTACTCAAGAACTGAGTTTTAGGGTCGTGGTCCATGCAAGTCTTGCTCAAGCCTCTGTCTATCACCTGTATATTAGTAAAATAATGAACCTTTTTAAATCACAGTGACCCTTTTAGCCATTGCATGTTCAGCCTTTGCAAGCATGACCTCGTTAGAGCAATGGTTCTGCCCTTGTTTGATGAATGGTGGATCTTAGAAGAACTGGAATTAGCACTAAAGCCACTGTCGTTTCAACAGTATGCAAGCAGACAGAGGAGCTATGTAGTGCAATGTAGAGCGCATACAGTGCAAGTGTGCAAATGTGGAGTAAAGAAATTGCAATTAAATATTGTAATTAGGAAGGCTTTTGGTCAGTAAACAGACGGGACGGTGCAGCACTGATGCGGCGCTCTGTACTGAATGTGTGTGGTGAGAATAGGGTGCAGAGATAAAGGTATTTTATAGATCTGGTAATGCAGTATTCACCTGTCATGTCTTTCAAGTGAACATACTAATAGTCTTTGTGTTTTCTGCAGCATGTCCAGGCCGACTCTCCATCATGCAAGACTCTGGCAGGGCTGGTGGTGCAGCTGCTCCAGTTTCAGGAGGACGCTTTTGGCCGAAGGGTGAGCAACCCGGCCCTCACCAAACTGCCAGTAAGTGCTGATTCACAGATGCTACTTTCACTCTCTTTGTTTTACACAAAAGTCTCTTTTTCCCTCTTTGTGTAGAGCCATGTCCTTACTGTCCTGCAAAAACCTGGCTTTTAAAGTTTAGTTATTTTTCTCTTTGCTTACCAGGCGTTCTCATTCTCAGATTCTAGAAATTATCAGTCTTAATATGACCTTACAACAGTTCAACATCCTAACAGACACTGATTTATATCAGGAATGGCATCTGATGCTTTCTGTTCTGTCCTATATGATTTTATTTATTTATTTATTTATTTATTTTTTATTATTATTTTTTAGGCAAAGAGCTTCTTGGACTTCAAGCCTGGTGGAGCATTATGTCACATTCTGGGGTCAGCCTACAAGTTTAAGAGTGAGCAGGGCTGGTGAGTGGTCTGATTCTAACATTATGCTTAAACCTTATGACTTGTGGTGTTGGTGTAACATGGTGTGTATCAAAACTGCTCTTCTTGACTGGAGTTTGATTCCCAGTTCGCATCAAACCTCCAAACATTTTCCTACCTGTGTAACATGACTCGCATGTAGGAGGTCTGGATAAGTGTCTGATAACGTGAGTTACATTAACTAATTACTGCTGATCGACATCACATGAGAAATGTGATGGACATCAGTGCCATCAGCACTAAGCAGCATGACTCAGAGTTCAGATTTCATATAAACAAAAAATAAATAAATAAATGTTTTGTGTTTTCAGGCGAAGGTTTGATCTGCAGAACCCATCGAGAATGGACAGAAATGTGGAGATGTTCATGAATATTGAGAAAACACTTGCTCAGGTAAGCTTTTCTAGATCGGACATTTGTAATTTGCTCAAATTTCAACTTCTTAACTTTGATTTTTAATCTCGCTTCCTTCAGAACAACTGCTTGACCCGACCTGTTGTGTACATCGCATCCGACGTGGACCAAAAGCAAGCAGGCAAACTTAAAGACATCGTCAAGAGACATCAGGTTAGAAACATGATGGCAGAGGTTATATCTATATTAATTTTCAGTGAGGAGGATAAAAAAAATCATTTATTTATTTAGTAGCATTTAGGAAGTGTTTAGGTCAGAGGAACGACTGAATCTGCCTAAAAGTCAGCCTGATATCTGGTAGTTTGTCCCAGCTTCTGATTCTGGTCCAGCTTTAAGCATCAGTCAGGCCTTTTTATTTTATTTTTTTAACTTGTGTATTATTATTAAATTTCACTGCTGTTTTATCTTGTCTTTTCTTCAGGGCTCAATCACCGACGATAAGTCCAAAGCCACACACCACATCTGTCCCTCCCCCTCTCAGTCCGAAGACGGTCAGTTCCACATAAATGATCATCGCAAAGTATCTGTACCTTTACACTGCATTAGTACTATTACATTTATTTATGGTAACTCCAGGCGGTCAGTGATACTCACGTGGTGTTGTGATTTGACTAGATCCTACTTTTCAAAAGGAAGTCAGTAATTATCTATGTAATCGAAAAACTAAACCCCGTATCATACTGTGACTGCATTATCACCCAAGCGACACAAAGACGTGTATCGTAGTTTGATATTTCAGTGCACCCATGTATTCTTGCACCATTGGTTGGTTCATTAATGCTGACTGCATTATCACGCTGTGTTTTGCAGAGGAGTGGCTGCGCCCAGTTATGCGGAAAGACAAGCAGGTGCTGGTACACTGGGGCAATTACCCTGACAGGTGTGTTTGTCCTTTTCTATCACATATAACATTAAACATCAATTTAATGTTGTAATATGTCATATGGTAAGTGTGGGAACTGACCCAAGGGACAAATAATATCAAAAGTCAAGTGGGTTTTATTGTCATTTCTACTACATACAGAGAAACAATGTTCCTCCAGGACCATGGTGCAACATAGACACAGTGCATACAGAACACAAGTGCAACACCGTACAAGTACAGACAGATAACACAACACAGTACAGACAGAGAATAATAAATAATTTAGGGGTAGTGTGCAAATTATGCAGTGTGCAATAAATAGAGTCCAGCGAGGTAGTAAAGTTATTTGTGCAAAATGCTTCCCATACTGTCTGGGGTAAATGGTTGGTGAGAGTCATGGTTCGTTGATGTGCATTGACTCTGCACTTCTTTTTTTTTTTTTTTTTACAGTATTGATGCTATTCATGTTTTAGACCTGGGTCTACAGATGTTAAAATTGAGACCCCAGACAGTGACGTTCCAACAGTTGTGACCCATAGTTGTCCTTCAGTCGTCACAGCGCCCGCACTTTACAATGATCTAGCATTGAACATCATATGCATTCAGATTATAACCATCTTCAGCCTGGCTCTTATGGGTTAACATTGTTTAACACGCAAGGTCTGTTACAGTTGGGTGATATGGTTAAAAAAAAAAATGTATAGACATTCTGACGATGTGTATTTAGCTCAATATTTTGTTACACATAAAATTCTCAAGTAGCTTCAGAATTTTAGCAAACCTGCTTTCCTAATGTCCCATGCTACAGTGACTACTGTTAGACGTTTTGCTCCATCCAGTTAAACATGTCCAATAAATTCTATATAATGAAACATGCATTTAATCAAGAGTTTTTAAGCACCGACAATTTTGACTATATACTCATAAGTATATTGTGTATCGCAATACTGTTAATTACAATACATTCAATTATCTGTGGGTAGCAAAGTGTTTCTAATGAGACTACACTGAGCAGACTGGTGGGCTAAAAAGTTATTTACACCATACGTAATTAAATGTTTGGGACCAGCTTGAGTAATCAGCTCGATGTGCCTCAAAATCAGCCGATTATCCTTTAGCGTGGCCATTGTGGCATTTTATTATAATAGTAACTTATAAAATCTAATATGATTTCTGAGTATTGTATCAAAGTTGGAAAGCCCCCACTGTGTCTGAGGACCAGGTTTTTAAACTATGTGGTAAAATGTTCCATTTCTGACCATCTTTTTGGGGACTGTCCTAAAATGTCTCCTATTTTTCCACTCTTCAGTTACGATACCTGGGTGTCCACCAGTGATGTGGACGGAGAGGTTGAGGACCCGCCGAGCTCAGAGAAACCTTGGAGGGTAAGAATGCTGAAATCTGCTTAGATCAGAAGATCTTGTCTTGATTAGTTCATGAACATATTTGTGTGGTTTATAAGTAATATTAATTTCTGGTTGATTTACTCGTTCTGTTTACTTTACTGGTGGTGTAAAGACTAGACTGCAGCAGTGAGGAGGAGGGATGATTGGGTCAAACATGCATAAGATGAAGCAGAAGTATTTTATTCAGAAAGATCTTGTTTACTACTGGAAATGTACACAACAGCCCAAACCTTACCTATAAGACACCGTGTGTTGAGGTCCTTTTTAAGTAAATATTGTCTGTTTTTGTTTACCTGTCTCAGGTGCATGCCAAATGGGTGATTGACACTGATGCGTTCAATGAGTGGATGAACGAGGAGGACTATGAGGTGGATGAAAACAGGAAGCCAGTGAGCTTCCGGCAGAAAATCTTCCCCAGAGAGGAGGAGGTAAGGCACAATTTTGCTGTGTTGTTGAACGTTCACAAATTGGCTGATGGGTTGTACATTTTGTAAAGCCGGTTTATCCATTAATTCAGTTCCTTAAGCCAGAAGTGAAACTAATTAAACGAGTAAAACTAAGCCATCTCTAATGGGTAGTATTTACTTTTTGGCAGAATAGAGCTCATACTATAATGGATAAATACACCTGAACATGAATACGTTTGTTCTCCTACACGGTGTTGTCAGTACTGAAATGTCTGATCAGATTAAAAGATAAAAGACCTAAAGAAGATTTCAAAATAAATATTTACCTGAAAATGTTACACAAGGAAGCTTCAAATGCAATGCTGATTCACTGCATCAACCAGCCATGCCCACATCATTAATGCAGACATTTAATCAGCAGCATCTACTTAGTGACATGGTACTGCTCATTGTTTTCACATTGAATGTCCATCAGCTCTTCTCTTATTGTAAAAGCTTGGCTGTGGACTGAAGTTATCTGACTAAGCTGAAAATACCGCATTGAACTGTACATCTCATTTAAGCAGGGCTGTTAAGTGAAAATAAGCCATAGTCTCTACAGCAGGGGTGGGCAACAGGGTTTCCCACAGCAGAGCGTGCCGATTTTCCCTGCTCTAACAGACCTACTAAACCTGGCAATAATCAGGTGTGCTTGAGCTGGAAAAGCAAAAAAACAGGGCTGCACAGATACCACTGTTCCTTTCCTATACTGATATCAGATTTTCAAGTATCTTCCGATACCATGTACCAAAACCAATTCTGACTTGGGGACTCGATAGATGGCTATAAATCAGTAAAGAACAGTGTTTACTGGTTAAGGAACTGCACATTTGAAAGGTTTGCAGAAACAGACATATGCAGGTAGGGAAGCAGAATCTCTCTCAGCTTCACCAAACAGCTTTTGACTGTTGGTATTGGTGTAAGTGCCAGTATCTGCGCTGATGCAGATTCAGCATCGGTGCAACACTACAAAAGCCTACAGGACTGAAATTACCCGTCATTGGCCCACAGACACACTTCTGTGTATTGTAAAGCATAGTTACTGGAGGTTAAACGGTCCTCAGTCATGGCTTGTACCGTAGTTTAGGACCTCACAGTTCGATATTAAATTTATTTGTTCCATCTAGTTGTTGAAGTTTCTTTGGGATGACTGTGTTGAACTCCTCTTACACTTCTGCTGTATTGCTCACACCTACTGAGCTCACACTCTATCAAATAGTCCCCAGGCCTGTGTGTGTCTGTTTTCGTGTGTGTCACCCATGCTCTATAGCTCTTCCTCCTCACTCCACCCTTCCTCATCCTCCGCCCCTCCCTCCTTCCCTTTCTTGTCCCTTGGTCAGCCCCCTGCCCCTCCCTGCTGTGTGTGAAACCGTTCCATTCTCATATTCTGGCATTCTCTCGCTCTTTCTCTCATCCCTCACTCCGTCACCATGGTTACTGATCAGTCTTCCCGTACGCCCGATCGTAAGGAGCGAAAGTCCCTGGCTGGAGGAAAGAAGAGGCGGCGCTCTCCATCCCCACCGAGCACTCCTGCTGAGTCCCGCAAGAAGGGTGGAAAGAAAGGGTAATTGCTCCCACCCACCTCCCTCACCACTTGCACCTCTTAAAGCGATAATCTGACCAAAAATATCCCCCACATCACATTTGAAGTACATTTGCATCTGTAGAATAGACCGCTGTAGCCATGCGCCGCTCTGTAGTCGGTGTTATGGCCGTTTTCGGCACTCTGGGTCTGAGCCCTGATTGGTAGAAGTGAAGAACAAATAACTGCATCATAGCCTACAGTATTCCCCTGCTTCAGAATCCAGATAAACACCAAACTGGTCCTTGAAGGTCAAGGTGGTTGAAAAGCTGATCATCCAAGCCATAACTTGCCCTATACTGGTAAACAAGCTGGTAGACCAGCTCAACATATGATGACCAATACATCTGTAGAGAAGTACTGCCAATAGAATAGGTGCATATGAACCTATTGGCTCCATGCTGCCTTATGCCAGGTGTTGGCTAGAGGGGTATAAAGCCTGCCAGTATTGAGCTGTGGAGCAGAGGAAGAACTGATTATCCAATGTTCTGAGCTAATTAACACTTGCACTCAGTGTTGCCATCAGTGCCATCAGTGTTGTAAATTCAGGCTTTAAATGAAATAGGTCCCTGTTTATGTTTTAGGACACTATTAAGTGGAATTGAGGCATGATTTTAAGGGGGCTAGTCTCCTGCAGTGCACTGCTCATTTCTAGTGAACTGTGTAGCTCACCATATAAAAAATGAACCAGAATGCATTCAGAGTCTTTGTTGGCAAGCAACAGACAGTGTAACGAACTGGAGTTGACCACTCAGGCTCATGTAGAAGAGTTATAGTCATGAACCACCTTTTTTTTTTCTCACCAAGTTTGTGTTTCTACTGTTACTCTAACAGAGCTAAACAGCGCCTCTTTATATAGCGCAGCACTAATGATGGATGTTATGGTCACAGCTATAGTGAATTAGAAAGGCAGTGCCGTGTCAGACATGCTCACTCTTCCTGTTCTACCATCCCAGGAACCCAGGGCCGCACTGGAAAAGGCGTGGTCACCGTGATGATGATGAACAGGATGAGGATCTCACCAAGGACATGGAGGATCCTTCGCCTGTACCAGGAATGGAGGAGGTTTCGCTGCCCAAAAACGGTGAGTGATTTGATCATGTTTGACTGAACACCGTGTGGCCTGGATCAGCTATAGGATGTTCTGATGTCTGGTGTAGAGGTTATAAAAGCAGCTGCCTATGTGAAGCTTATTCCAGAGTTTTTCTAAAGCAGGGTTCCCACAGACTCTTACAGTCAGTAAGTACAGATTTATAATAAAAACAATGTTAATAATAAAGGTTTATATAAAATGTTGGTGTTCTTATTAGAATGTAGATTGGGGTCACTGATTGTCAGTTTGCTTTGCTACAGATCAGATGAGTTTGTAAACATTGGAGCGTTTCCTCTTGGTTTGGTTGGTTAATATTTTAGGATAGAAATCCCATCTCACTTCAAACCACCTGAGAACATTCTCTCTACTGATTGGTCAGACAGAGCTGTCTAGGGCGGGAGTGTGAAAGCTAATACAGGAAGAAGCTCCTGTGTTCTGGACCAGTGTACAAATGTTTCTGGGCAGTAGAACAGATGAACAAACTTGGAGTACACCAGAGAGTTTGGTCGTATTGAGGCTCATTCGCATACTTTCTTAAAATAAACCGCTCCAGAGTTCTCAAGGATCTCAGAACGGGTGTTTTGGTATGTATACGAGTGCAATTAGTGTTTTCACACTTGCCCAAACGAACTGCATCAAGGGTGAAAACGAACCAGAGTCCAATTTAACCGGACTAAAAAAATACTTTTAGTTAAGTTAGCTGACTAAACTGAGGGTTTCTTTGTTGGTTTTCTGTTTTTACAGTGAATCAGAAGAAAGACAGTGAGAATGCGCCAGTGAAGGGAGGAACTGTGGCTGACCTGGGTAAGGACGCCCCCTGTCTGCAGGGTGCTATCTTGTGTGTTTTGATATTCTTAAACGGTTCTATTAATTTTCTTCTGTTAAATTTCTTTCTCTCTCAGACGAACAGGAAGACGGCTCGGTGGCATCTGGGGGCAAAGTAAGCAATAGTTTCTTGTACTTTTTTGTGGTGTAGAGTGAATATGTATGTACGACAAAAGGCTCTGCTCTTTGCTGATGTATGCATCTGTGGTTCCTTGACAGGATGATGAGGATCAGGGTAAAGCTGAGGTGAACCGCCTGATCGACTCTGGTGAGGATAACGTGACCGAACAAACCCATCACATCATCATCCCCAGTTACTCGGCCTGGTTCGACTACAACTCGTAAGAGCGTCCCTCTCTCTGTTTGAGTTTTTATTAGGATCTTCTAATGAATATTATGCTGTGTAATAGTTTGAGGTTTATTAAAATATTAGTATATAATGCTTTTTTTTGTCTTTGTTTTAGCATACATGAAATCGAAAGGCGAGCCTTACCAGAGTTCTTCAACGGCAAGAACAAATCAAAATCTCCTGAGATGTAAGTTCACACCAGCAGAAGAGCTGTACGCTGTGGAATATGCAAGCTTTTCTACTTAATCAGGGCTTTTTAATGTATGATCCTTTTAGACAGTCTTTGTGTTGTCATTTTATCCGTAATGCTGATTCTCTCTGCTCAGATACTTGGCGTATCGTAACTTCATGATTGATACGTACCGGCTGAACCCTCAGGAGTACCTGACCTCCACTTCCTGCAGACGTAATCTGACCGGAGACGTGTGTGCTGTAATGAGGTACATAAAAATCCCTAATGATCTGCATATCTATAACAGGCTGTTACAGGTTGTGCAATAAGCTAATGTATACACAGTTACCTGCGGTCGGGCAAGCAGTCCATTTGCTTTTTCAGTTTACTGCTAGACATGCCAGGGTAATATGTCTAGCACATTTTTACAAGCTTCAAAAATCTCTCTCAAAAAACCCATTGCAGTATGGTCCAACTGAATGCCTGATGATGTCACTGCTTAAGAGGAACCCTTAAAAACTAATGGTAAATGATGGGACTACCAGTGTGTCGGTTCAAACTGGATTAATATATACATATTAAATACCTTATATAAATATTATACCTTGGGTTGTAAACAGGTCTTATAGGAAGTAAAGGATGACCGAACTAGGACTCAAGTCTACTGTTTAGCAGCATTAGCATTGCGTCTGTTGTAAGCTAATGAAGCAGATATCAGGGAGCATGCTTGTCTTGGCTGATTAATGCATTCAGGGTCAGCAATCAATCAAGGTGCTTTAAATTTTTGGCCGGACTACTCCTAGTCTGGAAAGTTGAGTGTTCTAGTTTATATTAGGTATAAAGTCATGTGTGTTTATAAAGGTATGAGTTCTGTAGGTCATGGATGTATAAAGAGGCCTGAAAGTGCAGACCCAGTGTTTTCAGTTGGCTTCTCTTCAAAACAGATTTATTATTATTGTGTGTGTGTGTGTGTCAGGGTGCATGCATTTCTGGAGCAGTGGGGCCTAATTAACTATCAGGTAGATGCCGAGAGCAGACCACTGCCCATGGGACCCCCGCCGACACCCCATTTCAACGTACTGGCTGACACACCCTCAGGCCTTGTTCCGCTTCACCACCGCCCTCCACAGGTCAGTCTTTGAAACAGCAGCGTTTGCTTTGGGTGGTCAGCATCTTGACGTGACTCAGCCAAAATTAGACGTATTGTGGTGCAGAATGTTGCCAGAACATAAGCATTAACTAAGATTTGTTATATGTAGTTTTAGCTTCTAGTGTAGTTATAGAAACATATACTCCACCAGTTAGCACAGCGATAACTACATGCCTAAATCAGGATGCACTCCAAGTTGTTTTGACTTAATTGGTAGAGTTAAGCGTGCAGTTAGCACACTGCTAATTAATGGGATATAAGATTGTTGTTTGAAATGAAACTTGAGGAACAAACTTCAAATTCTTAATGAGCAGTTTTTCTAGAATGCAAAATCCACAATATAAGCAAATACGCTGGAAACATAAGGTCCTTTTTAAAATGGTTATCCATACACATGATCAATAAACCCCAGACATTTGAATAATTGTGTAAATTAGATTTTGGTGCAGAGCAACTGTTGTAACGTTGCTTGAGTCTGAATTTAAGCTATAGATCTCTTGGCTAATTCAAGTTTCAGCTTTAATATTTTTAAGTCAAGCTTTTTACGCTCTTGACACTTGTATTTTGATCAAATCCTTCTTATTTCTGTCTGCCAGGTTCCTCCTGCTCAGCAGATGCTGAACTTCCCTGAAAAAAGCAAAGACAAGCCCACAGACCTGCAGAATTTTGGACTGCGCACAGACATGTACTCCAAGAAGAGCACCAAAGTGAGCAAAGGCAGATGTTTCATGGCTCTTTGGACATTTAAAGGTTAAGCAAGTCGTTAATAATTGTAATAAAATTGTGTTTCAGAGCAAAGGAAGCAGTACCAGAGAATGGACTGAGCAAGAAACTCTGCTGCTGTTGGAGGTAAGACCAGTGGCCAGACACAGAAGGTGCAGTTTGTCTATTGCTTTTGCACAGTAGCCTATTTACCCTAAATAGAGACTGTAGCTCCGCCTCCTCAGTATATATCAGAGTACCTACATTTAGAGCGTTACTAATATTCACTCTAATGAGACTGTAGCTCCTCCCATCAGAAGATTAGGTCTGCTGTTACTGAAGTGGAACGTGATGCTGATGTTTGGTTGTGGTTAATCTCCTGCACGGTGTCTTCTGCAGGCTCTGGAGATGTACAAGGACGACTGGAACAAGGTTTCGGAGCACGTGGGGAGCCGCACTCAGGACGAGTGTATCTTGCACTTCCTCCGGCTGCCCATCGAGGATCCGTACCTGGAGAGTTCAGAGGCAACTCTTGGACCCCTAGCCTACCAGCCTGTCCCCTTCAGCCAATCAGGAAACCCTGTCATGAGCACTGTGGCCTTCCTCGCCTCCGTGGTGGACCCTAGAGTGGCCGCTGCTGCCGCCAAAGCCGCCCTCGGTGAGTTTGCATTAGGGCTGGACTATTGAGCCAGTGGTTCTCAAACCCTTCTGGCATTATACATTGTTATACACACAGTGCCATCTCGTTCCACACACACACACATCATGATGCCAACCTTCTGGCATGTATGCTTCTGGCATAAATGTGGCCCTGTTGCTGTTTGGAGGCTGTGTCTTACTTATCCTTCTTGATTGTGTGTGTAGAGGAGTTTTCTCGTGTACGTGAGGAGGTTCCTGCAGAGCTGGTGGAGGCTCATGTGAAGAAAGTGCAGGAAGCAGCCAGAAACACTGGGAAGGTGGATCCATCCTTTGGTCTGGAGAGCAGCGGCATCGCTGGCACTGCACCGGATGAGCCAGAGAAAACAGGTAAAATCAGACTGGCAGGGTTTCCATAGGTCCTCCAAGTCTTAATCTTAATTAAATGGAATTGGTGTCTTAATACTTTTAGAGCCCCTATCCACAGAGCACATTCATTACACGCTCAGCACCCCCTTGGGTCGTGTTTTCTGTCGCAAGTTTATTGAGCACTTAATGAGACGAATCAAGTGTATAAAATATTTAACTGCAGGGTCGCAGCTTGAGGTTTTACACCCCTGGTTTCTGAAGAGTCCCCTGTTATCCCAACTGTGTCCACCAGAGGTAGCTGCTAGAGCAGCACTGTAAATGGGTGGAGATGTACAGATTGTGGTAGAGTGGGAGCAGCCTTGTTTCTAATGGCTGTTTTAGCTTTTTAGATGCAAACATAAGAAGAAATAAGTTTTGTCAATAGGGTTCACATTCATTTACCTGTAGTGTAGTACTGCATTATTCATTTTTAGGTCATTTATAATACCATAATCACTTTATTGATTGTGTTCATCTAAGAAACACAAAGTGTTGCTTTTATTAGGAAATTACTACAGTATTACATTTCTGCAGTCATAAGTTTGCAGACTACAGGCCTTACTGATCCACTAGGGTGCTGATTTAAAGCAACAATATGTGGCAGTTTTCCTAGGGCTTGAAAATTGTGCCGAAAGTGACCGTCGGGACCATTAAATAGATGTAATTTTGCCCATGCCAATTATGTCAGTTTTTTTTTTTTTTTTTTTTTGCTATTTTTATTTAGCTGTTGCTTTCCTAGCTCTGCCCCCTTAAAACATACTACTGTATATGTGATCACCTGACTCCACCCTGTTCAAGTCTGAGACATGGAAACAACATGGAGGAGAACTTGAAGAACTGAAGGAGCTTGTATAATCGTTCATTTAGCACATTAACAGTGATTTTGATTTGGGTTCATGTCACAGCACGTTTTACCTTAAAATACCGTTTACAGAATCCCGTTGCTTCACCACGGATTGTTATAAAGGCGTTCTGGCTACTGTTGGTCAATTGCTATTATGGAGCTTTGGTGATGGAGCTGCAGGAAAACCTCTCTCCAGAACTGTGTATCGCTGCATAACCAGAGTCATAATGGTGTATTTCACTGTAGGAGTAATCTAGCAGGATTTTACACTGACTCTGCTTACGCAGCTCTAGACAGGTGTGGTAAGTGTGTTCCTGCCCGTTCCGAGTCCAGATTTGCAACGTTGGAGACACCATTCTCCCCATTACAGTTGGAGTACCATAAGTGGTGTTGTGAAGCTGCGATTTCAAGGTGGTAATGCTACAATTATGTTGCTTTAAGTCAGATTTCAGCATAAAAGGCTGAATTTGATATCTGGTGGGGGGCAAAGGGAAAGAATCAGACCCAGCCCTGTAACAAATCCATGCACAAAAGTGTTTGCTGTGTTGTACCCCTGCCTAGTCAGTGTCGTTACTATAGCAACCGGCGTGAATATGCGAGCTGGTGTGAACAGTCTACCCATACAGATGAGAGTGGCACATGTCAGACTGAGCTTGAGGTGCAGTTAAATATCATATTCGGGTACTAGACTGGAGATGGTTAGGGATTTGTCTGCAAGGTGCCGGGCTTTCTTTTTTTAATTATTATTATTATTATTATTATTATTTTCCTCAACATGAGCTTCAAGCAGTAGTGACTGAGGCTCTGTGCACGTGTAAGGGAGATGACCATTTGGATTAGAGTGATGCTGGCAGATGGGCTGTGGGGGGAAGGGTTGAATCTGGGTCAGTTAATGTGAGTTCAGTGTACCAACGCTTGGAATACGCACATATGCAAAGCCCAATACTATGATTTATTACTGAGGCCATAACACACACTCGCAGCTGATCAACCACAAGTGCTTCACTGCATTTTACTCGGCATGTCTTCTTAAAGGGCAAGCTCATCCAAATGTGCTACCATGGCTAATAATGACGGTAGGCGGAGGTTTATCGGTCTGTCTGTCTACCTGTTTATTCTGTCTCTGTATCTGTTACTGCCTCTCTCTCTCTGTGTGAGTCCCCCGTAGACCGTAACTGTCCTTATTTTCTGGTCCTGCCTCACCCTTTACTGTCAAGTTACCAGTTAGCGTTCTCCTGCAAGCATGTTGAGCTTCAGTGTTTGTGTGTTGCCAGCACTTTAAGATGATGATGTTAGCCTTCACCATCACCACTTGATGGTGAATGGGACTCTCGCACAGCTCCAGCCAATCCTCCGCCTGTTCAGTCCGCCCCATCTCTCTTTTCCAGCTCCCCACACACACAGAGCACTGACTGTTGCACAGTTTGTCTTCAGAGACAGGCAGCTATTAGCTGCCTGATAAACTCTCCTGCACTCTTTATCCCCCTTTATTACCAGTATGAATAACTGCAGCGCTCCCCTCTCCCTGCCCCAGCCTGACTGAACTGCCCACAAAGCACTATTGATTAAATGCTGGATTCTTCCACCGGCCCTGAATCAGCTGCTGCCTCCAACCCTCTGTGTGTGCTCCGGTGTCTGGTTCAGTGGTTCTGTAGCCGGTCTTCACAGGTTACGGTTCAGTAGAGGTGTACAATACGTTGTTTGAAGTTGCAGTATTATGAATGTAAGTGTTAGTGTTGAAATGACTCCTTTATAGGGATGCACAGATCCGAAACTAGGATTGGATATTGGCCCCGATACTCTCAAAATTAGCTGGATCGGGTATCAGATAATTAGTCTGATTCAAAATCTGGAGTCAGATTCTTGCACTGCCGGTATTCTCGGCTTCGTAACCCAGGGACCTGACCTGTCGTCAACGATCAGCAAGTAATCCAGGTTGTCTTTTATATAAGGAGAACCAAGAAGGGAGGGGTTGCTCGCTCCTCTTTAGTCTCACAGACTTCCAATTTCAGAATAAAAGTCTCGAGCCCAGACAACACTGTGCCAAGGTCTAGCACATTTACCCAGTGTCCAGTGTGTTTGTTTGTTATAGTATGTTTTATAATGTTAATAAAGTAATAATTACGTCAATCCTGATGCCTTATTTCTCTCCCAGGTGGACAGGTATATGACCTATTAATTCAACAGTGGTATCAGATCAGTATCGGGAATCGACCGATGCGCAAAGTGACTCGGTATCTGTATTGGAACAGAAAACAGTGGATCGGTGCATCCCTACTCCTCAGTGAGGTCCTTAGTGATCTACGCCTACACGTCTGATTCTCCTTTCCCAAGTGTGTTAGAAAAGGACATGATGTGAAGCCAGTTAAAAGTCTTGCCCAAGCCAGAACGTCCACATGGAAACGTTAACAGGGTTTCCTTTTTGTTCTCATCTTTTTCAGAAACAACAGAGCCGGAGAAGATGGACACAGACTCGGAGCCTCAGCAGACGGACAAGGTCAGTTAGGCCTCCACCTGATAATGAATTTGTATGAAAACAGCTTTTCATTCATGCAGAGCAGATTATACACCATACGGACAAAAGTATTGGGTCATCTAACGCATTGTTTCTTCTGAAATTATGGATATTGGCGTGTGTCCTGCTTTCGTTGGAGCAACTGTCTCTACTGTCCAGAGAAGACTTTCTACTAGATTTTGGAGGAGGAGCATTTTTATGATTTGATTGCATTCAGTAACAAGAGCATTAGTGAGGCCATGATTTTAGATGATCACCACACCACCATCATCCCAAAAGTACTGGATGGAGCTCCAACATCATTCTAGAGAACACAGTTCTTCCACTGCTCCACAGCTCAATGCTGGGGGGCTTTATAACCCTCCACCTCACATCTGGCATAAGGCAGCATGGTGCCAATAGGGTCATGATGTTCTGCTCCAGAGAGTCCTATTCTATTGGCAGTACTTCACTACAGGGACTCGACAAGCTGTGTGCACATTTGCACATCTGTCAGCCATTGCTGCAACTTGAAATAGCTCAATGCCTTTATTATAAAGGGTCTCCACTAACATTTGGACGTAGTGTTATTGTGAAAAATAATAACTATGAATAAATATTCATTTGTACAATAATAATCATGCATTGAAATCAGGCGGAGACCAAGGATGAAGCAGAGAAGCCAAATGATTCAGCGGAGAAACCGGCGGAGGGAGAGAAGGTGAAAACTGAAACGACAGAAAAACCTGAGCGTGAGGAAGAGGAGGGTGAAGGAGAGACAAAAACTGCTGCTCCTGATGCTGGTAAATACTTATACTGTCAATGTAAAAACTACACACTGCAGATTAAAACTACAGATCATTTGCTGTCATTGGAGTTGACATTAATTTCTCATGGGCCTGTTTCAGAGAAAGACAAGGAGGAGTCAATGGACGTGTCGGAAGAGAGCAAGGAAGCTGGGGATACACCGGACGAGGGCAAGAAGAAACTGGACCTGGAAGTGGGAGAAGGCAACATCGCCACCGCTGCAGCTGCTGCACTCGCCTCCGCTGCAACCAAAGCTAAGGTAGATCACTGTTTACTCAGGAGGTACACAGAATGGCTGGAAATGGGGCTGATATATCTCTGGAAAATCCTGGGTGGGATGTTGAGTGCAAAAAAAAAAAAAAAGATTGACCCCTATCCTGAAACAGCATACACTTACCCTGTGACGTGAAGTTGGCTGTGTGTTCCTGTAGGTAGTAGAGTTTGGAGTTTGAGCTTGAGCCTAGCTTTTAGGTCAGAAATAAAGAGCTTCAGTCAGAAGCAGCTCATCTTCTAAAGTGCAGAGTAGCAGTGGAGTCAGACAGTACTTAAAATGTAAAGCTATGTATGTATGATGCATTGCAAACCACTGGTAGCTCAGTGCTTAGAGCGCTGTATTATTGATGACAGGATTGTGGATTTGATAACCAGGCTCAAAGATCCCACTGCTCTGGGCTTGTGTGTGTCCGCTGCACAGATGGGCTAAAGGCGGAAGTCAAATTCCTGGATTCCAGTAAAGCTGCTTTGTGACAACAGCAGTTATAAAATATACACATTTAATTTGATTGAAAATTACATCAGTGTCCAACTAATCACAATACAGTATATTACAGTATAATACAGTAGATATTTCATGTTTATGTATAATTTACATTATTATTTATTAACAATTCAGTAACTCCTCTTCAAATAGCTCAGGTTTATTCAATCAGATCAGACAAATGTATTCACATTTCTATTTTTGTAACATACCTCTTCCTAAATCTGTATTTATTTTTATTTGTTTTGGTCTGTTATTTTATCCATCTTGTCTTTTAGTTTGTTTTCATGTGACCAGGCAGTCGTGTCGGCGAGAGAGAGAGAGACACAGATTCAATGTGGATTTTAACCAGTTTTATATTGAACAGTTTTCAATAATCTTGATGAATATAATGCAATATATATAACTTTGTGTTTTATCTCTGCATAGATGTGTCCTTGTAGATTTTGGTCTTAGATAGGTCAGTCTTTCCTCCACCTCAGTATCCTTAAACATTGCATGACTGTGGACCAAACATTGAGCTTCATTCAACCGTTAATTTTTGTTCAGTGGCGTTTTAAGAACTCTCAGCCCCTCACTGTGACTTATTTAACCTGTGGAGGTTTTTGCCGCTCGCTGTCTTAATATAGCTGCAGTAAATATTTATTTCATACACTTGGCAAACTTTTGGATTATTTACTCGTCTCTTTCCCTCTGTTTCAGCACTTGGCTGCTGTGGAGGAGAGGAAGATCAAGTCTCTGGTGGCTCTGCTGGTGGAGACTCAGATGAAGAAGCTGGAGATTAAACTCCGTCACTTTGAGGAGCTGGAGACGATAATGGACCGGGAGAAAGAGGCGGTGAGGATTTCCCACGTTCTCCAGTTACATTTCCCTTCCTACAGCCCTGCGTCCTCCTCTGGGCCTGCACAAAACATGGTGGATGTGTCAAAAATCAATTTACAGTTTTCTCTTGGAATTCCCATGTAGTCGATTGTCCTAGACATCCTGTACGACATAATGTATCTTTTTAAAATGGACAAAAGTGTGTTGCAAAGCTTACAACGGCTGTAGCGGCATGTTTTGTCCTGATTTTGTAGAGAAGAGTAAGTTCTACAGTGTCAGAAATCACTTCTATTAAAGTCTATTAGAGATAACTGCAGACCTCCACATGGTTTGAGGAGACTTGTGTTGTAAATGCAGTGTAAAATGTTTGTGGCTGAACTGTAGCTTTAAAAGGAGGTTATACAATCTGCGTGCAGCCTAATTGTAACTGCACGGCCAAAGTAATTTCTAAACTGATCCCAGTTCATTCATGATTAATTTTATTAAGCATTCAAGTCTTATTGCACCACTACTGTTCATGTTGGAGGTCTTAGCCTTGTGCTGCAAATGCAACACCACCAGTTTTGGCTTGTCTCCTTCTCGTGCCAGACTCTACTGTTATCTGCACAAGTGAAAGTGTGAGCGCTGCTGTCCTCACACTTTAACGTGATGAAGCAGTGCAGGATGTTGATGTGTCACGGCTGCGGAGAGTAACCCAGTTTAGCAGCTGGAAATAGTGCGTAAAGAATGTGTCTTTATATAACTCTGCTCAGAGCTTTAGTACGGGCTGTGTCTGCTTTAGATAATCAGCATGTTTTGCATGAATTGCTTTTATTTTGGTAAGGGTAGCGTGTGTTCAGTGGTGTTTCACCATCAGCTTGACCACAGATAAACCTACTAAGAGGCTTCTTTGAGATTCTAAGGACGTCCGAAGCAAATGGACACTAAATGTATTAATCCAAAAAAATGTATAGACTGTTTGGGGAATCATTTAGTTTAGTACACTTTGTGGAGTGCCAATATCCAACATTGGCACCTCATATACAGAAATGTCCCGAGTTAGGTTCATTCATCCTAGGGGCGGTGGAGGCTCAGTGGTTAGAGCTCTGGGCTTGCCATGACTGACTGGGTCGTGGGTTTGATACCCGGGCTCGGCAAGCTGCCACTGTTGGGCCCTTGGGCAAGGCCCTTCACCCTCTCTGCTCCCTGGGTGCTGGAGTTGGCTGCCCACCGCTCTGGGTATGCCCCTAGTTCACTACCACAGATGGGTAAATGCGTAGGACACACAGTACAGTGACGAATACGTGCATCTTTACATATTAGTTATTTACTTAGCATTGAAGAAATTAGGATGCTTATTAATTATAGTGATTATAATTAATAATCATTTTAATTAATTTGGTGTGTTCTGTAACGGTAAAATAAGCTTCAGTTGAAGCCTGACTTGTAAGAGCTTCTATTAAAAGATTGCACAGGTAGATGCAGCATCAGTTGGAGTCTGAGAGTAGTAGGGTCAGCACTGAATCAGTCTCATCATATATCCAAAAACAAGCCACTGTCTTTTACAGTGACAACAGGCACAGTACCAGAAATGGCCTGTTTTCCAACCTCTTTGTTGCTTAAAAATAGTGTGTAAATTAGTTGTGTATAAAACCACACACATCCCATGGTCATTTTTTATGACAATAAGTCTGTCATATGGACCCTTGTGTATAAATACCTATACTGCCCTTTTCATTTATCATGATTTATGAGCGACATTTGTCTGTATTAAACTAGTTCTGTTCCTTTAAAATGATTCCCAGATAGAAAAAATGAACCTGAAAAATGTGCATTACTGAACCTCTCTGTTCATGCTTTCTTAAAGTGCTTTGACTGAAGTCCCTCCTCTCTCTTACAGCTGGAACTCCAGAGGCAGCAGCTGTTGACGGAGAGGCAGGCGTTCCACATGGAGCAGCTGAAGTATGCAGAGATGAAGGCCCGCCAGCAGATGGAGCAGCAGGCGGCGGCAGCAGCCGCTGCAGCGGCTCAGCAGGGCGCAGGGGGTCACCATGGGGCTCCGCCTCAACCACACGGACCCCCAGGCCATGGCCCCCCACCACACGGACCACTGCCCCATGGCCCCCCTCCACACGGGCCCCCGCCAGGCATGCACCCCGGACACCCTGGTCATCCTGGATCGGGGTACCCACCAATGCACCACCCCATGGGACCCCACCACCCAGCACAGTCAGGTCTGTCCACACAAAGCCACATTGATTTTTAAGGCACCTCAGAATCCAACATCTGAGCGTGAAAAGTACTGATGCCGGGTTTGTGTTTAAATAGGACCAATGGTTGGACCAGGTCAGCCCATGCCAAGCCGGATGATGCCAGGGCCACCTGCTGGAGGTCCTCCTCCAGGAGGCATGCCCCCTATGATGGGACCCAGACACCCTGGAGCCCCCAATGGCATGTGTAAGTGTTTACTGAGTGGTGTGTGTATGTGTGTAAAGTGTAGAACTGTTTGTAGTTCAAGGGCGTATGTTTTTTTTTGTCATTTTATTTATTTCAGCTCTCATGAGGGCAGTAGTGGCTTAGTGGTTAAAGTACAGGGTTATTGATGATAGGGTTGTGGATTCTGTACCTATGATCCCTAACCTGCCACTGTTGGACTCTTCAGCAATGCTCTGAACCTCTCTGCTTATCCAGGGATGCTGCAGATCACCCTATGCTCTGACCCTGGCTTTCTAAGCTGGGACAGAAGTCTCATTGTATTGTACAAGTGTATAAATCACAATACAGGCACATTACATGTAATGAGCCCCTTCAGAGTGGTTGCTTCTAAAAGCTCTTTAAGGTAACAGTGAAGGATATAAGGATAAGTCATAAGTGTCGCTCTACAGTTTGTGGACATTCCTTATCTTTCCAGAAAAAGGGTGGGAATGTAGGAGAGATGGGTGGTCATATGTAAGCATGTTTATAGTTGTGGTTTCAGAACTGGCTGTTTTTGCAGCTTTGCTTCCATATATGGAGGTGTAAAGGGTAAATCGCTCATTTTTAAACCTGTGTTTAAATGAATTTAACAGCAAGAGCAGCAGTGTTTGATGGAAAGCAACACTATTGTTACGCCCTTGAGTGCTAATTGCACCCTTGTGGAGGGTAGTTAGTGAGTTAGTTACAAGCCAGGTCCATAAGGTGCTTCATTAAATCTAAAGCTGAGCTGTGTCTTAGCAGGAACCTGGTGATGTATGCATCGCGATACAGAGGTTACCATTTAGTATATTGTAATACTGTAAGCAAGACAATTGTTAAATTTTAGGAACTGTCAGTGTAAAAATACTATCATATTCATAATAATCTAAAAGAAATGTGCTTTTTATCCAGTCAGAACAGTTTAAACACCAGACAAAATGAACCACTGTCTGCCTCCAATCTTTACTTGTAAACTCTTAAAATGTAATAAATGATAATTGATACAGTTTTCCCAAAATCTCAATTTGTCAATATACAGATTGACACCTACCCTGCTATTGATCCATTATATTTATGAATAGCCTCATAAACTAAAACTCTAGAGTCTCTTCTCTAGAAGGTGTAATAACTCTGTTTTTCTTATTACAGATCCTGGCCCACCTCCTCCTACTGCTGCTGCACAGCCTGATGGGATACCTCCGGCTCCAGCATCCTCGATCCCTGCCCGCCCAGCCGAGAACTAACTCGCACAGTTCTCACCTCCTGACTTTACGATGCCTCCTCTATTCTGATATTTCTGATATTGACCTGCTCTTGTAACTTTCTACTGATTTGGCTTTCAGCCCCAAACCCTTCACACTGAAATCGCACCTCACACACAACCATATACATACATATACCCACACAGCCCATACGACGTGCACACACTCGTTGTCTGAACACACAGGCAGACATGCTGCTCTTTCTGCACATGCTGCTGCCTTCACTCTGGCCTTCTGTTTCCCGGCCTGGCCTGACCTGACCTAGCCTGTAGGCTCCCCTTCTTAGAAATCAGGGTTTCTCAGTCCTGGAGGTGTGTTGGTGTCTTCCTGCTCTGACCTCTGGTTCAGCTGTTCTCATTACAAGCTCCGCTTCAGTTGAACTGGCTGCGCTAGAGCAGGAAATGATTGTACAGTAGGGCTGCACAATGTAGGTCGAATGCTAGTATTTTGATTTTTGGTCTGCTTAAATACACGGATTCATCAAAACACACACAAGCCTCAGTAAGGTCATTGGGATTGGTTATAGGGCTCATTTGCATATTCTAGCTTTCACGAATACCAATAATACAACGCTAGATCTCATTGCAGATTAACTAATGGTATGTTGTGCAGCCCTACACTGCACCAGCCCAGGATTTAGAACTACTAATGCTAATACAGCTCTCTGTGTGGTTTTGGTGGGCAGTGGGTGGAGTCAGAGCTGCTTGCTGTTGGCTTTTCCCTGTAATAATGTGAGTGGACTCGTATGTGTATATTGTGCTAAATCTGTGTAAGCTTGACGCATAGAGGTAAAGGCCATTTTATTAGCAGCCCTCTAAGCTCTCTATTCGGAATCACACTGTAGCAAATAAGCCAGTGAGCAGCTTTGGCCTCCTGCTATAGCCCATCTAGAGTGTGTGCGCGTGAGAGTCTGTGTTTTACACATATGCATGTAGAGTCGGTCTCTGCTGGCAGTCAAGTGGAGCTTCCCTTCTTCACCTTGTCTAAGAATCTACCTCTGCTGAACTTAGTCTTCTGGACCTGGTGTGAGAGTTTGTGTGTGTGCATCTGTGTTTCCAAAGCTTTATAACCCAGCAGCCTGTCGAGGAGTGTGTTTTATGGAGCTCTGCATGGTCACCTGCTCTCTTTACCCTGTAGCGCTCAAGCTCAAGTGGTAATCGATGAGGTCTTGAGTGCAGGTATAACTCACACATGCATGAGCGCACACACACACACTTCAGTGCTCTGTACCGCTCAGAGGATCAGGAACCATGAACAGCCCTTGGAACCGCTGTAGTTGACCGATTGTAGATGGTGGAGACCCAGGCCCTTATGAATACAGTGCAGAAACTAACGACATACAGCTGTTTTAGAAACTAGCCACGCTTAAACCTAAGCAGACGTTCTGGAAGCTGCTGTGGTGTGAAAAATGTCCACACACAGGCCTCTGATCAGTCAAGATCTCTGAAATCAGAGTATAATTCAGAAGCGTGTGGATGTGCTGGTGTTGTAGTAGGACAGTGTGGTCACAACATGCGTTTGGCTAGCTTTAGCAGCTGTGGTGTGAATGCAAATGTTAGCTTCAGTGCTGCGCCTTACACAAGAGCCTGTGCTCACAGTGCATTAGCTTGTTTAGCTTTAGCTACAATAGCTAGGACATGCGCGTTGTGCAGTCTGACTTGGTTAGCATTACTTGCTGTAAACAGCTTTATTAGACCTGTAAATCGTCACTGTACTCAATGTCCATGCCCAAGTTCTTGCGGTTCATTTTAGCTGCTGTTGCTAAATGATTTGATGGAAACTGGCATAGCGAAACTGCACATTTTGGTGTTCAATACTGATCTGAGGCACAAAGTGCCATTTTGCTACAATAGCTAGCCAGTGTTTGTAGGTTGTTCGTGTTTGAGAGTTGGCTAGCTTTAGCTGCTATGGCTGGCAACTGTGAGAACGTCTGAGGTAAAAATGTACATTTCGGCTGATGTGAAGTTGAGAAACATATAGCAGGCTTCGTAAATTAGGCCATTCAGTCGTTGCAGTTGGTTAGCTTTAGCTACTGTAGGGAACATCCGTGTTAAAGTCCTCATTCACTTGATTAGCTTTAGCGGTCATAGCTAGCTGACGTACTATAGACTGTTCGTGTTTGTTCACGGATACAAACATTCAAACACTCTTTAGCGCCGTTTGCAGATCTGAAGCAAAGTACAGGGGTAGAAAATGAACAGCTGTTAGCTTTAGCTGCTACGGCTAGCAGCCTTGAGGTAATTCGGAGGTTCCGAGATGTGAACGCACCGCACATATAGCTGTGTTTACAGTTGCAGTCGGTTAGCTTGAGCTACTGTAGCCAACACGGGTACTAGAGACACATCCTGTACTGTAGCTAGCACACATGCTAGCGACTCTGCTATGGTTCAGAGACACACTGTATGCTTTTGAGGCCATGGACCGTGCATAAACACACACACACTCTCTCTCTCACACACACACACACACACACCGCACATGACTGTGTTAGTGAAGTGCCCATTCACTTGGTTAGCTTTAGCTGCTGTAGCTAGCAGATGCACTGGAGATTCTACTGTTAACGGCTACGCTCTCTCTCTCTGTCTCTGAAGCTGGAGGGCTGTGTTGCTTCTTTTCAGTAGCTGCTGCTTAGTGTTCCTCCTTTAGGTGCTTATTATACTGTAGCTGCCCTGCCTCACTCTACCTCTCTCTCTACTACCTCTCTCTATGTCTCTCGCTCTTCCTCTTTTTATTTCTCTCTCTCTCTCTCTCTCTGCCCATATGACTGCTGCATTACTGCTGTGTGGAGGAGTTTCGCCCTCCTCCTGTTTTTTCCTCAGGTGATCCGTGCCCTTAGTACGAACATGGCCCTCTACACTACACACACACTCATACACACGTTCACACACCTTTACACACTTGTGTACATCTTCCAAAAACTGTTTCTGGACGGTATCTTTAATGAGACAGGAGCTAACCCCCTTAAATCTCTCCTCCTTCCCCTCCATATATATCCTTTATTGCTTCGTTATTTTAAGGTAATGTATTTTTAAGAAAATAAAGTTTGTGTAGACTCTGAGATCACTGTTCTTTGGAAGTTTGTAGCTTTTTCTTTCCTTTTTTTATTAAATAAAGTTTTAACTGGCACGGTACCGGTACTGAGATCCAAACACTGTTACAGTGGTCTGATTTATTTTCTGAGTTAGTTTAATGAGCTGGATTTAACATCTGTCTGTGGACACTCCTTCTAATGAGTGCATTCAGCTACTTTAAGCTGCACCCATTGCTGAGACAGATGTGCAAATGCACACACAGCTTGTCTAGTCCCTGTAGAGAAGAACTACTGCCAATAGATGGTTGGTGTGGTGCAACAGATGGCACCACTACCTGCCACCAGTGAGCTACTACACCCTGTGGGAGACTGTGGTTCGATTCTCCTGAGTCTGGGTGACTATGCTGTGCTACACCAATAAGAGTCCCTGGGCAAGACTCCTAACACTACATTGGCACCTCCTCTGTAATATGAGTAACCTTGTAAGTGGCTCTGGATAAGAGCCTCAGCTAAATGCCGTAAATGTAACAGAATAGGAGACTCTGGGCAGAAAAACCTATTCTAGGCCAGGCGTGGGCTAGAGGGGTCTAAAGCCCCCCAGCATTGAGCTGTGGAAGAACGGTGTTCTCTGGAATGATGGTGGTGGAGCTCCATCCAGTACTATTGAGATGAGTTGAGATGGCGATCATCCTCCATCCTGACCCCACTAACGCTCATTGCTGAATGCAATCAAGTCCTCAAAACAATGCTCCTCCAAAATCTAGTCTTCTCTGGACAGTAGAGACAGTTACTCCAACAGAAGCAGCAGCATCAACTCAGAAGAAGCAGTGAATGAGCTGCTGTCCCAATACTTTTGTCTGTATAGTGTATCTAAGCCCGATGTGAGTGGAATGGTGGGATCTTGAAAATGAAAGGTTGTTTCAGGCTGGAAAATAAGCATCACACTCCGTATTGTTTCTGCTCTGATTACTCGATTCTGCAGATTCAAAACCCAGCGGGGGGGAAAACCGTTGACATCATAAAAATAACAACCGTGTGTAATTTAATCTCTAATCCCAAATCCATAATCCTGCTCGGAGAGTAGTTTAGAGCTCATTTCAGAGGCCGAGTCGGAGGCTCAGGCTCGCTGTTCGAGGCTTATTTCCCAGAGGAGGGGGTGTTTCGTTCTAGAGGAGGGTCTTCTGTATTTCTGTGGATGTTCATCACACCTTACCAAGCTTCTCCGAGCGGAGATCAGCCCATGCAGTCCTGACCAGCTGCTGGATGCTGCAAGAGTTCTCTCTGCAGAACCGTGTTTAATGGATTATCGATCTAGAACATCTAAGAGTAGTGACGTTTTTGTTCACACTTGCTGCCTGTCTAGAACATCCATGAGTATTGTGATGTTTCTGTTCACACTTACTACCTATCTAGAACATCCAGGAGTAGTTTGATGTTTTTGTTCACACTCACTGCCTATCTAGAACCATCCGGGAGTATTGTGGTGTTTCTTCTGTTCACACTTGCTGCCTGTCTAGAACATCCATGAGTATTGTGATGTTTCTGTTCACACTTACTGCCTATCAAGAACATCCAGGAGTAGTTTGATGTTTTTGTTCACACTCACTGCCTATCTAGAACCATCTGGGAGTATTGTGATGTTTGTTCTGTTCACACTAACTGCCTTTCTAGAACCTCCAAGAGTAGTGTTACGTTTTTGTTTGCACTCACTGCTTATCTAGAACATCCAGGAGTATTATGGTGTTCTTCTGTTCGCACTCACTGCCTATCTAGAACATCAAGAAGCATTGTGATATTTATTCTGTTTACACTAACTGCATATCTAGAACATTCAGAAGTATTATGTTTATTCTGTTCAGTATCTAGAACATCCAGGAGTAGTTTGATATTTCCTTTGTTCATTCTCAGCCTATCTACAACCTCTCGGCCTACCATGATGTTTATGCTTCCCACACTTACAGTCTGTCTAGAACCCCAGGGCAAGTGATGTTTAATTTGCTTATACTCAGCTTATCTACAACCTCTAGGACTGTTCTCTCTGCAGAACCGTGTTTAATGGATTATCCTTGTTTAGGAAAAGCTATTATGCATTTGAATGGTGTTGAGTTTTATATGGAACCTCTGTCTGTCTGTCTACTAAAGAAGCCCACTTGTTAGGGCTGAAGAACGGGCATGACCCATCCTACACCCTCTGAAGACGCCCAGTATCTGCGTAGTGTTCCTAATAAACTGCCTGGTGCAGGTTCTAGTAGTCCACCTTTATCTCTGTAGAAAAGGACCACCTCAGTGGAGGTTATTGGGGTGATGGACGATTCTCAGCACAGCAGTGACCCTGATGTGGAAGTGTATGTGACCTTGTCTCAAATCACTCCATGCTCCCTACCTAGTGCACTACGCAGGTCTGGAAAAAAAGGCCTCAGTGTTCGAATAGTGCTCTCTTTGTCCCACAGGCAGTCGTTTGGGATTCAGCCAGACTTCCTCGCTCACCGTGGAGCAGGGAAGGATGCTACTGGCCGTGCAGTGGACAGTGAAAGAGTGTGTGTGTGTGTGTGTGTGTGTATGTGTATATACACACACACACACAGTGGTTGCATGGAGTTGAGTTTTCTTTCTAATTTCAGCACCGACAACAAGCTAATAGCTCTAACAGCCAACACACACACACACACACACTGTTTACTGACCGTACCCTGACAAACACCATGAGACAAATTCAGCAGGTTCTGGTGGGTCGGTCCGGGGTGCTGTTGATGCTGTGTACTGTTAACATGTTTGCCAGAGTCGGTTCTAGCCAGCAAAACTGAATAGTATAATAAAGTCACTTGTGCTGCGAGTCAGTGATTCACATCAGCTGTGTCTAGAACATTGCACAGAGCTGCCAACACTGCTTACCTGCTCACAGTGCCTATCTAGAACATCCAGGAGTATTGTGATGTTTATTCTGTTCACACTTACTGCCTATCTAGAACATCCAGCAGTAGTGTGATGTTTCCTTTGTTCACACTCACTGCCTATCTAGAACATCCAGCAGTAGTGTGATGTTTCCTTTGTTCATACTTAGCCTATCTACAACCTCTAGGCCTACAGTGATGTTTATGCTACCCACATTCTTAGCCTATCTAGAACCCCCAGGGTTAGTGATGTTTATTCTTCTCATACTCAGCTTATCTAGAACCTCTAGGACTAGAGTGATGTCTATTCTGCTCACAGTTCTACTCACAGCTTGTGCGGAACATCCAGGACTAGTGTGACGTTTATTTTGCTCACTCTCTGTCTATCTAGAACCAACCTATCTGTCTTCTCTTGTCTGATCTTAGAACTTAAAATCAGCCTGGACAATACATGTAGCTCAACACATAGCTAGCTAGCACACTCCTTTGCCCCTCCCCTATCTCAAGTTGCGGAACCAGGGCTGAGAAGAACCACGTTGGGCTGAGAGTCCACTTGATTTCTGTCCCTGCTGTCACTTCAATCTAGAACCCTCAGTAAATAAAGTTCTGCACCTGGCCGGTCCGGTCTGTGTGTAGAGGTCAGACAGAGACGGTGTGTGTGTTGTTGGTTTTGTGTGTTTATGGGTGGAGGAGTGTGGGGGGTCTTTCTTTACCCATCTCCCCCTGGGCAGCCGGTGGCCTACTTTCACAGGCTCCATTTTTAATGAGCCGGTTTAATGCAGCCGCACAGCGACAGCCTGTCACACCGATCCCGAGCAGAGCCGAAACCCCCACTGGACGACTAGAGAGACCTCTCAGCCTTACGCTGCTGTTTACATACACTGTGTGTTCAAAAGTATCTTGACAGCTTATCCAATCAGTGAGGTCTGCTGCTTCAAGGTGCCTCCACTGTGGACCCCTCCAAAGAACCAAGCACTAAGCAGCGCAGTGGGACACTCTGGAGGATCAGCACATCTAGCCCTACTGGCTCTACTGAGCTAGAGGGGTCTAAAGCTTTGAGCTTTAGGGTTCTTTGAAGTGCAGTGGAGCTCTGGAATTCCATCCAATACCTTTGGGCTGAGTTGAAGTGGTGGGTCTTAGTTATGGTAACAGTGTGTGGAATTACCTCCACCATGTTAGGAAGCTGTACTTTAGCCTGGCTAGCTCTCACTGTGAGTTGTATATTGGGGGTTCTCTCATTGTTTACTTTGAGGGTGTTAGTTATAGTAACAGTGTGTAAAACTACCTCCACCATGTTTGGAAGCTCTGACTGTGAGTTGTATATTGGGGGGTCTCTCAATGTTTACTTTGGGAGTCTTAGTTATAGTAACAGTGTGTAAAACTACCTCCACCATGTTTGGAAGCTCTGACTGTGAGTTGTATATAGGGGTCTCTCATTGTTTACTTTGGGAGTCTTAGTTATAGTAACAGTGTGTGGAACTGCCTCCACCATGTTTGGTGGCTGTATTTTAGCCTGGCTAGCTCTCACTGTGAGTGGATGTTGATCTGCATTAAAGCTCTGCTCTATTACGCCACCAAGAGGAGATACAAATAATACAGGAGTGAATTCTGTGACACTTTGACCAGAACCAGGAAACCGGGTCAGAAGCATCAGGCAGGTTTTCCTGTATGCAGTGATCAGTACCTATCAAAAGTGCTCCAAGGAAGGACAACCAGTGAACCAGCAGCAGGGTCATGGGTGCCACAGGACCCCTTCAGAGGTCTTGTGCAGTGGTTGACCAGCTTGTGGATGGTCAGATCTGTAGTGACGTCATGAGGGAGCCCTACTTAGTATTAGGCTCGTGGTACTAATGTTCTGGCTGATCGGCATACTTTCAGTCCTCAGGAGAAACATCTGTTCAATTGGCACGTTGAACTGAACCTCCTTAACCTAACAAAAAAAATCCATGTAGTGTTTCACCCTGAGTTAGACGGACTCCTGGAATCTGTGGTCTGCTGTGTTTTAGAGGGACGTGATGTTTCTCTCGAACCTTCAGTCGTAAACAGGTGCAGACTTTTGAAATCCCTGAAGAGCTCAGAGTGCTAGCATTAAGCTGTATCTGCTTGTCATCCGGCAACAGAGGACTAACCCAAACCAGACTTGCATACACAAGTGCCAAGACTGTTAGCAAAGAGCTCCAGAAAACAACAGGTTCTAACAGGCCCAGCCAAGGACCAGGACCAGGGCCAGGACAGCCTTTCTGATTTACTCACTGCCTGATAAACACTCAGGACCAGGGCTTTAGTTTTCAACGCCAAAGATACAGACACAGTCGATCAGACAAGACACACTGGAGCTTCTTCAGTTCACAGCAGGAGACGCTAGCTAGACTCTCACCAATCTGATCACCGATGTTTGTCTCTCAGCTGGTCTCTCAGAGCTCCTCCAGATCTTCATTAGTCTGGTAAATTAATGTGGTTTAGAAGACGGTGGGACTTACGTCCCTGCTGAACAAACTAGCATGGTAATGCTGGTCAAGCTGGTTGACCAGATTAGCTCCTGACCAGTACAGGGTATGTTTTTGTTTGGGTTTGATGGGTTAGCTGGTCTACAAGCATGATGAACCTGAACAAGCTAGACAAGCAGTATGACCAGCATGACCAGCAGCACCAAGCTGGTTGACCAGTATAGGGTATGTTTTTTATCTGGACGAGCAGCTTTTCAACCACCTTGACCATCAAGAACCAGCGTAGACCTTCTGAAACCAGGAACCAGTCTGGAAGCCTGAATAGCTAAAGAAGCTCCAGTTCTAGAGTCAAGTTATGAATGAGGTCTGTCTGTGCGAGGATTTCTGAAACCAATAAATGAAATTGGGAAGTGTGTGTTTACCCGAGACAGAACTGGTGACAGTCTGCGTCCAGTGCTTGTTAGCAACATTAGCCTAGCATCTCCAGTTGAAAACTAAAGAAGCTCAGATTAGATACCAAACATGTCTTGGCTAATCGACTGTATCTGGGCTCCGAAATCAATCACGATAATCTGAACTCTTCCTTTAGTTCCAATTTTGATCAATGTTCACTATTTGGACAAAAGTTTTGGGACACCTGCTCAATGTTCATTGTTTCTTCTAAAATCAAGGGTATTATAAAGAGCTGATCCTGATTCTGTTGGTGTAACTGTCTCTACTGTCCAGAGAAGAAGACTTTGAAGGGGAAGGAGCATTGCTGTGAGGATTTGATTGCATTCAGTTACAAGAGCATTCGTTAGTGAGGGCAGGATGTTGATCGTTTATAATGATCCCATCCCAAATAACTCCCATCCCAAAGGTACTGGATGGAGCTCCATCACCATCATTCCAGAGAACCAGATCTCTCCTCAGTGCTGGTTTGGCTCCTGCAGTCATTCATGCTTTACAGCAGAACCATGAAGCTGGATTAAATGAAGCTGGAGAGCCAGTCTAGCAGTCAGCTCTCACTGAATCCCTCTCTGCCAGATCAGATGCTGCCTCAGAGGATGACATGCTGGAGCTCAGATGTGCCAGGAACTAAACTGGGTCTGTGTGTGTGTGTGTGTGTGTGTGTGTGTGTGTGTGTGTGTGTGTAGGAGAGAGTGTGAGTCAGCCAGCACAGCAGAGCGGCAGTGGGGCAGTAGGTTAAGAGCACTCGGCCCTCAGAGAGAGAGAGAGCACAGGGTACCAACACAGACCCAGGCGCTCTGGGTTTCTGCTGCTCTCCCTCTCTTAGTCGCTTCTCCACACCAGCAGAAGAGGCCTGTTGGCTGAGACTGAGCTGTTCCTGACCCTGGATCAGCTTCCTGAGAAAGCTGCTTAACGTTGCTCATGTCTGAGCTCCTGTTGGATCTTCTGAAGCAGAATCTAGGGTTAATTAGCCTTTGTCTCTCACAGCTAATCAGACCAGAGACCAGAGATTGGACTCCGGACTCTGGTTCCAGAAGATCCAGTAAAGAGCTACAAGGTGATTGGTTTGGGACAGTGATCTTAAACCAGTCCTAAGGATTTAGAAAACTGTGGACCAGCACTGGGGACTGGTCTTGGGGGCAGTTGGTTCTCTCTGGTCTGAATCAGATAAGGAGTTTGTGAGCTTGGAGCATTTTCCCCTGGTTTGGGTTGTTTTTGGGTTGAAATCCGAGCTCCCCATAATGCGTCACAACAAACCATGTGAGAACGTTCTCGCCGCTGATTGGCTGGGCAGACCTGTTCGGGGCGGAGCTAGAAAGCAAAAACAGGAAGAGTCAAACTTCTGATCAGATTGAGGTCCGATCACGTTTTCACCCCAAACGTTTGTTTGGGACTGGGCTGAGACCACCTCCTCTCAAGGGTCTCGGTGAGGTTGTTGTGGTCTGCATCCGAGTGTGATCACTGTATTTACACCTGCCCAAACGAACCGCAGTCCCGAAACTGACCAGTTAGAGTAACCGATCTAACCGGACTAAAGAGTGCGGGTGTAAAACCGGTCTAAGGGTCTCTGGTCCAGAAGATCCAGTCAGAGTGTAGAAACTCTGGTTCTGAAGAATTAATACAATTGGGTCTGTAGTTCAGAAGATCCAGTAAGATTTATCCGGATTGGTTGGAGGGTTTTTGGACCTGAGGCGGTTTCTTCAGGTACTCAGTTTGGGTTTTGGTGGCTATGGGGGTCGTTACCTCTGTACGGAAACCCAGGTCTGACTGAAATCAAGGCTGATGGTGCTTCCCATCTCCACCCACACTCCTTCAGATCTCCGACTGCAGTCATGCAGAAGATAGTGGACCAGTGGGAGTGGGGTGCAGACACCCCAGGGATGGGGGGTGAGGGGGGTCAGTCCCATATTTGACCCATTTTGGTTGGCTGAGCTGATGGCTGTGAGGGAATGTATGTAATAGGAGGGCGGAGGCTCTCCAGGGTTTTCAGGGTTAGGAAATGGTTCCGCCAACAAACAGAACAATTTGTGTTTACTGTGTGTGTGTGTGTGTGTGTGTGTGTGTGTGTGTGTGTGTGAGGTCCAAACCGGGTTCCCACATTAAACACACTAGAACACAGTCCTGCTTTAGACCAGCCTTCACGCCACACACACACACATTACACACACCGGCTCGACACACCGCCGTGAGAGTTGTTTCCATGGAAACATGAGCAGAGAAGCATGCCAAGATGCTTCAGTCTGGGAGACCAACAGGGAACGATGCTGCAGACGAATAGAAACGCACAGCAAAATGACACACACACACACACACACACACACACACACAAACACACTGAGTCTGGGGCAGTTATAGAAGCTAGAGCCATCTGTACGGCACACACAAACTGTCAGTGTTGGTTATGTTAATTGAAAAGTTTAATATGATGATTTTGTGCCACAGGGTGGCCTAAACATCTCACAGAGGTCACAAACCACCAAATCACACAAAATTAGGGTTCTCCAAGGGTTCTTTAGTCTGTGTAGAACAGGGGTGGGCAATTCCTGCCCTGGAGGGTTGTGCTTTTCCTGCTCAGGCACACCTGAGGGGTTCAACTCCCCTGTTGATCAGCAAGTTCTGTTGGAGCAGAACTGCTGCAGAACCATGACCTCTTAAAGCAGCGGTATGTGAGAACTGCACCCCTAAAGGACACGCTGTACACGTGCATTTCTGGACAAGCTGAGAGATCCAGAAGCAGCCTCTGAAAGTGAAGGAGGATGTGGACTGAGGCGGTGGGGTGATGGAGGTCTTCTGCAGCTCCACAAAAGTTCCACCACAAAAAGTACCCACAGTCTTCTCCACTGTTAAAGCTCAGATGTTGCTGCTTCCTGAAAAAGAGGCGTTCTTCAAGGGTTCTTTATAGAACCGTGTCTCTCCAAGAACCATGTGAATGCTCACGCTGATCTTCTCTGTGATATAAAGGCTCTTGTTCATGATTTCTTTAAAGAACCTTTAAAAATGGACCAATAAGGGTTCCACTATTCCAATTATAATAAGCCAAAGAACCCTTTTTGTCACAAGTGTAAAGTACTAAAAAAGGCTCTTTAGGGGTTCCTTAATAAAGACAACAATTTTATACAGAACCACCTAAATGCTTAAACTTTTCTTTCACTGGTTCTTTGGTTCTTCTCTATGATCAGACTGAAAGTACAGTCTCATAAAACTGCAGTTCTTTAAGGGTTCTCTAGCAACAACAACAACAACAGCTGTATATGAAACAACCTGAATGCTTAAACTTTTCTTTGGCTGGTTCTTCTCTATGATGGAGAACCTCTTGTATATGGCTCTATATAGCACAAAAGGGTTCCATGTGTTGTTATGTGTCAGAGAACCCTTTTTGTTTACGTTCTTCCTTAATGGTTCTTTAGTAAAACAGCTTGTAAAAGTAGCGGTTCTACACAGCTAGTTCTAACCTATGATGGAGAACCTGTTGTGTAGGGTTCTTCAAACAATCTTTTTTTAGTGGCTTAGAAAAGAGATCCACTGTTGTTGCGAGTCAGAGAACCCTTTTTGCTCAGTGTACACTCTTAACAAACAGCAGTTCTTTAAGGGTTCTTTAGTAATCTGAAGCCATACACACTTCTTAGGCTGGTTCTTTGGTTCCTCTCTGTAATGGAGAACCTCTTCTTTGTAGCTCTTAAAGGATTCCAAGGTTTTATTCTTCCCTGCACAGCAACTAATGGATCTACCCCTCCCCCTCTCTGTGGGTGTGGATGAACGTGGTGGTGGGCTTGGAGGTGAGGAAGAGAGAGGAGGAGAGAGGTTTCCAATGGTAACTACATGGTTACAGAAGAGAGAGAGATGGAGATCTTTCAGGAGCACCTTCATCTCTCAATCCCCCGTTCTACCACATCCTAGTGTTCTACTGGACTCAGATCTGGTGACTGAGAAGAACCAGCACTGAAGAACCCTGAACTCACTGCTGTCCAAGTGCATGAAACCATCCCATCCTGCTGGAAGGAGCTGGTAGAAGATGCAACAGTACTCAAATACGCTGTGGTGATAGATGATTGGTATTAATGGTCCAAAGTGGGTCCAGAAAACATTCTCCACACCTCCATCACACCTCCATCACACCTCCACCAGTCTGGACTGCTCACACAAGGCAGGTCCAGATCTATCAGCCCAGGCTACGCTTCTCCAGTCTTCAGCTGGTCAGTGCTGCTGAGGCTAGTATTATGGGGTGTCTGTAGAGGGTGTTTTGGTATTATGGGGTGTCTGTATTGGGGTGTTTTGGTATTATGGGGTGTCTATATTGGGGTGTTTTGTATTATGGGGTGTCTGTAGAGGGTGTTTTGGTATTATGGGGTGTCTGTATTGGGGTGTTTTGGTATTATGGGGTGTCTGTATTGGGGTTGTTTTGGTATTATGGGGTGTCTATATTGGGGTTGTTTTGGTATTATGGGGTGTCTGTATTGGGGTTGTTTTGGTATTATGGGGTGTCTGTATTGGGGTGTTTTGGTATTATGGGGTGGCTGTATTGGGGTTGTTTTGGTATTATGGGGTGTCTGTATTGGGGTGTTTTTGTATCATGGGGTGGCTGTTTTGGGGTGTTTTGGTATTATGGGGTGTCTATATTGGGGTGTTTTGTATTATGGGGTGTCTGTATTGGGGTGTTTTTGTATCATGGGGTGTCTGTAGAGGGTGTTTTGGTATTATGGGGTGTCTGTAGAGGGTGTTTTGGTATTATGGGGTGTCTGTATTGTGGTGTTTTGGTATTATGGGGTGTCTGTATTGGGGTGTTTTGGTATTATGGGGTGTCTGTATTGGGGTGTTTTGGTATTATGGGGTGTCTGTATTGGGGTTGTTTTGGTATTATGGGGTGTCTGTATTGGGGTTGTTTTGGTATTATGGGGTGTCTGTATTGGGGTGTTTTGGTATTATGGGGTGGCTGTATTGGGGTGTTTTTGTATTATGGGGTGGCTGTAGGGGTTGTTTTGGTATTATGGGGTGTCTGTAGAGGGTGTTGTGGTGTTATGGGGTGGCTGTTTTGGGGTGTTTTGGTATTATGGGGTGGCTGTATTGGGGTGTTTTGGTATTATGGGGTGGCTGTATTGGGGTGTTTTGGTATTATGGGGTGTCTTTAGGGGTTGTTTTGGTATTATGGGGTGTCTGTAGAGGGTGTTTTGGTATTATGGGGTGTCTGTACTGGGGTGTTTTGGTATTATGGGGTGTCTGTATTGGGGTGTTTTGGTATTATGGGGTGTCTGTAGAGGGTGTTGTGGTATTATGGGGTGGCTGTTCTGGGGTGTTTTGGTATTATGGGGTGGCTGTATTGGGGTGTTTTGGTATTATGGGGTGGCTGTATTGGGGTGTTTTGGTATTATGGGGTGTCTTTAGGGGTTGTTTTGGTATTATGGGGTGGCTGTATTGGGGTGTTTTGGTATTATGGGGTGTCTTTAGGGGTTGTTTTGGTATTATGGGGTGTCTGTAGAGGGTGTTTTGGTATTATGGGGTGTCTGTACTGGGGTGTTTTGGTATTATGGGGTGTCTGTATTGGGGTGTTTTGGTATTATGGGGTGGCTGTTTTTGGCAGTGTGTTTTGGATTGTGTATAAGGTGGTGTTTTGGTGCACGCTGTGTTTGGGATTATGCTGTAATCTGTGTGTTTATTTGAGGATTATGAAGCGCTATAGAAATGATCGCCACGGCAACAGCACACTTAACACACTACAGCAGAGTTAAAAAAACAACTTTATTCATAAAAAGAAACACTGCTGAATGTTAGAATCTTTGGAAAAAACTGTGTACGTGGGTTTTACGATTATTTTAAGAATGGTTGGAGAAGGAGGACCCTTCCCCTGCTGGAGAAGTCATCTGCTTTCCATCTTCAGCTTTCATTCAGACCTGTAAGACTAATAAGTATAAAGTCGATATCAGTGGTCACAGTGGGAGTGGCCTCTGTGGCTTTAAACGTGGCTCAGCCAATCAGAACCTCTGAAACGCTGAACACCGTACCTCCTCTCTGTGATCTCACCTGAACTAGGCCTGACCCAAGTGCGTACAGAGGTCGTAATCAGCTCCGTTTCCCAAAGCGTCCGGCCCTAATCACAGCCCAGCCCTAACCTTTCACACTCCCGGATAACCACCCCTATTCATTTTTAATAGGCTCCCCTGCTGGGCTCTATTCATAGCCCTCGCTAAACAGCTCTCCAGTGAATCCTCAGATACACTGAATACACTGAGTACTCTCTCCTTTTCTTCCCAACCTCCATCAGCTGTATCTGTAGAGTACGGTCGATCACCACAGACCATCATCTTAACAGGATTCCCTGAACCTGGAAAACACTGACTCTAAACTCCCTTATAATAGAAGTCAATGGGCAGATGAGTTAAAGGGGTAGTCCAGTATGTATCGCTCTAACCTCTATTAGCTGTAACACACCACCTCTTAACTCTGACTTTGATTTTTGATGATGTCACCGTTCTCCAGTGGGCAGAGATTATTAACATTAAACAACAACTACAGATATGCATGTGCTTGAGGGTAACGTAGCCTGGGTGTTGCTATGTGGATGCTATGGCATTCTCTTATTGGGTGGTTGTTAGAGGGTGTTGCTAGGTACTTACTGTGTCATCCCAGATGACTGCTGGGGTGTTGCTAAGGGGTTGCTATCAATGGTATCACAGTCTATCAGGTGGTTCTGAGGGTGTTTCCACTATTCAGCTTGTTACACCATATGGACAGAAGTATTTGGACACCTGCTCATTCATTGTTTCTTCTGAAATCAAGGATCACCACATCACCTCATCATCCCTAACGCATCCCAAAACTATAGGATGAAGCTCCACCACCATCATTCCAGAGAGCACAGCTCTTCCACTGCTCCACAGCTCCTCAATGCTGGGGGGCTTTATACCCCTCTAGCCCACGCCTGGCATTATTAGGCAGCATGGAGCCAATAGGGTCATGATGTTGATCTGCTCCTGCAGATGGTCCTATTCTATTGGCAGTACTTCTCTCTACAGAACTAGACAAGCTGTGTGTGTGCATTTGCACATCTTTGTCAGCATTGGGTGCAGATTAAAGTAGCTGAATGTGTTCATTAGAAGGGGTGTCCACAAATAATTGGACATATAGTGTATATGAAACCACACATCAGACTGAACATCATTATTTTATTATTAGAATTGTACATTGTTGTTAATATTATTATTATTGATTGTTGAATATTACTATAATCAATATCATTGATTCTAACATCACTAATCATCGACTATCCTGAGGACCGAAGCATTTTCACCCTCCTGTGTTTCAGAACCGAGGGCTTGAGCAGTGCTGCAGTAACTGGTAGTGATTTGGTTTCCCACGAACCCACTACAAACTACCCATCATCATTATGTGGTCAATCGAGAATCACTTTAATCTCTCTCTCTCTCTCTCTCTCTCTCGCTCTCTCGCTCTTTCTCTCTTGTCCTCATGAACATGCTGTGAAGCAGCTCAAAAAAGCAGCCAAGGCTGTGAAGTCTCCTCCATACATTCATCAAACGCCAAAAATCCACTTCCACAGCTTCCCCTTCGCCACCGCCGCTCCACAATCCCTCAGTTCATCGGGTTCAGTGCCTTAAAGTGATACTCCAGCATCTTCACACACCAACCTTTATCTGCTGTATCTGTAGAGTACGATCAATCACCACGCCCCCTCATTTCAACACGATTCCCTGAACCTAGAAATCACTGACTCTAAACTCCCTTATAATAGAAGTCAATGGGCAGATGCTTTAAAGGGGTAGTCCAGTATGTTTCACTCTGACCTCCATTAGCAATATCGGTAGAGTACGGTCGATCACCACAGACCATCATCTCAACATGTTATTCTGATCTTAGAAAGAGCACTAAACCTGCTGACCCAAAACTCGTTATTGTAGAAGCCAGTGGGCAGCTGCAGAATTTCGTCACTAAAATGCTGACCTGAGAGCCACCGTCACTCTCAGTGTGGAAGTGTTTCATGACAGTCTGGCCGGCTGTCTGGCTGTGCGGTTTAATGCCCTGCTGTTTTGTTTCTGCAGCAGTTTGAGAGTTCAGGGCGGTTTGAAGTGGAGTGAATGCCCCCCTGCCCCTCTGCAGCCAAAGAGCCTCCAATAAAGAGGATTATATCAGCCCGTTCCCACCACCTCCATCCTCCGCCTCTCATACGTGCCCTGACACCCAACACACTCTGATAAATAAAACCTTTAGAGCCATGAACCAGTTCTGGCTTCCTGAAGAACCTTTAAGTTTAACTAATAAATAAATGAGAAAAAAAACTTCCTGTAGTGTATTACAGTCTGTCAGAATGAGCGTGTGGATCATATGAACATTATAGAGCATTATAGAGCGCCCCCTACGCTTCCTGTAGTGTATTACAGTCTGTCAGAATGAGCATGTGGATCATATGAACATTATAGAGCATTATAGAGCGCCCCCTGCGCTTCCTGTAGTGTATTACAGTCTGTCAGAATGAGCGTGTGGATCATATGAACATTATAGAGCATTATAGAGCGCCCCCTACGCTTCCTGTAGTGTATTACAGTCTGTCAGAATGAGCGTGTGGATCATATGAACATTATAGAGCATTATAGAGCGCCCCCTACGCTTCCTGTAGTGTACTACAGTCTGTCAGAATGAGCGTGTGGATCATATGAACATTATAGAGCATTATAGTGTGCCCCCTACGCTTCCTGTAGTGTACTACAGTCTGTCAGAATGAGCATGTGGATCATATGATCATTATAGAGCATTATAGAGCGCCCCCTACGCTTCCTATAGTGTATTACAGTCTGTCAGAATGAGCGTGTGGATCATATGAAAATTATAGAGCATTATAGAGCGCCCCCTACGCTTCCTGTAGTGTACTACAGTCTGTCAGAATGAGCGTGTGGATCATATGAACATTATAGAGCATTATAGAGCGCCCCCTATGCTTCCTGTAGTGTACTACAGTCTGTCAGAATGAGCGTGTGGATCATATGATCATTATAGAGCATTATAGAGCACCCCCTACGCTTCCTGTAGTGTATTACAGTCTGTCAGAATGAATGTGTGGATCATATGAATATTATAGAGCATTATAGAGCACCCGCTACACTTCCTGTAGCGTATTACAGTCTGTCAGAATGAGCGTGTGGATCATTTGAACATTATAGAGCATTATAGAGCGCCCCCTACGCTTCCTTTAGTGTATTACAGTCTGTCAGAATGAGCGTGTGGATCATATGAACATTATAGAGCATTATAGAGCGCCCCCTACGCTTCCTGTAGTGTATTACAGTCTGTCAGAATGAGCGTGTGGATCATATGAACATTATAGAGCATTATAGAGCGCCCCCTACACTTCCTGTAGTGTATTACAGTCTGTCAGAATGAGTGTGTGGATCATATGAACATTATAGAGCATTATAGAGCGCCCCCTACGCTTCCTGTAGTGTATTACAGTCTGTCAGAATGAGCGTGTGGATCATATGATCATTATAGAGCATCATAGAGCGCCCCCTACGCTTCCTGTAGTGTATTACAGTCTGTCAGAATGAATGTGTGGATCATATGAATATTATAGAGCATTATAGAGCGCCCCCTACACTTCCTGTAGTGTATTACAGTCTGTCAGAATGAACGTGTGGATCATATGAATATTATAGAGCATTATAGAGCACCCCCTACGCTTCCTGTAGTGTATTACAGTCTGTCAGAATGAGCGTGTGGATCATATGAATATTATAGAGCATTATAGAGCGCCCCCTACGCTTCCTGTAGTGTATTACAGTCTGTCAGAATGAGTGTGTGGATCATATGAAAATTATAGAGCATCATAGAGCGCCCCCTATGCTTCCTGTAGTGTATTACAGTCTGTCAGAATGAGCGTGTGGATCATATGAATATTATAGAGCACCATAGAGCGCCCCCTACTCTTCCTGTAGTGTATTACAGTCTGTCAGAATGAGCGTGTGGATCATATGAATATTATAGAGCATCATAGAGCGCCCCCTACTCTTCCTGTAGTGTATTATTACATTAAAACTCATAATCCATATATCTAGAGATGTGCAAAAGTTTGGGCACCCATATATATATATATATATATATATATATATATATATATATATATATATATATATATATATATATATATATGTATAGTTGATTTTCAAAGTGTATGTAAGTCACACCCTCTACAGAGATACAATTTGTACGTTTTATTTATTTTTAAATCAGTCAATTAATAGGAATTGTGTTTAATTGTAATATTTAAGTTTCCTAAAGAGGATTTTCCCACTGATTTAGTCTTTGGGATTTCAGCAGGGGTTTCTGAGTTCTCAGTATTGTGGAGCATTCATTGTGGGCAGTTCACCGTATGTTTTCTGACCCTTAAACAGCGCTAACATTTAGTTTTGTTGCTTTTTGTCTTGTGTGGTTCTCACACACACACACACACACACACACACAGGGGGCTGGTAAGGCGCCTGTTGTGGCTCTTTTTCTCTCCACAATGGGGCTCAGTGGAAGAATGCTGCCGGCCCCCACCAACCCCCCAGCCTGGAGCATTCATCTCCCCATCACTCCATACCTCCATCCAGAGGAGTGCATCTCACCCTCCCCTCACTCCTCTCCCCTCCCACCTCCCGCCCACCCTCCATTATTGTCTCCTTTCACACCACCACTCCATTAATAAAGGAACGGCTCAGACAAGTAATGCTAGCAATGCTAACAGCAAATAAAAACCAATAGCTACAAGTTAGCCTCATAGAGACTGTACACTGTATGTCCAATTATGCTGCCTAATGCCAGGCGTGGGCTAGAGGGGTATAAAGCCCCCCAGCATTGAGGAGCTGTGGAGTAGTGGAAGAACTGTGTTCTCTGGAATGATGGTGGTGGAGCTTCATCCAGTACTTTTGAGATGAGTTGGGGATGATAAGGTGGTCCTGACCTCACTAGCACTCTTGTAGCTGAATGCAATCAAATCCTCACAGCAATGCTCCTCCCCCAAAATCTAGTAGGAAGTCTTCTCTGGACAGTAGAGACAGTTACTCCAACAGAAGCAGAATCAGTTCTTTTAATACCCTTGATTTCAGAAGAAGCCGTGAATGAACCAGTGTCCAAATACTTTTGTCCATATTATGTATGGCATGATCTAATAGGCAGCTATTTTCCTTTAGGTATTAGCAAAGTTAGCATGATTGGTGAGCCACCTCTTCATTTAGCATGTTCAGTCAACCTCTACCTTTTTAATTAAATAATGCTAACATTGCTAACAGAAAACTAAAGCTACAAGTTAGCATTCTGCGGATTACGCTACTTTCTATTTATTCGTAGCCAAGTTAGCATGCTCAGCCAACAACCTGCACCATGTTTCACAGTTTCAGATGAACAATGCTACCATTGCTAACAGTGGTGAATAGCCACATGTGAGCACTACTGCAGATTATGTGATATCATGCTAATCTGTGGCTTGTTTTCATTCTTAGCAAAGTTAGCATGTTCAGTCAAGACATTCATTTTTACACACCACATTAAACAATGCTAACAAAAACAGAACTGAATGGAATTATGCAAGTTAGCGTTATGAAGATTACAGAAAGTTATGCTAACATACGGCTTTATTTCCATTCATTCTCAGCCGAGTTAGCATGTTCAGTCAAGTTACATTTCTTTTCAGAAGCCACAAGAGTTTCAGTCAATAGTATCATGGACACAGGGGCAGTGGTGGCTCAGCGGTTAGAGCGCCGGGATATCGATAACAGGGTTGTGGGTTCGATTCCCGGGCTCGGCAAGCTGCCACTGTTGGGCCCTTGAGCAAGGCCCTTTACCCTCTCTGCTCCCCGGGCGCTGGAGTTGGCTGCCCACCGCTCTGGGTGTGTGTGTGTACTCACTGCCCCTAACACATGTGTGTGTGTGAGTGTGTGTTCACTACCAGATGGGTTAAATGCGGAGGACACATTTCGCTGTACAGTCCACGCTGTACAGTGACGAATACGTGCACCTTTATCCTTTTATCCTTTATTGCACAATGTTGCTAATGCTAATTGATGACTTGTTTCCATTCCTTTAGCCAAGATAGCAATCATTGCTAACATTGCTAATAGCGGAGGGTGAAAGTAAGTAGTTAAGATCTTGCTAATTGATATCATCCAGCTATTCATTTTAAAAACCTCGCTGCACAGAAAACTGTGCTAATACTGCTAACCGCTAACATCAATTATTCTTAGTCAAGTTAGCATGCTCTGCCAACAACCTGCACCATGTTTTACAGTTTCAGTTCAACAGTGCTAGTTGAACACTGCTAATTCTGGCTATGTGAGAATTATTGCAGATGACAGTAAATCATGCTAATAGTGCTAATAGTTGCTAATAGTGAATAAAAGCCCAGCAGCCACGCATTTAGCATCATGCTAAATTGATAGCCCCTAGCTGCACTGCACTGTTGGCTGTGTTAGCATGTTTGGGCAAGCTCTTGCTTTTACAACCTACACCATGTTTACAGATTTGAGGGATGGGGAAATGTGTGGGTACTGGAAACCACGCCCACTCTCAGTGCCCGTATAACCCAGTCCAGTGCTCTGAGTGAGTGTGTGAGAGTGTGTGTGTGTGTGTGTGTATGTGGGCGGGGGGCGTTACTGAGCTCAGTGTGAATTAAGAGGGGCGGGGCTGTGTACGGGTGGGCGTGGCTCTGGGGAGGTTGTAGATTCGGTGTGTTTTGGGAGCAGAAGCACGTCCACATTGCACCGGAGTGTCCTGCGCAAACACTGCGCATCCGCCTGCGTTAATACTTTTAATACTTGCGCAGTTTTTTTGCTTATTTCCATGACAATGGGACCGTGAGCGCGCGCCACATTCCATCACATCTCTCTCGCGCACACCCTCGCACGCACGCACACACACACACTCTCGCGCGCCAGACCGAACGCGAGGAGGAGAAGAAGAAAGGAGGAGATGAAGGAAGCGCGCAGAGGAGGAGACGTGCTGTAACGCAGAGGCGCGCGAGCGACAGAGAGAGAGAGAGAGAGCGCGCGAGAGAGAGAGAGAGAGCGCGCGAGAGAGAGAGAGAGTGAGAGAGCTTCCCACGCGAACCACCGCGAGCGTTTTGGAGAGTAACGCGTCACAGGACGGTATTTTCCCTGGGCTGTCTTCACCTGCGGGACCGCGCGCGCGCTGACATGGGGCTCGGTTCGGGATGCTGCTGGCGCGTGGCCGTGGCGGTTGCCGTGTGCGCGCTGCTCGCGGCTGCTGACGGTAAGAGCGCGCGGGGCTTTGTTTCAGTGCTGTAACGGGGCTGAGAGGGGCTAGGGCGCGCGGAGCTGTAAAATAGGACAGTGGGTCAGTGGGGGTGCACTGATGCCCCTCTGCTGCTGCTGCTGTGTGTGTGTGTGTGTGTGTGTGTGTGTGAGAGAGAGAGAGAGAGCAGAACCAGGAGGAGAGAACCCACAAGGGTGGAACATGTTTAGGAGCAGATCTACACAAACGAAGCCCAGAGAACCGGAGAACCTGAACCGAGCACAGACAGTGATTCAGTGGGGGGCTGGAAAATAGGTGTGACAGAACAAATAAATAAATAAATATATATATATATATATATATATATATATATTTATAATTTCTTTTGTATTTTGGAGTGAAATATACATATAATTATATATAATAATATACATATAATTAATGTGATTAATATAATGATAATTAATAAATATATAAATTCACAGTGATACATGTTAAAGAATCACGTGTCACTCCTTAGCAGAAAACAGTGTTCAGGTGTGACAGAAAAAAAAAAAAAAAAAAAAAAATATATATATATATATATACATTATATATACATTAATACATTAATAGTAACTTATTTATTTTGGATTTTGGAGAAACAATCTACTAAAAATAATAATAATATTAATGTTCCTATTTTATCTTCATCATGTTGATGATATATATATATATATATATATATATATATATATATATATATATATATATATACCCAGTATCTTGGATTCGAATAAAGGTGTTCAGGTGTGACAGACAGATAAATCAATAAATAAATATTTAAATATGTATTTTCCTGGGGGGGTACATACATATAGACACACAAAATAATTATACTTTTAAAATACAGTCTAGTGCACTTCTGAATAAAAAATAAATAATTAATATTTGACAGAAATTTTCAGAAAAGGTGTTCAGATGTGATAAATAAATAAATAAATAAATAAATAAATAAATAAATAAAATTTGGGGATACAATTATATATATATATTATTTTTTTCTCTTTTTTGGTGGGGGGTGTTTATGTGTAATCATACATTAATATCTCTTAATTATGTTAATTTGTTATTATAAGGGTTTTGGTATATTGAATGTATACTTGTATATGGATAGAGAAAAATATATAAATGCATTAGATCATCTGGGTTATCTAATATTTAATATTTTATGTATAATGAAACAACATTTTAAACGTCCCACTGTCGTGCAAATGAAATGACGTAAATATAGTAATATATATATATATATATATATATATATATATAATATTGTAATATCTTGGGTAATTATATATATATATATAATCAAAACTGCTTGCTGGAGCTGTCTCATTTACATGCCTCAGTAAAGCAGTAAAGCAGCTCCTGCTCTCAGAACATCTGACCTGCATCTCTGCCGGATCTGTCTCGGCTGCAGCTGTCTGCAGGGTGCGTTCTGCACAGAGCTCATTGTGTGTGTGTTAGTGTGAATGTGTGTGTGTGAGGCTGCAGACTGCACGGTACCACTGATGGAGGTGCACAATGACAGCACGAGCGTCTTGCAAAATCTATGTAATACCATATTCTGCAATATATTGACAATATTCATCAATATACTCCACTGTCACAGGACTGAGTTACACGCTATTGTCACTGGCAGCAGAGCATCCTCTCTCTGGAGGCACCGGCTGAGTCCTAAATGGCTCCTTGCTCCCTATATAGTGCACTACATAGAATGCATAGCGCAGTGTATGTCCAATAGGGAGCCGTTTGGGACGCGGCCGTTGTCCAGCCCATTGGATGCTCCGTTTCTGCACTCCGACGCCCAGCAACAGGAGCCAGGCGTCGAGATGTGCACAAAGACGCCTCGATTTCTGCGTCCGCTCTTAACTGCACGATGCTGTTTTTGCACGGAACCCGAGTCCAGACCCTCACCCCACCCCCACCCCCCTCCTTTGTTGAACCCTTGGTGGAGATTCACACAGATGTGCAGATAAGAGCTTCACTGCTGACCAGCATGAAGGTGGTTTTTCGGTCCAGGTGTCGTCGTGTAGCGTCAGTTTTTAGTGAATATGTGTGCATGCACGCTGTTCAGCTGACTGGGCGCTCCCAGGCTCCCTGCCGGCGTGTTGAATGGTGCTGATGTTCAGAACCGGTTGGAGACGAGGGCTAAATACGATGAACCACCCTGTTACCTTAGTGTACTGCCCAGTTCTGGTGCCGTGGTCTTGCTGTTTCTGGTTCTTAGCTGTCATCGTCGATCTCCTCAGCACCCTGCTGTCGTCTGCTGTTGTCCTTTCCTGCTGGAGAACAAAAGGAGAACCGGTTGCATCCATTATTCATCCACTGAGCTGAAATCAGGAGCCCTGTGAGTGCTTATGAAGCTGCAGCCATTAAAACGTTGATTCAGTCAAATCCTGATCACATTAAAATGACGTCACCAGATTAGCATCGTCCGTCGTGTTGCTTCTCTTCCACTCAGACCGTCTCACCTGTGCAGGTGCTCCATAATCTGACTGTGACCGAGGAGCACTCAAGTACTTTCCAAACCACAAGGGTTCTCCACAGTACTGAGAACGGTTCTTGGACTCATAACAACAGAGGATTTACTTTTATTTCAGGCATTCAACCATTAAAGCATTCAGATGTTCGATAAGTTCTTTGACTTGTCACATTTCTAAATAGAACCATTAGCTTTACTGAAGAACCTCTGAGGAACCCTGGAGAACCTCTTTTGTACCAATGTAGACAAACTCATACGACAATGCCCCTGGCCAGCGTGTAGCAATCGCACAACTCTGCTGTGCAAACATAAAAAAACACTGAAGGGGGCGCTAGAGGACTGCTGCGCTCACAATGCTACTCTTCCCTGCAATGCTAGTTAGCTCCTGTAGTTCTGTAGCAACATAGCTATGAGGCGAATGTAGCTCTCCAAGCAACAAAGGTTCTACATAGTACCGAAAAGTGTTCTTTGACACGCAACAGTAGCGGAATCCTTTTTGATGTGGTTTAGAACCGTCTAGAAAAGGATTTCCTTGTATGTCAAGAACCATTTATGCATTCAAATGGTTCTTTGAGTTGTTATAGAACCTTTACATTTACTAAAGAACCCTTACAGAACCAAAGGACAGACTGGCAGTACAATAAAGCTTGATAAAAAAAAAACTGCAGTCGGGTTAGCGCCCCCTGCTGCGCTCAGAATGCTGCGTTGTCTGTTGACTGGTTTTAGCACTGAGGCTGCAGGGCTAATTTAGTTCTTAGAACCCCTCACCCTCACTAAAGAACCTTTGAAGTAAAAACCCCTTTTGTAGGAGTGTGGGCAAACTTAGATGATGATGAGTGCATCGTGAAAAAGGCAGGTTGCCTGTTTTTAGCACTGATGCTACAAGGCTACAAGGCATGCAGTAAGCTTGTTAGCTGCTGAGAATTTTAGCCCTGATTCTCAGTCTGGCTCAGTTTGTGCTGGTTGGCGCTAGTCTGCAGTTTTTGGAGAGAGAAATTGAGTAGTGTATGAGGGGTGCAGACTCCCGATCACATTTCAGACCATGCAGAGCATTTTAGGTGAACTCCTGTAGTATAGTCCTGCAGTGAAGTCTTATAGTCTAGTCCTGTAATGAAGTCCTGTAGAGTAGTCTTGTTAAGAAGTCCAGTTGTTGTGCTGTCCTGCAGTAAACTCCTGTAGTGTAGTCCTGTGATGAAGTCCTGTAGTGAAGTCATGTAGTGTAGTCCTGCCATGCAATCCTATAGTTAAGTCCTGTAGTGAAGCCCTGTAGTGTAGTCCTGTGATGAAGTCCTGTAGTAGTTCTATAGTGGAAGTCCTGTAGTGAAGTCCTGTAGTAGTTCTGTGGTGTAGTCCTGTAGTGTAGTCCTGTAGTGATGTCCTATAGTGTAGTACAGTAGCGAAGTCCTGTAATATAGTCCTGTAGTATACTTCTGTAGTGTATTCCTGTAGTGAAGTCCTGTGGTGTGGTCCTGTAGTATAGTCCTATAGTATAGTCCTGTAGTGAAGTTCTGTAGTAGTCCTATAGTGAAGTCCTATAGTGCAGTCCTGTAGTATAGTTCTATAGTATAGTCCTGTAGTGAAATCCTCTAGTGAAGTCCTATAGTGCAGTCCTGCAGTATGTCCTGTAGTATGTCCTGTAGTGATGTGCTGTAGTGATGTTCTGTAGTGTACCCTCTTCTCTAGCTGACTCACTACATTTGTGGGAAACATGGTAAACTTGGTCTTTAGCCAAACGTCCTGTGGTTCAGGGTGCAGCTCGGTCGGTGTCTGATCTGCCCAGGGCTTTAAGCCTGTGAGCTGGCCGGTCAGCTGGCGCTCGCTTGTGTTTAGCGGTTGGTGTTGTGGTGTTGCTATTGGAAAGCCTGGCTTTGAGTGCGGCTTCAATCCTTTTAAGGCTTCACTGTGCTGTAAAAGGTAAAATACTGCAGAGTTTGGCAAAGCTTCTCCTTCCCCACCGGCTGAGGGAGACTCACCGGCTTGTTTTAGCCTGGACTAGATTGCTAATCAGCTAGCATTGTGTTTGTGTAGTGGATCCTCAAGCTGCCTGAAATTTTGCCACAAATTACGTAATTGGAAATATTTGAAAGGGTTAAAGATTCTTGTGGACTGGTGTGAACTGGAGACTCTGAGGTGTGAGGAAAATCAGGCTTGACTGGAGATGCCAGCATGCTAACGTCCACTGTACTGAGGATTCCTGGGTGGGAGTGGAAGGACGCTAATAAAAAGCTCTAATGGGATTAGAGGTGGTTTTAATAATCTAATTAATTAGTGCTCAGTGACCCACTTTGACTTACGAGGTAAGCCCACCCTCAAATCCTGCATTTTCTTGCCATTAGGCTAATCGAAAGAAAGATGCTCACTGCACATCTAGGTGAGGTAGGTAGCTTCTGCCTTAGCTCTAATGTAGCTACCGAACCTTACGTTAGCTTAGCTGCTGTGTGAAACACCTCACACCCTCCTCAAAGTGTTTGGAGGTGTTCAGTTCAGTAACCCCTAATAGGCCGCAGGACTCAGGGGTATCTATAAGCATGGGCCACAGTACAGATCCGAGACCACCCTACATGATCAGGTTCTCTGGTTTTGCTGTTTATAGGCAGTGTGTTTTAGGGGAATTAACAGCTGTGTTGTATTTCATAAATCATGGAAAACATTTCCAGTAAATTCCAAATGAAAAATATTACTATTTAGAGAATTATTTATTTATTTATTTATTTATTTATTTATTTATTTATTTGCAGAAATGACAACTGCTGAAAAACAGCTGATCAAATAATGCAAAGAAATGCTAACAATAATAGTAATAATAATAATAATAATAATTAGAATAAAATGCGTTATTATTCAGATTAAACACAGTTCTAATATCTGAACTTTGAGAGCATTCAGAAATCACTATGGTGAAATAACCTCGACAGCCAATCACAGCTCTCATGTCTTTTGTTTTTTTTGTTTTTTGGGGTCCGACAAACATAAAAAAAACATAAAACACAACAATTAACAATAAAAAACAAAACAAGACACATATACACACATACCTACATATACATAAGAATATAGTCGCATAAAGAAGAATACAAATAGTATAAAGGTTTAAAAAATATTAAATTTTCATCACCTTATATCCTCCACTCGGCAGTAAGGGTTCATCAACTCTCCATAGCTGTGAGGTAGTGTCTTCGTATTCATTTTTGGGCACTGAGGTCCATTTAATAATGACTCTGTAAATAACCGCTACACATGTAGCCGTTTTTTGCTCTTGGCAAAAAAGTAAAAATTTAAATTAAATAAATAAATAATTTAAAAAAATCTTGGCACTGTAAAGAATGTACATATATATATATATATATAATCTTTTTTTGTAATATATATATATATATATAAAATATATGTCTCGGCCAGCTCGCCACTAGTCTTTCACATTGCTGTTGGGACTTTATTCCATTCATAGTCTGCAGATTCAGCTAACTCAGCTCTGTTTGATGAAATGTCTGGAATTAAACGGCTGCTGTACAGGTAGAGATGCAGATTTAAGAACAATTAATGAAGTGGTATGTTAGCTTGGCTAATCTGCAGCATCTCAAAGCCTGAAGCCTTCTGTCCATGTTTGTGGATAACAGCGAGCCTCCTCCAGTGTCCTTCAGGTGCTCCAACCCTAATGCTTCTCACTCCAGTGTCTGCTCTAGTCACGTAGACACAGTCCCAGATCCAGCGTGATGGTGGTGTCATGATGATGCTGGTTGGATGTTCTGTGGCACTCAGCATGGATCATGTCAGCTGGAGCAGAAATGAAGGCAGGATGAATAAATAATGCTAAACACCATTTTACATCAGTGTGCACGGCTCTGCATGTGTGAGTGTGAGCGTACGAGGGTTGTGGATTCGTGCTGCAGCTCTGCTGCAAGCCGGTTCCCATGGCAACACCTCTCTCCTCCAGATCAGCACCTGTTGATTAGAGGCTGAGGATAGAGAAGGTAGCTCTAAGCTGTATGCAGAACACTGGTTATCTGGTTCATGTGGCTCCAGATATGGTGGCTACATCAGGCAGTGAATGAACGGTCAGATCTTGGACGTGATGAAGCAGGAAAAATGGACAAGCTTAGAACCTGAGACACTTTGACATAAACCAGACTGTGAGGTTCTAGACAGTGACTGGGTCAGAACATCTCCAGAACATCAGACAGGGCTTGTGGGGTCCAAGGCTCATTGATGCTCATGGAGGTCCCACCTGCACAATATTAGGCAGGTGGTTATAATGTTATGGCTGATCAGTGGATATTTACTTATAGCCTAATTTGCTGCTGAAATAGCTCCTTCTACATGGCCTCTGAAGGTGGTATCTGTGGCATCTGTGGACGATCACCACATCTACGTCGGCTGACTATTCAGTTGCCATCTAACAAATATCCCAGATCTTCACATGCACCAGCTAACACTAGAAACTAGAACATTTGATTGCATACAGCCCCACAAGAGTGAGAGCACTAGTGAGGTTAGGAACTGACGTTGGATTGGTGTAGTATTGGATGGAGCTCCATTATTACTTCATAGAGTGCTGGGGGCCCTTAGGTCCCTCTAGCCCACGGCATGGAGATCTTAGGACCTTCAGAGCGCCCCGTTCTACTGGTCAGTGCTTTTCTACCGTTCTACTGGTCAGTGCTTTTCTACTGTTCTACTGGTCAGTGCTTTTCTACCGTTTTACTGGTCAGTGCTTTTCTACTGTTCTACTGGTCAGTGCTTTTCTACTGCACAAGCTGTGTGCAGCGTAACACTTGTCTGAGTAATGGATGTGTCTTAAAGTAGCTCAATTTCACAAATTAAATGGGGTGTTTGGATACTTATGGACATGTAGTGGATGTCTGGACTCTCTCCTGCTTTCATGGCTGGACCCAGCCGTCCCAGTTCATCACTGTCCTCTGCTGGCATGCTAACAGCCTGGCACTTCACCAAACAGCCTTACAGAGACCTGGCTCTCCTCATCCCACAAACCTAAAAGAGCCCAGCCGGCTGTTTTTCCAGACCAGAACCTCACTTTGGGTCACCGCACCCCACTATATTTAGCCATGTGACATGCTCAGCACCTTTAACCCCTTAAACTGCAGACCTACTCTGAGTTGCCACGGTATTATAAACGCTCACTGGTCATTTTATAAGAAATACCTACCAGCGATCGGTGGAAAGAGGCTGCTTTGTTTTTACACCTCAAAATACAATCTACAGTACGCTCCTGACCCACCATCACATCTACAGTACACTCCTGACCCACCATCACATCTACAGTACACTCCTGACCCACCATCACATCTACAGTACACTCCTGACTGACCCACCATCACATCTACAGCACACTCCTGACTGACCCACCATCACATCTACAGTACACTCCTGACCCACCATCACATCTACAGTACACTCACCTCTACAGTGACTGACCCACCATCACATCTACAGTACACTCACCTCTACAGTGACTGACCCACCATCACATCTACAGTACACTCCTGACTGACCCACCATCACATCTACAGTACACTCCTGACTGACCCACCATCACATCTACAGTACACTCCTGACCACCATCACATCTACAGTACACTCCTGACCACCATCACATCTACAGTACACTCCTGACCACCATCACATCTACTACATGCTGCTACTTTGCTGCATCAGTGCTATCCAGGTACTATATAACAGTGCTTGACCATCTGAGAGTAATGAGGAGCACAGAGGAGCCTTTGTGTCCCCTCAGAGTCCGCTGAGCCGGGGGGCCCCGTTCATGTGCTTTGTACTCAATGCCGTCTGGGAGCCTCACAATTAGCCAGTGTAGAGAAACAGAGGATCATGAGCTGCCTGCACAAATCCAGGCCAAATCTGCCTATTTAACCCACAGTATCAACCACCCACCCAGAGTTAACTCTTACTGAGCTCATCTGAGAGCAGCTTAGCCCTGCACAGGGTTGCACCCATTATTATTATTATTATTATTATTATTAGTTAGAATGGCCCCTAAACAAATGGAAACAATGGACTTTTGGTTTAACAAATTCATATAAATTAAATTAATAATTAATTAAAAAAGAAAGCTGTGCATAAGATGTAGCACTTGACAATGAAGCACTTTAGCAACACCATAGCACTCACCTTGCAACATCTTAGCAACCACCTAAAATGCCATAGAAACCACCATATCACCCATGTTAGAACAGTTTAGCAACCACCTAAAAACCACCTTTGTTTCCACCCTAGCAACCACCTAGAATACTTAAACAGCTGGAAAAAATAGCTTTGCAACTACGCTGGAAATCATCTGGTGTACCACAGCAACCACCTGGAAATGCCGTAGCAACACCAAAGTACCCACTTAGCAACACCTTAACAAACTGTATCTGAAATACCATAGCATCAGTTACAGTGACCCTTAAAGGAGTGAAAGCCAGAGGTTAAACAAACAAATATGTTGGTTGCTATGGTATTTCAGGTGGTTGCTAAGGTATATGTGGACTGCTAAATAGGTGTTAGGATGTTGCTATGGTGTTTATGGATGGTTACTAGAGTGGATGCTATAGTATTTCAGGTGGTTCTTAAGCTATTGCAAAGTGGGTGCTATAGTGTTGAAAAAGTGTTTTTGGTAGTTGCTATGGTATGTCAGGTGGTTGTTAGGGTAGTTGCTAAGATTGTTTTCAAGGTGATTAGGTGTTCTAGGTTGTTAGGGCGGTTACAAAGGTACAAAGGTGTTCCACCCACACAGCTTGTCTACACAGTTTTGTCCCTGTAGAGAAGTACTGCCAATAGAATAGGACTCTCTACAGAAGCAGATCAACATCATGACCCTATTGGCTCCATGCTGCCTAATAATGCCAGACGAGGGCTAGAGGGGTATAAAGCCCCCCAGCATTGAGGAGCTGTGGAGCAGTGGAAGAACTGTGTTCTCTGGAATGATGGTGGAGGAGCTCCATCCAGTACTTTTGGGATGAGTTGGGTGGAGTTGGGGATGATGAGGTGAGGTGGGGTGGTGATCATCATCATCCAACATCCTGACCTCACTAACGCTCTTGTCGCTGAATGCAATCAAATCCTCACAGCAGTGCTCCTCCTCCAAAATCTAGTAGAAAGTCTCCCTCTCTGGACAGTAGAGACAGTTACTCCAACAAACTCCAAAAAGCAGGATCAGCTCTTTTAATATCTTTGATTAGCTAAGAGACAATGAAGATGAGCAGATGTCCCAATACTTTTGTCCTTTGTGTTAGTAGAGCGGTAGTGTAAAGGTGACCTCCCAGTGAGTTAAAGTATCGGGCTCTGCTGTGGGTGTGAGCCAGCGCTGTGTGCTGAGGGGGAATAGGGATTGCACATTAAGACGGTGCTGTAATTAAATGAAGCCTCAGCACAGACACAGCTCAGCTTTCTGTCTCCGGATCAGCCAGCGACTGCTCTCCGAAGGTGGAACTGTAAAACACGATTACGACCGAAATAGATCGGCCAATTAGAGCCCAAATGATCTGACGCACAGAGGGCGAGTGTGTGTGTGTGTGTGTGTTTAATCACAACTGAAAACATTACAGAGTAACTGATACACAGATCTGAGGAAGTCCCACGGGCCAGGAGGATTGAGTTACTGGAAAAGTTTAGCCACAAGCTAACAAGCTACATGTAGCAAACACACCATGGAAGCTCGCACCACCAATTAGCTTGGCGCTAACTGCCTGTCTAAACTGATATGTTGCATCTGAACATACCACAGCAACCACTCCAGCACTCTAGCAACCACCAGCAACAACTTAAGCAACACCATAGCACCCACTTTGCAACAGCTTAACAACCACCTAAAAAATGCCATAGCACCCATGTATGAAGACCTTAGCAACCATCTAAACATACATTGTAACCGCCCTAACAACCACCGGGCATACCATAGCATCCACTCTCTTTATCAGACACCTCTTTATCAGACATCTCATTATCAGACGTCTCCTTATCAGACGTCTCTTTATCAGACGTCTCCTTATCAGACGTCTCCTTATCAGACGCCTCATTATCAGATGTCTCCTTATCAGACGCCTCCTTATCAGACGTCTCTTTATCAGACACCTCCTTATCAGACGTCTCTTTATCAGACACCTCTTTATCAGACGTCTCATTATCAGACGTCTCTTTATCAGACGTCTCCTTATCAGACGCCTCCTTATCAGACACCTCATTATCAGACGTCTCCTTATCAGACGTCACTTTATCAGACGCCTCCTTATCAGACGTCTCTTTATCAGACGTCTCCTTATCAGACGTCTCTTTATCAGACGTCTCCTTATCAGACGTCTCCTTATCAGACGCCTCTTTATCAGATGTCTCCTTATCAGACGCCTCCTTATCAGACGTCTCTTTATCAGACGTCTCCTTATCAGACGTCTCTTTATCAGACGTCTCCTTATCAGACGTCTCCTTATCAGACGCCTCTTTATCAGATGTCTCATTATCAGACGCCTCCTTATCAGACGTCTCTTTATCAGACGTCTCCTTATCAGACGTCTCTTTATCAGACGTCTCCTTATCAGACGTCTCCTTATCAGACGCCTCTTTATCAGATGTCTCCTTATCAGACGCCTCCTTATCAGACGTCTCTTTATCAGACGTCTCCTTATCAGACGTCTCTTTATCAGACGTCTCTTTATCAGACACCTCTTTATCAGACGTCTCATTATCAGACGTCTCTTTATCAGACGTCTCATTATCAGACGTCTCTTTATCAGACGCCTCTTTATCAGACGTCTCTTTATCAGACGTCTCTTTATCAGATGTCTCCTTATCAGACGTCTCTTTATCAGACGTCTCTTTATCAGATGTCTCCTTATCAGACGTCTCTTTATCAGACATCTCTTTATCAAACGCCTCCTTTTCAGACGTCTCTTTATCAGACGTGTCACTGAAATATTATATTAGTTATTAACGTCCACTAAACCCAGACCGGACACGTCTGGCCCCTGTTTTTGGCCCTGGTCTTGCGAGCACCGTCTCCAAGAAGCTCCGTGAGACTCTGCCCTCAGTTTGAAAGGAAGGAAAAGGACATGGACACATTCCTGAGACAGCGAAGAGGTCTTCTGGAGGAGCTGCTGGAGCTGTCAGAGCAGCAGAGGTGGGAGTTAGCCTAGTTGGAGGGGAACAAGACTTTAGCTAACAGTGTTATACAAATCACAGAAACACAGGACATCACACAAACAGCACTGTTCAGCTTCCTCTGTGAGGGGACGTCTAACAGGGTGTCTTTTGCAGAAGTGAAGTGAAGTGTGTGTGTGTGTGTGTGTGTGTGTGTGTGTGTGTGTGTGTGTGTGTGTGTGTGTGCTGGTAGATGAATTAGCCCACATTTAGCTCTCTTCTCCAAACCCTCAGTTGGGTATTTCTGCAACTACAGGCACTTTCAGGTCCAGTGGATCTGTAGATACATAAAACACACTGACCAGCATTTAGACTATATTGACAAAAGTATTGGGACACTTGCTCTGTCTTTGTTTCCTCTAAAATCAAGAGTATTAAAATAGAGTTGATTGTGTCTTTTGTTGGAGTAACCGTCTCTACTGTCCAGAGAGGAAGACTTTCTACTAGATTTTGCTGTGAGGATTTGATTGCATTCAGCAAAAAGAGCGTTAGTGAAGTCAGGATGTTGGATGATGATCACCACCTCACCTCATCCTCCTCACTAACTCCCCAAATCATCCCAAAAGTACTGGATGGAGCTCCACCACCATCATTCCAGAGAACACAGCTCCTCAATGCTGGGGGCTTTTAGGTTTAGTTGTCATATTAAATATATTATATGTTAAGTAGAGTAGCTAAGTTAGGTAGTTAAGTAGTACCTAGAGTACTATGGTCACCTTATTGTCTTGTGTTTAGTAATGTCTAAGCTTAGAGGTATCCTTTGAATTATTGGTCTATTCTAACTAGCTAAAGTTTTTCTTGGGTAAATAGCAAAGCACTTTGTAAGTCGCTCTGCATAAGAGCGTCTGCTAAATGCCGTAAATGTAAATGTTAAGTATAATATATTAAGTATATTAATATATTGTAAATAAATAAATCTAATTTAGTTGAAAAGTGCTTTTCGCAGACCTCCAGTAATGTGGCACAACAGATAACACCACTACCTGCCAGTGAGCTACCACAGCCAGGGTTCGATTCCTGGTCTGGGTGACTATGCAGGGCCACACCAATATAAGAGTCCATGGGCAAGACTCCCAACACTACACTGGCCCTCCCATACAAGTTACCTAGTAAGTTGATCTGGATAAGAGCATCAGCTAAGTACCATCATAGTATTTTTATTGATCAATATGTATTGAATTATTGTTATTATACTAATAAATTAAATATCATAATTCCATATTCAGCAGGTCCTTAGCCAAACAGCTTCTAGCTAATGCACGTAGAAGTTACTATTTACATTTACGGCATTTAGCTGAGGCTCTTATCCAGAGCGACTTCCTCATATTACAGAGGAGGGCCAATGTAGTGTTAGGAGTCTGGCCCAAGGACTCTTATTGGTGTAGCACAGCATAGTCACCCAGCCCAGGAATCGAACCCCAGTCTCCCACATGGTGTGGTAGCTCACTGGTGGCAGGTAGTGGTGCTATCTGTTGTGCCACACCAACCACTTTCAGATTTATGCTAAAATCAAACGTAAAGCTAAGCTGATCAACCAGTGAACCAGTGAAAATGAGGCCTTTTCACCGGACCATTATTTGCAGGAACACCCAGTTATTCCAAAATCAGGCATATTTTAGAGGGCCTATTAGCCGTACAGCAATAATACTGTCCCAGACGTATTGTCATCATCATAAAACGCTAGTGTCTGATACTCATGATGCAGTATTAGACAGTCCAGACAGATCTATGAAACCTGAGGTTCTGGGAGCAGGCTGCTTTTACCATCACCTTTCCAGCTCCACACTCCTCACATCCAGCCTCTGCATTAAAGAGAGCTGGAGCCACGAGGCTAATGTAGCTAAGAAGTAATGGAAGCTTTATAGCTAACCAATTAGCATGGAGCTAACTGCATGTCTAAATCATCACCCAGGTGATCAGTGAGGTCTAATACACCTTTCTAAGACTTTGTGTTATCTGGAACATTCAGTTTTTTATCATTTCACTGTAGTTGTTTACATGGACAGAAGTATTGGGACACCTGCTCATTTTTTTCACAGTTTCAAGGATATCAATAAGAGATGATCCTGCATTTGTTGGAGTAACTGTCTCTACTGTCCAGGGATGAAGGTTTTCTACTAGATTTTGGAGGAGGAGCATTGCTCTGAGGATTTGATTGCATTTAATAACAAGAGCTTTAGTGAGGTCCAGGTGTTGGATGATGATGATGATTGCCACTCCACCTCATCATCCTCACCTCATGCCAAAAGTACTGGATGGAGCTCCACCACCATCCATAATTCCAGAGAACACCAGTTCATCCACTGCTCCACAGCTCTTCAGTGCTGGGGGGCTTTATACCCCTCTAGCCCTATCTTGCAAAAGTGGAGATTTTTGGCAACCATGTTTTCCCAGTGTAATCTAATGTATCTAACATCCCAAGTTGCTGTGATTTGATGGACTACACAGAGTTGTGTGATGCTAATGGTCAAAACAAGTCAAATAGCTAAAACCATTAGCCGCCATCCTTCTGTCCACTCTAAATGGCCTCCTACTCTATAAATTTAGGGCAGGTTGAAGCCCAGTTGGGCAATCACAGTGTCCGTCTCCCCGGCAGATCACAGTCTGACTCCCCATGGGGAACCCCGCTAGCCGCAGCTCCCTAATCCCTAATCCCACCTCCTCGCCGACTGAGTACATTAGTAAAATTATTACACTTAATCCAGAGCGGCTTTCCAAAGAAGCTTTGGAAAGAAACCGCAGACTCACTCAGCTGGAAGTAACTGACCTAAAAAAATGCTTCATCCAGGAGTGCTAATGTGGCTAGCAGTGACGAAAGGAAAGCTAACAGACGCAGGCTAGGATGACCTATGTTACATGATGCTAACTGGTGTGAAACTGAGCTTCACTGTAGAGAAACCGACCCACTCTGATCTCTGTACAGTGGAGGTGAATGGAAGCGGGCGTCGGTCGCCATGACTACAACAACACAGATACAGCCCATAATTTATCTCCTATCCAAACCCACCAGTGCAGCTACAACACGAGTTTTATATGGAATGATGATGATGATGATGATGATGGTAAAATAGTGAAGAATAAAGAATCTGAACTAATGCAGTTCTCTTTAGGGACTACTTTCTGTAGCTGCACTACACCCTACAGCATGTATCCCTCCACCATTTTAATGATCTGATTTTAAAAGCAGGTTCTAGAGCCCAACTCTTCTCAGAACTCTGGTAGAACCGTGTCTCAGACGTCTGCTTCCCTTCACCTCCACTGTAGAACTCCAGCTCTGACTGGGGCAGCTTATCTAGAACCGAGCGCTTCACAGCAAACTCATGTTATGAAGATATGTTTAGAAAGTGTTTGGACAGTTTGTAGAGTCTTTTAATTGCAACTGAACTTCTGGATATGACTCACTCTGGCTGTTTCCATCTCCACAGCTACCTCAGTGAACGTGACCGAGTTGGCCAGCACGGCTGCTACAAACGGGACCTCCCTGCCAGCAGAGGGTGACAAGGCAAAAGTGAAGGAAATGAAAGAATCGTTCAAAACGGTCGACGACGAGTTTCTCCACCTCCGCGCTGGACGTAAGCCCAGAGACGGAGGTGAGCTGGGCAGCGGCCTGCAGGGGGAGGACCTTTCGGTGGTCACTTCTGCACCTGAAGAGGCCAAGACAGACACTGTGGACATGGAAGGTCCGGAGATAAGCCAAGATTCAGCAGAAACTGACCACCTACTGACTCAAGACAACTTTATGTTAGAGGATGGCCTGAGGCCGCACGTGACCACCGAGTCACCTTGGCACGTTCCGAAAATAAACCTGGAGACCACCGTGGTTGACCTGGACCTCCAGGAATCCCCGACTACCCCGTCCCATCCCGCTGTCCCCCCGTCCCAGCCCGTGACGGTGGATTTCGACAGCGGTTCCCGCAGAGAGCTTGTCCCACCTTCCCCCTCAGCCCATGAGCTTCAAGGTCGTGACCCAACAGCCTGGGCCATGCCAGACAATTACGACTACCTCACGCCGTACGATGATACAGTTTCCACAACTTCGGACGACTACAGCACCACTGCCGACACGTACGAAGAGGAACTGACCACCACGCCTCCACCCAGAACCTTCCGCCCCCGCTTGCCTAGTCCCTTCATCCCTGCCAAGGAAGAAGTCCCTCGCGTAGGAATCTCCAGCAACAGCGCTGAGTGTCGGCTGGGATACGTTCCTGCCAACGGTACCTGCAGGTCGCAGTGTGACACGCTGCCAAGCTACTGCTTCAACGGAGGACAGTGCTACGTGCTGGACGGCATCGGAGCGTTCTGCAGGTAAGGTCGAGTGATCTGTTGGTTCAGACATGGATGGGAGGTCCATCAGAGTTTCAAATTGTGCGGAGTCCAGATAGAGTCCGACAGAGTGAGGGAAAGTCCAGCAACGAGTATGGTAGGGCCACAAGCCATCTTGTAGAGACATCACCAGCCCAGGGAAAAAATTGCACGGCTATACGAATATAGCCATTTTATTAACCACCCAAACCCACCAGTAAACCCGCCTTCTGAGTTTTATACGGAGTAATAATGGTAAAATGACCTTTTCTATGGGGACAGTTTAGGCTTGGAACATCCCAGATAACAAATGGACATGGGACTTATGAATGATATGGCACAGCCACCTCACATGGCTCACATATCTGGGCCACTTCTGGCAACGACATGGTCCTACCAACAGGCCCTGGCACTGTAGGCGAGCCTGAAGTGACTCTCATCCTAAAAATGATAAAAATGATAATGTCCATGTTGTAATACATTCAAAAATGTGCAAAAACATCAAATAAAAAAGACCAATTTTATAATAACACTATTCATAATAATGATAATAATAATAATACATTAAAAACAAGGTTGTTTCTGGCTGAGATGTGTGGCCCGGTCCGAGTTCCAGTAACCACATCTGGCCCCTCATTGCCATCATTCCATGTGGTCAGGAATTTAGGCTACATCAGATTTGCTATCTGGAACCCTACATGTAAACTTTGATGATGTCATAACAACAGTTCCAGCTAACATGTCCATGTGGGGCCTGTATGGGCATCCCAACTGGCAACCACAACGTTCTGTCTTTGGGTTCCACATTGGCCTCACATATGGATGTCTACCAGGCCCAGTGATGGGACCAAGAGGGGTTAACCATGGGGTTGTACGCTGCATATGGGATGGCCTAGATGGGACCCATGCGAGATTAAGGTGGGCTGTAATGATGAGACCAATTTGGGAAGCCCTGCTTGGTCCTAAGAACAACACATGTACTTTACAAACCCACTCAGAGCTCATGCCCTTCTGGAACCCACCTAGCCCATGAGCATGTTGACTGGGAGTGGAACCGTGGAAGCCCAGTGGAACCGAGAGAAGTTACGGGAGGAGGAACTTGTCAAAACAGACAGTGACGCTGGAGTTGCGTAGCTGCAGACCAATAGGAGTGCCCATGCTGACCCCTGTCCACCGTCTGGTCCGAAGAGTCCTGGTGAGGCCGGGTGCATGTGCACTGTTATGGCGGCTCTACAGGACACCTGGTTTTGGTGGCTTACCAACAGAATATTAAGCAGGTGGTCATAATGTTTTGGCTTGTCAGTGTACGAAGGTTTATGTCACTTTCCTTGGGTCTGAATTTGGAGAACTGCAGCTAAATGATGATTGCAGCTGTAGATGATTGTAGACGGTCTAGAAAAGACCCTGTTGGTCACCAGGAAGCACCAGGAGAAAGAGGTGGGGGAACCCCCGCTTCTACGGCCAGAACCGAGAGAGTTGCTTGCATAAACGCTTGCATGTGTTCATGTGTTCAGCAGAGCGAGGACAAGTCGTTTGAAGGAGAGAGAGAGAGAGAGAGAGATGTTTTTGTGCTGCATGTGGTCATGAGGAGGCCCGGCGGCGTCACGGTCAGAGTGGAGCGCCACATGTTTTGATGGATGCTTTATGGAGAAACTTTATTAGGAAACTTTTCCTCACTGCCAGATCAGTTCCAGCCCGAAGCTCGTGAGCCACTCCACTCGCTCGCTGGGCTGGAGATCGCGGGTCTGTTTTGTTTTTGCATAGTTCCAGCAGAACAGAGACCCATCTCGTCCTTCTCCAGCTAATAAAAGTTATAGGAAGAGCCAGGGGGAGGAGTTACAGTAACAACAACAACCATAACCATAACAATAACAATAACAGGTCGGTCTGGGGTTCAAGCGCTGACTCTTGTAAAGAGGTCAGGGTGAGGATAAGCCCCTACAACTGGGCTAAGAGTGGACGGCTATGAATTTCAGCGTGTCAGGGTGAGGATTAGGTGAATTTGGGGGAGGGATGGGACAGAATGTGTCCTCCAGCTGTAGCCTGGAGTTGGTGTTGCTGGTGTTAACGCTGCCAGACTGGATTAAGGCACTTGTTTCTGGAAAGGGGAGCGTATGTAACTCTGAAAGTGTTCGGTCTGATTCGGCTCGGACAACTTTTCTTTATTAAAGGCCTCAAATCAGTGAAAACTGACGTATCCTACTGAAAGAATTCACATTCATCCGTAAAGACATACATCCAACCATTCAGCCTACAGCAGTTTTACCCCACCCATTCAGCCTATAGCAGTTTAACCCCACTCATTCAGCATATAGCAGTTTAACCCCACCCATTTAGCCTACATCAGTTTAGCCCCATCCATTCAGCCTATAGCAGCTTGACCGCCACCTATTCAGCCTACAGCAGTTTAACCCCATCCGTTCAGCCTAGAGCAGTTTAGCCCCACCTATTTAGCCTAAAGCAGTTTAACCCCACCCATTCAGCCTACAGCAGTTTAACCCCACCCATTCAGCCTAGAGCAGTTTAGCCCCACCTATTTAGCCTAAAGCAGTTTAACCCCACCCATTCAGCCTACAGCAGTTTAACCCCACCCATTCAGCCTAGAGCAGTTTAGCCCCACCTATTTAGCCTAAAGCAGTTTAACCCCACCCATTCAGCCTACAGCAGTTTAACCCCACCCATTCAGCCTACAGCAGTTTAGCCCAGGAGTGGAACCCTTCTGGTCACTTCTTCAGTGCGTTTAGTTGAGGAAGCAGCTCCTCAGATGACCTTTAGGTGGGTCAGATACTACAGAGCAGATGAAACTCATGACGGCCCCCTGGGCTGGGATCACTTTTCCTCAGGGGCTCCTCAAGCTAAAAGGTTGTGAACCCTCACCTCCATCTTCCTCCCCACCCTGCGGCCTTTAACAACCCTCCTACAGAGATACAGCTGTCTCACCCCTCCCCACTCTAATGCGTGCAGTGATCCGGATGGTGACCCCGACCTCCTGAGGCTGATCTTCACTCTAAACAGCTTCTGCTGCTGATCTGCCCCGGTTGGTGGGGTGAGGTGGATTAGTAACTGACCCCAAATAATATTGTTATTATTACTGATATATATACTTTATACTACTACTATTAATAACAATAATAATATTACTAATAATTATAATTATAATCATTATCAATTAATCAGCCATAACATTAAAACCACCTGACTAATACTGTGCAGGTCCCTCTTATGCTGCCAAAGCAGCTCTGACCCGTCGAGGCCGGGACTCCATAAGACCTCTGAAGGTGTCCTGCTGTGGGATCTATCTGGCACCAAGACTGACATTAGCAGCAGATCCCTTAAGTGGAGATGTTCTGGAGATGATCTAAAGAGATGATCTGGAGATGTTCTGATCCAGTCGTCTAGAACCTCACAGTTCGGTTCTTCTCAAATGGTCTTAAATTTGAGTGGACCAGAAAATAAATATAGTTAAAAATACTATAAATAGTGAGTTTGCCCTCCTTCTGAGAAGGCTTTACACTAGATGTTGGAACATTGCTGTGGAGAATTTGATTGTATCAGTCTCAGTGAGGGAACATCAGTGAGGTCAGGTATTGATGTTAGATGATAGATAGCTCTACCACTCCAACTCATCCAAACATTTTTTGTGTGGAGCTCCTGAGATCTTCACTCCAGAGAACCCCACAGTCCAATGCTGGGGGGCTTTATACCCCTCTAGCCCACCCTCAGCATGGGCACGGTGACCTTAGGCTCATGTGCTGATCCTCCAGAGCGCCCTGTTCTATTGGCCAGTGTTTTTCTATGCGGATTACCCGGCTGTGTGTGTTTACTTCTCTGGAACCGGGCATGTAAACACAATCAGCGGGTCCTGATTGCTTCCATACTGAGCTGGTTAGGAATTGTTCGGGTTTGTTCTGTATGCAGATGCAGCGGTGGAGCTTTTGTGTGTGTGTGTGTGTGTATGAGGACTCGCGTGCAGCACTGGCTGGCCAAAGTGGGTCAGTCTGAGCTCAGGACAGCTGCGGTCAGGACAGGAGTTCATTGAAATGTGCCTGCTCTGAACATAGCACTCTTCACTGCTGCAATTCGATTAGAGTGTGAATGCAGAAAGCATCTGTTTATAGATAGCCCCCCTTCACGACCACTGATGTCCTGTTCCAGCCAAGGGTCTGTCGTTAAAGGGCCCACTGGGGTCATAATTCATTTATACACGGCAGTGTAACAAGCTCTCTTTATCGTTTAGGATTACACAGACTGTTTCTTTACAGGAATGGGTCTGTCTGGCTGATCTTGCTGATCTTGCTAATGACCTGTAGACTGAATGGGTGGACATACGGTATGTAAATGAGTTGGCCTTTGTGACATCACAAAATTAATGTACTCATTAATTAAGTCAAAATAGAATAGAAATAAATGTTACTGAAAAGAACACGATGCTAATCGGCCACTCCCAAATATCTAAAAGTATGTGGACACCCCTTCTAATGAATGCATTTAGCTACTTTAAGTTGCATCCATTGCTGCTGACACAGATGTGCAAATGCACACACACACACAGCTTGTCTAGTCCCTGTAGAGAAGTACTGCCAATAGATTAGGGCTCTCTGCAGGAGCAGATAAGCATCATGACCCTATTGGCACCATGCTGCCTAATTCTAGGCGTGGGCTAGAGGGGTATAAAGCCCCCCAGCATTGAGGAGCTGTGGAGCAGTGGAAGAACTGTGTTCTCTGGAATGATGATGGTGGAGCTTTATCCAGTACTTTTGGGAGGAGTTGGAGAGTTGGGGTTGATGAGGTGGGGTGGTGATCATCATCATCCAACATCCTGATCTCACTAACACTCTTGTTGCTGAATGCAATCAAATCCTCACAGCAGTGCTCCTCTAAAATTTAGCAGAAATCCTTCTTCCATGGGCAATAGAGACAGTTACTCCAACAAAAGCAGGATATATATATATATATATATATATATTTGTTTATAATTTTAGTGTGAAGGGGCGGGGCTGTAGGCCTAATAGGTGCCCATATGTAATGTGTCGACTTTTGTGACATCACAAAAGCGTTGAACTGAGAACATGTTGTTTTTACAGTGTGGCTCCATATATATATACGATAGCTAATTAATGCAAATAGTCATCATTAATTATGCTAATTAGTGACTACTAGCTTGCATTCATTGGTAGCAACCTTAACATGTATGGTTTAACTACTCCTTTTAGGCACGTATGTGTAAATGACCTCTGTTCTGATTGGCTGCCCTGTATGCACCTCATTCATAAAAGCAGTCCGGGCTGATATATATATATACATATTCAGTATATATAAATGTGGGACTGAATGGACTGTATGGTCGGTTCTGTTGAGATGCAGATCAGTGGAAAACAGAGCGTCTGTTTGAGGGAAATGTGGAGTTCAGTGAGAATGAAAAGTGGGAGTGAGTCAGACTCAGCTCTGCCTGCCAGCATAGAAACACAACAGGCAAGCCAAAGTGTGTGTGAGAGTGTGTGAGAGTGTGTGTGTGTGGGTAATTGTACTACAGCAACTCAACACCTCCTGCATAACAGTGCTTCTAAACCTCAGTCTGTTTCCACAGTCATTTCCCCAAACTCCAGGTACTGCTGATGTAAGTAAACAGTCCTGCCCACCTTACCTAATTCATTACGACAAACCCAAATAAATAAGAGTGTCTACCTGTAATTAACTCTATATAACATTAGAATAAACCCCAATAAACCTGAAGTCAGTGGTCAGTAAGAGTGTCTACCTGTAATTAACTCTATAGAACATTAGAATAAACCCTAATAAACATAAAGTCAGTGGTCAGTGAGAGCGTCTACCTGTAATTAACTCTATATAACATTAGAATAAACCCAAATAATCATAAAGTCAGTGGTCAGTAAGAGTGTCTACCTGTAATTAACTCTATATAACATTAGAATAAACCCCAATAAACCTAAAGTCAGTGGTCAGTGAGAATGTCTACCTGTAATTAACTCTATATAACATTAGAATAAACCCAAATAAACATAAAGTCAGTGGTCAGTAAGAGTGTCTACCTGTAATTAACTCTATATAACATTAGAATAAACCCAAATAAACCTAAAGTCAGTGGTCAGTGAGAGTGTCTACCTGTAATTAACTCTATATAACATTAGAATAAACCCCAATAAACCTAAAGTCAGTGGCCAGTGAGAGTGTCTACCTGTAATTAACTCTATATAACATTAGAATAAACCCAAATAAACATAACGTCAGTGGTCAGTAAGAGTGTCTACCTGTAATTAACTCTTTATAACATTAGAATAAACCTAAATAAACATAAAGTCAGTGGTCAGTGAGAGTGTCTACCTGTAATTAACTCTATATAACATTAGAATAAACCCAAATAAACATAAAGTCAGTGGTCAGTGAGAGTGTCTACCTGTAATTAACTCTATATAACATTAGAATAAACCCAAATAAACATAAAGTCAGTGATCAGTGAGAGTGTCTACCTGTAATTAACTCTATATAACATTAGAATAAACCCACATAAACATAAAGTCAGTGGTCAGTGAGAGTGTTTACCTGTAATTAACTCTATATAACATTAGAATAAACCCAAATAAACATAATGTCAGTGATCAGTGAGAGTGTCTACCTGTAATTAACTCTATATAACATTAGAATGAACCCAAATAAACATAAAGTCAGTGATCAGTGAGAGTGTCTACCTGTAATTAACTCTATATAACATTAGAATGAACCCAAATAAACATAAAGTCAGTGGTCAGTGAGAGTGTCTACCTGTAATTAACTCTATATAACATTAGAATAAACCCAAATAAACATAAAGTCAGTGATCACTGAGAGTGTCTACCTGTAATTAACTCTATATAACATTAGAATAAACCCAAATAAACATAAAGTCAGTGGTCAGTGAGAGTGTCTACCTGTAATTAACTCTATATAACATTAGAATAAACCCAAATAAACATAAAGTCAGTGATCAGTGAGAGTGTCTACCTGTAATTAACTCTATATAACATTAGAATGAACCCAAATAAACATAAAGTCAGTGGTCAGTGAGAGTGTCTACCTGTAATTAACTCTATATAACATTAGAATAAACCCAAATAAACATAACGTCAGTGGTCAGTAAGAGTGTCTACCTGTAATTAACTCTTTATAACATTAGAATAAACCTAAATAAACATAAAGTCAGTGGTCAGTGAGAGTGTCTACCTGTAATTAACTCTATATAACATTAGAATAAACCCAAATAAACATAAAGTCAGTGGTCAGTGAGAGTGTCTACCTGTAATTAACTCTATATAACATTAGAATAAACCCAAATAAACATAAAGTCAGTGATCAGTGAGAGTGTCTACCTGTAATTAACTCTATATAACATTAGAATAAACCCACATAAACATAAAGTCAGTGGTCAGTGAGAGTGTTTACCTGTAATTAACTCTATATAACATTAGAATAAACCCAAATAAACATAATGTCAGTGATCAGTGAGAGTGTCTACCTGTAATTAACTCTATATAACATTAGAATGAACCCAAATAAACATAAAGTCAGTGATCAGTGAGAGTGTCTACCTGTAATTAACTCTATATAACATTAGAATGAACCCAAATAAACATAAAGTCAGTGGTCAGTGAGAGTGTCTACCTGTAATTAACTCTATATAACATTAGAATAAACCCAAATAAACATAAAGTCAGTGATCACTGAGAGTGTCTACCTGTAATTAACTCTATATAACATTAGAATAAACCCAAATAAACATAAAGTCAGTGGTCAGTGAGAGTGTCTACCTGTAATTAACTCTATATAACATTAGAATAAACCCAAATAAACATAAAGTCAGTGATCAGTGAGAGTGTCTACCTGTAATTAACTCTATATAACATTAGAATGAACCCAAATAAACATAAAGTCAGTGGTCAGTGAGAGTGTCTACCTGTAATTAACTCTATATAACATTAGAATAAACCTAAAAGTCTGATTGGTGCTTTAACTGGACAGGCTTTAATAGATCAGTGGGTACTTGTGATTGTTTCTTTGACAGACGCAGTGGGGTCCGATTAATGATAACCTTTAATACCCCCAAGCCGCTCCATCTGGGGATCACCCTGCCCCAGCACAGGGGGTCACTGCAGGACCTGATGGAGCTAAACCTGTAAGCTGTATGAAGTTCATGCTGTTGTGTACTATTATTACACTAATATTACACTAAATACAGTCCTAACATGAGCACTTAAAAAGCCTAACAGTGAAATATAATTGCAGTAGAGCTGTGATTGGAGCAGTAGAGCCGTGATTGGAGCAGTAGAGCGGTGAATGGAGCAGTAGAGCCGTGATTGGAGCAGTAGAGCCGTGATTGGAGCAGTAGAGCCGTGATTGGAGCAGTAGAGCGGTGAATGGAGCAGTAGAGCCGTGATTGGAGCAGTAGAGCGGTGAATGGAGCAGTAGAGCCGTGATTGGAGCAGTAGAGCCGTGATTGGAGCAGTAGAGCGGTGATTGGAGCAGTAGAGCAGTGATTGGAGCAGTAGAGCCGTGATTGGAGCAGTAGAGCGGTGATTGGAGCAGTAGAGCCGTGATTGGAGCAGTAGAGCGGTGATTGGAGCAGTAGAGCCGTGATTGGAGCAGTAGAGCGGTGATTGGAGCAGTAGAGCAGTGATTGGAGCAGTAGAGCTGTGATTGGAGCAGTAGAGCGGTGATTGGAGCAGTAGAGCGGTGATTGGAGCAGTAGGGCTGTGATTGGAGCAGTAGAGCAGTGATTGGAGCAGTAGAGCAGTGAATGGAGCAGTAGAGCAGTGATTGGAGCAGTAGAGCGGTGAATGGAGCAGTAGAGCAGTGATTGGAGCAGTAGAGCGGTGATTGGAGCAGTAGAGCGGTGATTGGAGCAGTAGAGCTGTGATTGGAGCAGTAGAGCGGTGATTGGAGCAGTAGAGCGGTGATTGGAGCAGTAGGGCTGTGATTGGAGCAGTAGAGCAGTGATTGGAGCAGTAGAGCAGTGATTGGAGCAGTAGAGCGGTGATTGGAGCAGTAGGGCTGTGATTGGAGCAGTAGAGCAGTGATTGGAGCAGTAGAGCAGTGATTGGAGCAGTAGAGCAGTGATTGGAGCAGTAGAGCCGTGATTGGAGCAGTAGAGCAGTAATTGGAGCAGTAGAGCCGTGATTGGAGCAGTAGAGCAGTGATTGGAGCAGTAGAGCCGTGATTGGAGCAGTAGAGCTGTGATTGGAGCAGTAGAGCAGTGATTGGAGCAGTAGGGCTGTGATTGGAGCAGTAGAGCTGTGATTGGAGCAGTAGAGCGGTGATTGGAGCAGTAGAGCCGTGATTGGAGCAGTAGAGCAGTGATTGGAGCAGTAGAGCGGTGATTGGAGCAGTAGAGCTGTGATTGGAGCAGTAGAGCAGTGATTGGAGCAGTAGAGCCGTGATTGGAGCAGTAGAGCAGTGATTGGAGCAGTAGAGCCGTGATTGGAGCAGTAGAGCCGTGATTGGAGCAGTAGAGCGGTGATTGGAGCAGTAGGGCTGTGATTGGAGCAGTAGAGCAGTGATTGGAGCAGTAGAGCTGTGATTGGAGCAGTAGAGCGGTGATTGGAGCAGTAGAGCCGTGATTGGAGCAGTAGGGCTGTGATTGGAGCAGTAGAGCTGTGATTGGAGCAGTAGAGCCGTGATTGGAGCAGTAGAGCGGTGATTGGAGCAGTAGAGCCGTGATTGGAGCAGTAGAGCAGTGATTGGAGCAGTAGAGCCGTGATTGGAGCAGTAGAGCAGTGATTGGAGCAGTAGAGCCGTGATTGGAGCAGTATAGCGGTGATTGGAGCAGCAGGGCTGTGATTGGAGCAGCAGAGCGGTGATTGGAGCAGCAGAGCGGTGATTGGAGCAGTAGAGCAGTGATTGGAGCAGTAGAACGGTGATTGGAGCAGTAGAGCCGTGATTGGAGCAGCAGAGCGGTGATTGGGGCAGTAGGGCTGTGATTGGAGCAGCAGAGCGGTGATTGGAGCAGTAGAGCTGTGATTGGAGCAGTAGAGCGGTGATTGGAGCAGTAGGGCTGTGATTGGAGCAGTAGAGCTGTGATTGGAGCAGTAGGGCTGTGATTGGAGCAGTAGAGCTGTGATTGGAGCAGTAGAGCCGTGATTGGAGCAGTAGAGCTGTGATTGGAGCAGTAGAGCCGTGATTGGAGCAGCAAAGCGGTGATTAGTCTTTTAGCAGACAAGCAGACAGCAAGAGGAGGTCTGAAAGATGTCAACTACATCTGCTTCAGCTACTGCAGAGCCAAGGTACACACTTCCACACACTCTCACAGTCCAGAGGGACCGTCTGTCCAGCTGCTTACCCTTCCTGGCCCTCTGTTCGGCAAGGTTATTTGCCCAGACTCAGCTCAACCTGCCAGATTCTCTAGCTGCCCTTGACCCTCCCATCTTCCCCAGTCGTAAGAAGATGAAAGCTGAAGGCAGGTAGAGTTGGGTCATGGTAATGCACAGGTCATGGGTTTGGTGCTCATGGAGCTCCTGGGCTGGTTATGACTCTATCAGGAACCCTGACCTCCATAGCTCCGCATTCTGGGGGAATGGAGCTGTTCTCACTGAGCCTAAATGCTTGCTCTCTCTCTTTCGCTCACTCTCTTCGCTCACTCTTCTCTCTGTTTTGGCTCTCTCTCTAAAGTAAATGCCCTCTAGGGCCAACTCCTGCCAACACACACACACACACACACACACACACACACACACACACACACACACACACACACACACTCCCTTCACAGATGTCTGTTTTGAAAAGCAGTTAAACTCCCCCTCCTCATGTCTTTTAAAACCTTCATTCATTGTAGGCATTCAGATGTGTGAGTTAGTGTGTATGTGTGTGTGAGTGTGAGTGTGTGTGAGTGTGTGTGTGTGTGTGTGTGTGTGTGTACGATAATGAAAGAGTGTGTTTGTGTGAGAGGAAGAGATTCATGACAGGTTCTTTTTCTTTTCCAGATTGAGATGTCTCAAGACATTTAAAAGTGCACACACACACACACACACACACACATATACACACACACACAGTGAAAGGAAGCTGAGTGTGTTTGATAAGGGTGTAACAGTATACAGATCTACAGCGCTGTATCCTAATGTAGTGTAAAGTGTCGGTACATTGCGGATTGTGTCATGTCATATTGTAATGTCTGGTATTATAACCTATCATATCGTAACACATCACAGTGTATCACAAACAAACTGTATCATAACATTTCACAATTTTCCCAACATATTTAGTACGTATTGTGTTGTAGCACTGTATCGTAACGTCACAGTGTATCAGAACATTGTAACACATCACAATGTTTTGTAACATATCACACACATTTCGTTACGTACTGTATCATATCATATCACAATGTATCGGAACACTGTATAATTTCACAATGTATCAGAACATTGTATCATATCACAATGTATCGGAACACTGTATAATTTCACAATCTATCGGAACATTGTATAATATCACAATCTATCGGAACATTGTATCATTTCACAATCTATCGGAACATTGTATCATTTCACAATGTATCAGAACATTGTATCATTTCACAATGTATCAGAACATTGTATCATTTCACAATGTATCGGAACACTGTATCATTTCACAATGTATCGGAACATTGTATCATTTCACAATCTATCGGAACACTATCATTTCACAATGTATCGGAACACTGTATCATTTCACAATGTATCAGAACATTGTATCATATCACAATGTATCGGAACATTGTATCATATCACAATCTATCGGAACATTGTATAATTTCACAATCTATCGGAACATTGTATCATTTCACAATGTATCAGAACATTGTATCATTTTACAATGTATCGGAACACTGTATCATTTCACAATGTATCGGAACATTGTATCATTTCACAATGTATCGGAACACTGTATAATTTCACAATGTATCGGAACATTGTATCATATCACAATGTATCGGAACATTGTATCATATCACAATGTATCGGAACATTGTATCATTTCACAATCTATCGGAACACTATCATTTCACAATGTATCGGAACACTGTATCATTTCACAATGTATCAGAACATTGTATCATATCACAATGTATCGGAACACTGTATAATTTCACAATGTATCGGAACATTGTATCATATCACAATGTATCGGAACATTGTATCATTTCACAATGTATCGGAACACTGTATCATTTCACAATCTATCAGGACATTGTATCATTTTACAATGTATCGGAACATTGTATCATTTCACATTGTTTCGGAACATTGTATCATTTGCAGCATGGCGCAGTGTCGCATAACATTTTGTATTATAACACACAGTACTGTAACACTGTAACTGTAACTATCTTAACATACTGAACCGTGACAGATAGTAAGGGTTGGTATTGTATCGTTCGGTCTGGTGTCGTCTTGCTAAGAGGACCACGCACTTATTACAGAGTTATTACACACTAACTCTCAGCTCTCCTCCGTACGCCCTCTCTCTCTCTCTCTCTCTCTCTCTCTCGTCCGCTGTCTGAGTGTTACAGATGGAGTTAGAGAGTGTGTCTCATATGGAGGGAATGCTGGTCTTGACAGAGCCCAGATATAAACTCCAATATTTTAAAGCCTTTTTTGGTCGAGTTATCTTCACAGCATTGTCTCACGGCCGTTCACTGTTCAGGAGGAGAAAGGTCAGCAGGCTTCAGATGGAGAAGCTTGTTTTTGTGTGTTTGGTTGCTGAAATTCTTCTGTCCGGTGCGATGCAGAAATAATAACAGTAGTAATCATGGAAACACTATTTCAACAGAACACAAATTAGGGGATTTCATCTATGTTCTTTATCCAGTAAATCCTGAATTAGACATTTCTAAAATATTTATTCATGAAATGTAATTATGATCTATGTATCACATTTTGTAACATACTGTATCATAACAAATCACTGTGAATCATAACAGTGATTCATATCACAATGTAATAATAATGTAATTATAATGTAATTATTAGTGACCTTTACGTAACAGACCTTAGTTATAGACTAATAAGGGTCTTAATAAATAGAGCTTAACCCCTTGTACTCCATGCCTTGTATTACACCATACATATTACTAATCAGTAGCTTCATGCAAAGCAGTGAAAGCTGGCAGAGTTATACCAGTGGGGGGAAAGCCAGGACACTTTAGAGAGGTTTAAATGTTTAAGGTGTATTAAATGTGTAATAATGGCTTAATTGAGCAAATAACATCTGTATAAATCTCTAATTTGTGTTCCCTTAAATATAAAAAACGTAACAGGATGGTAACAAAGGGTTTATTGTGCATTTTAACTAATAATAATGTCATTATTAGTGAACATAAATATTGCAGAGCTCCAGTTATGTACTAATAAAGGTCATAATGAATAGATCTTAATGTGTAGTGAACATTACATTACTCAGAAATGTCTAATTCAGGATTCATCTGTCTTCATTAAAGAGCATTTTAATAAACCTCTAATATCTCTAATCTACAGAGGACTTCATTTAGCGATTCAAGCAGAAATTATCCAGCTTTCTGAAGGAAACACAGTCCGATTAGTCTAAAAAGGAAAGGCCAAAAAGGGGGAGCGGAGATCCGGAGGTGAAGCACATGCTACGACCCGGATGTGGGAATAAACGCTGAAAGTGGTGAATTTTAACTCGCCCTTGGCGGAGAACGAGCTCAGAGCTCATGAATAATGCAGGTGGCACCGGAGAGCATGTGTGGAATCAAAGCACAGTTCTGGCCGGTCAGGGAGGAACTAAACTGCCGCTTTTGAAGCGTCTGATGGGCGTCCCGAGGGTCCGAGGAGGCTGGGGGTGAAGCACAGTTTAGTGTGGCACTGGGCACCAGGGCCGACAGTCTTATTATAAAGATAACGATTACTCGTTTGATAAGCTCTAAAGAACCTAAAACCACTATGTGTCCAAAAGTATCCAGACGGGTCTCCCCAGCTGCTGACACAGCTCTGCACTGACCGATAACCCATGCAGAGCGTAGACTAAAGGGGTGTCAAGTAAAGACCTCCAGTATTGAGCTGTGGGGTTCTCTGGAGTGATGATGGACCTCTGAGATGAGTTGGAGTGTCAGAACTGATCATCCAACACCTCACTGATGCTATTGTGAGACTAAATGCAATCAAATCCTCCTCACAGCAATGTTCCAACATCTACTGTTTAGATTTCTCAGAAGAGTAAAGGCTCACAAACCTCCCTTTGATTTTTATGGTTTTGTAGCTCCTGCTCCATCGCCACGCCCAGGCTCAGCGTGATTAGACTAGAGTGATAAGGATGATGATGAGGGTGATGATGATGATGATGATGACGCTGGTTCCCTGTGAGGTTTGTCTTTCAGGTCCACCTGTCCTGACCAGTGCAGACAGGAGGACAGATGGCTAAAGTTATTTATGGCTTTGTTACCTTTTCTCATTCACCTGACATCCCAACACCTGGGCAAACAGCGCTAATCCAGCAGAACCAGCTGTTCTGTACTGCAGGGCTGAATGATGCTCTCTGAGGCACATGGCTGTGGCATCACTCAGGAGCATGGTTTGGTTTAACTGGTTTGTGTTTACTGGTTTGGTCTTACCAATTTGGTCTTACCAGTTTGGTTTTACTGGTTTGGTTTAACTGGTTTGTCTTTACTGGTTTGGTCTTACCAGTTTGGTTTTACTGGTTTGTCTTTACTGGTTTGGTCTTACTAGTTTGGTTTTATTAGTTTGGTTTTACTGGTTTGGTCTTACCAGTTTGGTTTTACTGGTTTGGTCTTACCAGTTTGACTTTACTGGTTTGTCTTTACTGGCTTCACTTTACTGGTTTGTATTTACTGGTTAGGCCTTACTAGTTTGGCTTTATTAGTTTGGTTTTACTGGTTTCACTTTACTGGTTTGTCTTTACTAGTTTGGCTTTACTGGTTTGGTCTTACTAGTTTGGTATTACTAGTTTGATTTTACTGGTAATGGCTTTAAATGGTGATCAATTTGATAACAGTCTGATAACTATCTGATATGTGTCTGATATCTGATATCTGTCTGATATCTGATGTGTCTGATATCTGATATGTGTCTGATATCTGATATGTGTCTGATATGTGTCTGATATCTGATATGTGTCTGATATGTGTCTGATGTCTGATATGTATCTGATATCTGTCTGATATGTGTCTGATATGTGTCTGATATCTGATATCTGTCTGATATGTGTCTGATATCTGATATGTGTCTGATATGTGTCTGATATCTGATATCTGTCTGATATGTGTCTGATATCTGATATGTGTCTGATATGTGTCTGATATCTGATGTGTCTGATATCTGATATCTGTCTGATGTGTCTGATATCTGATATGTGTCTGATATGTGTCTGATATCTGATATGTGTCTGATATCTGATATCTGTCTGATATGTGTCTGATATGTGTCTGATATCTGATATGTGTCTGATATGTGTCTAATATCTGATATCTGTCTGATATGTGACTGATATCTGATATGTGTCTGATATGTGTCTGATATCTGATATCTGTCTGATATGTGTCTGATATCTGATATGTGTCTGATATGTGTCTGATATCTGATATGTGTCTGATATCTGATATGTGTCTGATATGTGTCTGATATCTGGTGTTGTTCCTCCTGTCCTGCAGGTGTAATATCCAGGACTACGTGTGGCACAAAGGAGCGCGCTGTGAGTCGGTCATCACAGAGTTTCAGGTGATGTGCATCGCCATCGGAGCTTCGGCCCTGACTGTCCTGCTGCTCTTCATGATCATCGTCTGCTTCGCCAAGAAACTGCACGTGCTCAAGACTGAAAACAACAAACTGCGCAAACGCAGGTGAGTCTCCCGCCAGCAGGGGGAGCCAGATAGAAGGGGCTATTGCCCACCCTTGTAGTGATGTCATCTCACATCAGAAAATACCACAGCAACCACCTCTAATGTCATTACAGCCATCTAAACGATAACCTAGCAACCGCGTCACACAGTAGCACCTAACTAATTATGTCCCAGCAGCCAAATAAAATACCATAGCAACCACCTCTAATGTCATTACAGCCATCTAAACAATAACCTAGCAACCGCGTCACACAGTGGCACCTAACTGATTATGTATCAGCAGCCAAATAAAATACCATAGCAACCACCTCTAATGCATTAGCAGCCACATAAATGACCTAAAGCAACCATTTGACACACTATAGCAACCACCTGGACAGTGGTGCTCAGAGTTTGGAGCTCCAGGCTGTTGATGACAGGGTTATGGGTTCGATTCCCGGGCTCGGCAAGCTGCCACTGTTGGGCCCTTGAGCAAGGCCCTTCACCCTCTCTGCTCCCCGGATGCTGGGGTGCTGGAGTTGGCTGCCCACCGCTCTGGGGCTGTGTGTGCATACGATAGCTTTTTTACCTTAATACTGTCCTTGCAACCACCTAACTAATCATGTCCTAGCAACCAAATAAAAGACCACGCCACACCCCATATTACACACTGTGACTCATTCTAAACTTGTGACACAGGGCCACTGCAAGTGGTTGCTATAGAAACCTTTAGTATTATATGGCAGGCTGCTTTCTGAATGGATTCCAGTAGACATTCCACATGTGGAGAAACTCCCTGACAGTGGGAGTTTCCCCCCCACACACACACACACACACACAAACTGGATACTAAACTAAAGCTACTAAATAATACTAAACACTGATCACAGAGGGGTCAGTGCCCCCCGCTCCCTCTGCTACAGCCAGTATGTATTGCTTAATGTCATCAAAAGACCAGGTCTTCTACAACCAGTGTGTGTTGTTAGATTTAATCAGAAACAGTCAGGTCTTCTGCAGCCAGTATGTATTGTTAGATGTCATAAAAAGCAGCCAGTATGTATTTTTTCATGTCATCAACAACAGCCAGGTCTTCTACAGCCAGTATGTATTTTTCGATGTCATCAAAAACAGCCTGGTCTTCTGCAGCCAGTATGTATTTTTTTATGTCATCAACAATAGCCAGGTCTTCTGCAGCCAGTATGTATTGTTAGATGTCATCAAAAACAGCCATGTATTCTATAGCCAGTGTGTATTGTGTAATTTCATCAAAAACAGCCAGGTCTTCTGCAGCCAGTGTGTATTGTTAGATGTCATCAAAAACAGCCAGGTCTTCTGCAGCCAGTATGTATTGTTAGATGTCATCAAAAACAGCCATGTATTCTATAGCCAGTATGTATTGTGTAATTTCATCAAAAACAGCCAGGTCTTCTGCAGCCAGTGTGTATTGTTAGATGTCATCAAAAGCAGCCAGGCCTTCTGCAGCCAGTGTGTATTGTTAGATGTCATCAAAAGCAGCCAGGCCTTCTGCAGCCAGTATGTATTGTTAGATGTCATCAAAAGCAGCCAGGTATTCTATAGCCAGTATGTATTGTGTAATTTCATCAAAAACAGCCAGGTCTTCTGCTGCCAGTGTGTATTGTTAGATGTCATCAAAAGCAGCCAGGTCTTCTGCAGCCAGTGTGTATTGTTAGATGTCATCAAAAGCAGCCAGGCCTTCTGCAGCCAGTGTGTATTGTTAGATGTCATCAAAAGCAGCCATGTATTTTATAGCCAGTATGTATTGTGTAATTTCATCAAAAACAGCCAGGTCTTCTGCAGCCAGTGTGTATTGTGTAATTTCATCAAAAACAGCCAGGTCTTTTGCAGCCAGTATGTATTGTTAGATGTCATCAAAAACAGCCATGTATTCTATAGCCAGTATGTATTGTGTAATTTCATCAAAAACAGCCAGGTCTTCTGCAGCCAGTGTGTATTGTTAGATGTCATCAAAAGCAGCCAGGTCTTCTGCAGCCAGTGTGTATTGTTAGATGTCATCAAAAGCAGCCAGGCCTTCTGCAGCCAGTATGTATTGTTAGATGTCATCAAAAGCAGCCAGGTGTTCTATAGCCAGTATGTATTGTGTAATTTCATCAAAAACAGCCAGGTATTCTATAGCCAGTATGTATTGTGTAATTTCATCAAAAACAGCCAGGTCTTCTGCAGCCAGTGTGTATTGTTAGATGTCATTATAAGCAGTGAGGTCTTCTGCATCCAGTATGTATTGTTAGATGTCATCAAAAACAGCCAGGTCTTCTGCAGCCTGTATGTATTGTTTAATGCCACAGACAGCAGCCATGCTTTAAACATCCAGTGTGTATTTTTAAATGTCCTCCTGTAGGCTCTGTTAAATACCAGTGAACACAGTTAGACCTTCAGCTTCATCACCCCACAACCAGTGTGTATTATTTGCATCAAACATTGATTTTAGGATTTTAGGCTCATTTAGCTGACCCTAAACGAACAGAGGATTATTTTTAGCATGGGCCATTAAAACGCAGTGACATCAGCGAGGCGGACGCCGGGTCCTGATGAACTGACAGCGCTAATAGAGCGTGAGGAAGTGAAGAAGATGAGAAGATAGAGGTGAGGAAATTAAAAAAGCCAGTGAATGAAGATTAGAAAAGCTGGAGGCGGAAACAGAGATGACGATGATGGAGAGCAGGGGCGGGGGATGGGGTCCTGAGGGGACTGCAGCACCTCTGGATTTTATTAATATGTAAATAATAATCTGAACAGTGGCTTTGTCTCGACATGAGACCCCAAAACAAGTTCTATATGGTGCTGAGAACGGGTTCTTTGACTTGTGATAGTGGAACAAAAGGTTTCCACCAATCTGAAGAACCCTTGAAGAAGAAGAAGAAGAAGACCAAATTTAAGCATCTGAAGGGTTCTTTGAGTTGTTATGGTTCCTCTCTGCTTTCCCGGATTTCATCTGATCTGTAGCTCATGTGGATCCATGTGCTAGTCAGCTCTGCTGAGCTGCAGATCAGGCAAAACCCAGGGAAGCAGTAAGGATGGCAATGTTTACAGAAGTAGTTGGACGCAGCTATACTTACTAGGGCAGGCAGACGCCTGTGTCAACGCCTGTGCCAATGCCTGTGCCAACACCTGTGCCAAAGCCTGTGCCAATGCCTGTGCCAATGCCTGTGCCAATGCCTGTGCCAACGCCTGTGCCAACGCCTGTGCTGGCCAACATCACTTAAGAAAGATGAAGGGAGATAGAGCGCCATCTACCCACCCGGAGAGAGTACGGCCAGTTGTGCTCTCTCAGACTCCAGCTGTTGATGGTAAGGTGGAATGGCTCGGGACTCTAACTCACAACCCTCTCAGCCATACTAGTAGGGAATTACAGGTTCCCCTCTCTATGCTGTGTGAGGGGGTGCTTGGGTTGAGCTTGACGGACCCGAAATGACCTCAGGACTGACCTTTTTTTGCTCCTCGCTGCTCCAAGAGCTCAAACTTCCTGTGTGTGATGTCATTTAAAGCACCTGTACATTTACTTATACACAAAACCAGTTCATGTGACGGTGTGGTAAACAAGGCAAACTCAGTGTATGTTGTGTGTGTTGGGTATGTTGTGTGTGTGTATTGTGTATTTTGTGTGTGTGTTGGGTATGTTGTGGGTGGGTGTTGGGTATGTTGTGTGTGTGTGTTGGGTATGTTGTGTGTGGGTGTTGGGTATGTTGTGTGTGGGTGTATTGTGTATGTTGTGTGTGTGTGTTGGGTATGTTTTGTGTGGGTGTTGGGTATGTTGTGTGTGGGTGGGTGTTGGGTATGTTGTGTGTGTGTGTATTGTGTATGTTGTGTGTCGGTGTTGGGTATGTTGTGTGTGTGTATTGTGTATGTTGTGTGTTGGGTATGTTGTGTGTGTGTATTGTGTATGTTGTGTGTGTGTGTTGGGTATGTTTTGTGTGGGTGTTGGGTATGTTGTGTGTGGGTGGGTGTTGGGTATGTTGTGTGTGGGTGTTGGGTATGTTGTGTGTGGGTGGGTGTTGGGTATGCTGGGTGTGTGGTGTGTGTGTGTGTTGGGTATGTTGTGTGTGGGTTGGGTATGTTGTTTGGGTGTTGGGTATGTTGTGTGTGTGTTGTGTGTGTGTGTTAGATATGTTCAAGTCAAGTCAAGTCAAGTCAAATTTATTTGTATAGCGCTTTTTACAACTGTTGTCGTCACAAAGCAGCTTTACATAATTAGTACTTAATAAAGAACAGAGACAGAGAAGAAAGAAGAAATAACATGAAGCGTCAAAGCGTCAATGTTGTGTGTGTGTTGGGTATGTTGGGTATGTTGTGTGTGTGTGTGTGTGTGTGTGTGTGTGTGTGTGTTGGATATGGTGTGTGTGTGTGTGTTGGATATGGTGTGTGTGTGTGTTGGGTATGTTGGGTGTGTTGAGTGAACCAAGTGACTGTGAGCTGGAGGTGGATAGTGTGCTAATGTTTAGCATATGTCGCTAACACCAATGAAACAGATGATGTCACAGCAGATCCAGCTGAAAGTAGACCAGTGTGTGTGTGTGTGTGTGAGTGTGTGTGTATGTGTGTGTGTGCAGCAGGGTGACCTACTTACTGCTGAGAGAGCAGTGGAGGGGGATGTGGACAGGATTTAAACACACATACACACACACATACACACACACACTCCACACAGTTACGCTACACAACACAGGAGAGGAAGAGCAGAGCGAGTCAGACTGAGGATGAATACAAAACAGAGAGAGAGAGAGAGAGAGAGAGGAGGGGGGAGAAATAGTGAGAGGGGAGAGAGAGAGAGAGAGAGAGTGACAGCCACCACTAAATAACCACCTGGGAAACCATAGCACAGACCTAGCAACCACTCAGCAACACCATAAAAATCAACTGGGATACCATAGCAACTCATTAGAATTATCATAGCAACCACCTATCAACCACTATTCAACACTATAGCAACCACCAGGGATACCATACCAACTTCCTAGGATACCCTAGCAACCACTTAGCAACACCATAGCAACCACTATTAACCACTTTCCAACACCATAGCAAAGGCCTAGGATACCATAGCAACCACTTAGCAACGCCATAGCAACCACCTAGGATACCATAGCAACCACTTTGCAGCTAAAAAAACACAATTTCACCCTAGTGATCACATAGCAACAGACCCGCAACTGCCTGGAATTGGGAGAGGCTGAAGGACAGAGAGAGAGAGAGAGAAAGAGAGAGAGTCTGTAGAGGAAGCTGAGTGAAGGTGTCTCGCCCACTCCTCCATCTGCTGTGTGTAATTTCAGTCACTCATAACCTGACAGACGAGATGAAGAGTGGGCAGCAGCGAGAGAACACACACACACACACACACACACACACACACACTATAGCCTACCCAGCCCACATCACCATTAAATACTGTGCCTGAGCGTCGTGAAGAGGCGGAGATATGTAAATGTGTGACATCACAAGAACAGGTAGTTGTGAGTATGGGCCCTTTAAGCAGGTGTGTGAACTCGATGAGCAAACCTGTTACTGCACTAATGCTCTCTCTCTCTCTCTCTCTCTCTCTCTCTCTCCTGCAGCAGTAAGTATCGCCCGTCCTCGGAGCAGCACAATGATAATTTCTCTCTCTCCACCATCGCTGAGGGCTCCCACCCAAACGTAAGGAAACTGTGCGACACCCCCCCTGTCCTTCCTCATGCTCGTGCTTTGGCTTACTATGATAACATTATCTGTCAGGTAACGTGCTCTCGTCTCTCTCTCTCTCTCTCCATCCCTCCATCCTCCCTCACGCTCCCTCTCGCGCTCTCTCACTCTCTCTCTGCATGGGCCTGAGAGAGGAGAGGGTCTCTCCTGCGGGGGGGAGGGGGAGGGGGCTGGGGCTCTCTGTCCAGACAGGTCTGCTCTCACACATCGGTGCGCGCGGTTACCGGGGAAACAGCAGTTACCATAGCAACACGCTTCACAGAGGATAGAGAGAAAAAACTTTCTTTTGCTGTTACCATGGACACGCACACACATATGAACAGACATATAAATGAACACACACACACACACACACACACACATATGAATACACACATATATGTGTACACATACACATATATGAACGCACATGTATATGAACACACACACACAAATGTGGACACACACACATATGAACACACACAAATATGGACACACACATATGAACACACACACAAATATGAACACACGGACACACACACATATGAACGAACACACACATATATGAACACACACACATATATGAACACACATATATATATGAGCACACACACATACATGGACACATACATTAACATATGAACACACACACACCCACATGAACACACACAAACCCACATGAACGAACACACACACACAAATATGGACATACACACATATGAACACACACTCACACATGGACACACACACATATACGAACACACACATATCCACACACACACATATATGAACACACACACCTATGAACGAACACACATGGACACACACACATGGACACATACATTAACATATGAACACACAGACACACACATGAACACACAGACACATATGAACACACACATACATATAAACACACACACACACATATATGAACACACACACACATTGACTTACCCTAATACTTATACACACACATATGGATTTGCACACAAACACACGCATACAGACATACATGCACATTTAATAAAGCACACACACACACCTACACACACACACACACACACACTCCTCTGCTAGTGGTGGTCTATAATGAATTCAGTTTTCATGTGCTGCTGACCGCAGTCTAATGACTTCCTTTCATCTTCCTGCTGAATGTTCACGTGTGTGTGTGTGTGTGTGTGTGTCTTTATCCAGCTGTGTGAGAGGGACCCATCAGAAACCCACCATATTGATCCCACCACTGAGAATCAATGCAGAGGCTGAATTACACACACACACACACCCCACACACACATACAACCATTCACACACTCCCATGACGGCATGGGTTTAATACTGCCTAATGACTAAACCAGCGTGTGCGTTAGCGAGCTAAAGGCTACGTGGCTAACAGCAACAGAAATTTAGCATAGCTAACTGATTAGCACACTGAGGCTAGCCTAGCCGAGACTAATGGTGGTAGGCAGCCGTGTGATAGCTTTACTGCTACAGCAGCTACAGCATAGCAGTGCTCTCCTGTCTGGTGGGGTTAGCCGCTATGCTAGTATACAGTGCTTTAGGCCTACGCAAATCTTTCTCTGAACATCTTCCGGTTCCGTTAGACATCGTAAACCATAGCTTAGATCATCTCTTGGACTTCAGTGACCCTTATAATACCCCTGCTGAAAGAACCGATCCTTTGAGTTGCTTCTGGTCGCAGGTTTCAGAAGGTCTAAGCTGACCTTTGATGGTCAGGGTGGTTGAAAAGCTGGTCATCCAGGCGAAAACATACCCTATACTGGTAAGCTAGCTGGCTAATCAGCTCTTGACCAGCATAAAGTATGCTGCATTTGATTTTCGGTCATGCTGGTCAACCAGTTTGGTCATGCTGGTCATACTGGTTGTCTAGCTCGATCTGGCCAGGCTGGTCTATTAGCAGGGATAAACCAGGGTTTAGCCAAACAGCCTAGTTGTACGCCATCCTGGCTGGCCAAGTTCGATGTGTGCAGACTCACCATCAATGGGACACTAAACCCCCCCATGCCCCCTCACCCTACCCCACAGCACCCTGCTGACCCCCTCCCTCCCTTCCCTCTGCATTACTGCATGCTCAAATGCTCACATGCGCCTCATAGTGGCCATGCGAGCCGCTGCTGCTTGTCCGCTTTGCTGCATCTATATATATATTATATATATTTCTGTGTTTCGTTTCATTCGTTTATCCTGGTTCAGATGGATGGAGGGGTGGGGTGGGGGTTGGTTGGGGTGGGGGTTGGGGGGGTGTTCATGAAATTCAAATAAAGAAGAAAAAAGAATGAATAAATCTTGAAAATCAGGATAAACATCTGAGATGCAACGTCTCGCCACCACCAGTAGGTGGCGTGAGAAGGGTGGAGGGGCTAGAGGCCTGGCTAACGCACCTGCAGCATGGGTAGAAGTAGCGCTAACATGGGCGTAGTTCTCTTGTGTGGGATAACCATGGGTGTGTCTTGATAAGCAAACCCCTGCTGGCGTCGTTGGCGGCTAGCAGCTGCTAATGTGAAATAATGTAAATAATGCTACGGCTAATACGTCGATAATTCCCATGCATTGATTAGATTATGATTTTAAAAAAGGATGCTAAATTCTCACCTAACTAATGCCAAGCTAATGCTAAATAACAATGCTAACAATATAGCTTGTTATTCATAATGTAATATTTAGCAAAGTTACCTTAATTCATACTTACATTCTAACAGGTTCTCAGATTTTAGCCAGATGAGTAGCGAATTATCAAAGTTAGCTAGCTAAAGTATTCTTGAGGTAACTCAATTAAAGGACTGCTACATACGCTGTTAACTGTTAGCTGTTAGCAACTGCTATGTTAAACATTAAGTTCTGTCAAGAGTTCAAGGCTGCAGTGACTGTGTAGATATCGGTAAATAGCTAGGCTAGAACATAGCTTATTTATAGTGTATCATTTAGCAATTACACAGCTTTAGAATCAATTTATGTAGTAAAATATAAATATTATTTCTATAATACGCATAGAATACATTCCAAAACAGGTCCTCCAATGTCCCAGATGTCTTGCGAGTTATCTAAGTAAAGTAGCTAGCTAAAATGTCCCTGAAGAAACTCGGTTAAAAATTTGCTGCTACTAAGTATAACATTTAGCAATGCTACACTGACGGCCTTTGTGTTCATTTGCACTAAGTCTTGTGAGTTATCTAATTAAGTTCGCTAGTTAAAGTATTCTTAAAGTAACTGATGCTAGCATCGTCAGCTAATATGAAATGTTAAGTTCTGTCACGAATTCAAGGTAATTCCTGTGCATTAGCCGAGACTGAAGTTTGAGGTGTTTAAAGAGAACAAGCTTCTCAGCTAGCTTATGCATAGCTAACATTAGATATTTATGCTAACAGTAAAGCTGTGATTCATTACATAACAGTTACCAAAGTTAAACTTATTCATGACATCCTTCATTGGAAATTTTTTAATTAGCTAGCTAAAGTGTTCCTGAGGAAACAGTTAAAAGATTGCTGCTTGCATTGTTAGCATCAACTTCATAGGTAATTCCCCCACATTCATTAGCAAAGTGACTGAATGTGGTGTTTGATCAGAATATGCTAAATTCTCAGTTACATAATGCCTAGATAATGCTGGACATCAAGGCTAACAACGTAGGTAACAACGTAGCTAACAACGTAACAACGTAGCTTTTCATAATGTACCATTTAGCAAAGTTACACTCATAGATTTGAACAGGTTCTCAGATGTTAGCCAGACTTAAAGCGAATTATGAAGTTAGCTAGCTAAACTGTTCCTGAGGTAACTTTATTAAAGTACTGCTGCATATATCGTTAGCAGCTAGCAGGTGCTAACGTAAAATATCAGTCTGTCAAGAATTCAAGGCTGCAACGACTTTATGTATAATGGTAGCTAGATAGCTATGCTAGCTATACAGTTTAGCTTATCCATTCCAATACATTCTCAGATTTTAGCAACATCTAACGAGTTGTATCCAAATAAGTTACCTAGCTTAGCTAGTGTTCCTGAGGTAACTCGACTACATTCTTGCATCATTGGCAGCTAGCAGCTACTAATGTGAAATCATACAATTTAGAGAAGGCAGAGCATTAGCATTTTAGCACGAGCTGAGAAGTTCTTCTTCCGTTCAAACACAAACTTTAGTCTCTGTGCTAATTAATGCTAATTAATAGGTTAGCTAGCTAAAGCCTTTTGAGGTAACTGATGGCTGTGAATATTCAGTAGGTAGCTTAGCTTACAGTAAAGGTAGTTAAATAAGGGTTATGGTGGGTTTCTTCTCCAGTCACATTAGCTTGAGTAAACGTGCCCTTCAAAATAAAAGTCTTAATGGGAAATTCATATATTCAAATTAACAGTCTGCAAGTTTCTCTACAATTAGCAATTTCACACCAACTGAACCACTGAATGATGCTGTAACTTTGTAAAATCTGTGGAAACGCTTTAAAGTTAGCTTCAGGGTTAAAGGTTAGCTGCACCCCTAGCCATGCTATTGAGTTAGCTATCTAGAATGGGCTCTAAATAAGTCTCATCCTCCACAGAAACACAATTTTATGCATTTTAATACACAAATACTGTTTATTAACTCAAACTTTAACATATTAAGCTAAATTATGACAAAGTTTTATTTATAATATGTTATTGTTGTTATTATTATTATTGGTATTATTATATTATATTATATAATATTATTATATGTTACTACTATTAACTTTAGTAAATAAATAGAAATTATGTCTAAACTGCGGATTTTTAAATATATATAATACTATATTTAAACAATCTAATATATAATAATAACATAATTTATATATGAATATATATTTTTTAAATATATTATATATATTTAAGTTTCCTCTAGATGACTTATTTACACTTATACAAGGAGAGTGCTTTGAACAGGGGTGCACAAACTTTCTCACAGGGCTGTATCGGTCCATGTCCACGTAGTAACCCATCTCTCTGCTCGCTGAAGATTTGAGTGTGCACTGTCTTCTCTTCCTCTTCTTCTTTTCTCAGTAGCCGTATCAGAACCTTCGCCCAGCCCACCGAGACTAACACCACCTCCCCAGCAGTGACCTTTACTGACCCCTCTCAGTGACCGCTGCTCATCTGTCCACTCTTAGCTGCTCTTTCCTCCACCTTACCTTCCTGTCTACCTGGACGACCGGGGCTCGAGTTCGTGGGCGTGATTAGGACGCTTGGCACCGAGCCAATAGCTAAACTAACCTTCATTAGTGAGCCGTCATGAACAGCTGTAGAGCCGGTCACTCACACCGTCCGCTGTCAGACCTGAGCTAAAGCACGAGCTTACTGTCTCTCTCTCTCTCTCTCTGTCCTTATGTCTCTCAGTCTCTCTCTTTGTCCTTATGTCTCTCAGTCTCTCTCTCTGTCCTTATGTCTCTCAGTCTCTCTCTCTGTCCTTATGTCTTTCAGTCTCTCTCTCTGTCCTTACGTCTCTCAGTCTCTCTCTATGTCCTTACATCTCTCAGTCTCTCTCTCTGTCCTTATGTCTCTCAGTCTCTCTCTCTGTCCTTATGTCTCTCAGTCTCTCTCTCTCTGTCCTTACATCTCTCAGTCTCTCTCTATGTCCTTATCTCTCTCAGTCTCTCTCTCTGTCCTTATGTCTCTCAGTCTCTTTCTCTCTGTCCTTATGTCTCTCAGTCTCTCTCTCTGTCCTTATGTCTCTCAGTCTCTCTCTCTCTGTCCTTGTCTCTCAGTCTCTCTCTCTGTCCTTACGTCTCTCAGTCTCTCTCTCTGTCCTTATGTCTCTCAGTCTCTCTCTCTGTCCTTATGTCTCTCAGTCTCTCTCTCTGTCCTTACGTCTCTCAGTCTCTCTCTCTGTCCTTACATCTCTTAGTCTCTCTATGTCCTTATCTCTCTCAGTCTCTCTCTCTGTCTTTATGTCTCTCAGTATCTCTCTCTATCCTTATGTCTCTTAGTCTCTCTATGTCCTTATCTCGTTTAGTCTCTCTCTCTGTCCTTATGTCTCTTAGTCTCTCTCTCTGTCCTTATGTCTCTCAGTATCTCTCTCTATCCTTATGTCTCTTAGTCTCTCTATGTCCTTATCTCGTTTAGTCTCTCTCTCTCTGTCCTTATGTCTCTTAGTCTCTCTCTCTGTCCTTATGTCTCTTAGTCTCTCTCTCTGTCCTTATGTCTCTCAGTATCTCTCTCTATCCTTATGTCTCTAAATGCATATATGCAGTATATCTCAGTGGGGAACCCTCAGGGCATTCTAGGAACAACCAAATTTTCCATATTTTTAATTATTTTTGAAACAGGTGAAAAGACTGATTATTGTTCATTTATTTATGTATTTATTTTTTATAATATTCAAAATACTTATTTAGAATTATTTATAAATTATTTATTATTTAGAATTATTTAGAATTCAGTCTGAAACCATTTACATTTACATACAGCGAATATAACACTGGGGATTTTGGCCTTCTGTTTACTAAATACCAGCTAGAAATAGTCTTATAGGCTGTAATACTAATAATTTAATGTTCCCATTTTATAAACCTTTAATATTGAGTATTTAATCTAGAACCTCTAAAAAATGCCCATATGAACCAACATTATACCTTTACCTTTACCTTTACATTAGCTTAGCTCTAACATACTGTTACAACTGCCCAAGGGGCGCTAGCAGAAATTAGCGTTATGCCGTTAATAACTCAGAGTCACAGTCAGAGCTCACCACTGATATATACACCAATCTGCCATAACATTAAAACCACCTGCCTGATATTGAGTAGTTCCCCCTCGTGCCACCAAATCAGCTCTGACCCGTTGAGGCATGTCCTCCACAAGACCTCTGAAGGTGTCCTGCTGTGGGATCCTACCTGGCACCAACACTAACGTTAGCAGCAGATCCTCTGTAGACCTGTACGTTCTGAGGTGGACGGGGCCTCCCATGACCCTGTCTGTCACCGGTTCACTGGTTGTCCTTCCTTGGAGCACTGTTGGTAGGTACTGACCACTGCATACCGGAAAGACCTCACAAGACCTGCCTGATGTTCTGGAGAACCAGATCAGCAGTGTTATTCACATCACCTGGTGGTTTTAATGTTATGGCTGATCATTGTATTTTTATTTATTATTTATTTATCTTTCTTTTGCTGTCCTCCCTCTCCCTGTCTCTCTTTCTCCCTCTCTCTCTCTCTGTCTCTCTCTCTCTGTCTCTCTCTCCCTCTCTCTGTCTCTCTCCCTCTCTCTGTCTCTCTCTCCCTCTCCCTGTCTCTGTCTCTCTCTCTCCCTCTCTCTGTCTCTCTTTCTCCCTCTCTCTGTCTCTGTCTCTCTCTCTCTGTCTCTCTCTCTCTGAGGTGTGTGTATATAATGAGGTATAAAATATACTCTAACCCCCTTCAGAAAACCATGAGCAGATACACCTGGGAGTGTAAGACCAAAGAGGAGTCCGGCTGTGAGGTAAGAACCCCAGCCCCGCCTACAGCCCCGTCCACAGTCCCACCCCCCCTAGAGAGCAGCTGGCCTTTCATTGTGCCGTTACCCTGCCAATCATCAACACCACACCCTCTGTAGGCTGCACAGACCAGCCCAACACACTCCCATCTCCATCCCAGAGCAGCACTGATGAGTTTGAGAACTGATTACAGGAAGCTGTAGACTCAGAAGGTCAGATATCGAGGGGACGGCGGTTCTGTAGTTTAGGTGCGTCTCCGCCTTCACTTCGCTTTGGTTCTAGGAACAAGAACTCCTAATAATAACAATGCTCCTAAACTTGGATCAGGTATCGAATCATTAGGCTCACTGAACCCGATTCCCTTCAGCAGCCTGCTCCGTTTACTGTAATGGAGAACAGCCGGGAGGGAGGGTTAATGACGGTGTCCTGACACATCCTGTCCCCTCTGACGTCATCTTACCGAAGGACCATTTAGGACCCAATACATTAGCCAGCTGATGTAGCTATCAGGCTACTAGTTAGCTAGCAGAGCTGATCCCCCTTCGATTATATTAGCTATCATGCTATTAGTTAGCCAGTCAAGCTGATCCACCCCTCGACAGTATTAGCTATCATGCTACTAGTTAGCCAGTCGAGCTGATTCCCCTTTGATTGTATTATCTAGCATGCTACTAGTTAGCCAGCAGAGCTGATTCCCCTTTCGATTGTATTAGCTAGCATTCTACTCATTAGCCAGTCGAGCCGATCCCCCTTCGATTGTATTAGCTATCATGCTATTAGTTAGCCAGTCAAGCTGATCCACCCCCTCGACTGTATTAGTTATCATGCTACTTGCTATTAGTTAGCCAGTCGAGCTGATCCCCCTTCGAGTGTATTAGCTATTATGCTACTAGTTAGCCAGTTGAGCTGATCCATTCCCTCGACTGTATTAGCATCATGCTATTAGTTAGCCAGTCAAGCTGATCCACCCCTCGACTGTATTAACTATCATGCTACTTATTACTAGTTAGCCAATCGAGCTGATCCCCCTTTGATTGTATTAGCTAGCATGCTACTGGTTAGCCAGCCGAGTGGCTCATTCACAGTGTGTTTTATCTAGTGGTAGTTTGTTTTTTTATTGTTTTATTATTTTTGGATTCTAATTATCTACTGATCCTGCACAAGGTTAGCTCGGTAGTGGATAGCGAGTGCACGATAGCTAGCTTTACCTGTTGGGTTCAGCTTTATATGCCAGCGTAGCAACAACAATATTATCTTGTTGAACTTTTGCTAATATGCGATTCTTATTTAATAAATGAAGTTAAATAGTGACGTTTTATCCAGATAAAAATGTCTAAGTAATAATCAGTAAATATCTTCATACGTTTTAATCTGGTATATAAGTACGACAGCAGCGTGAAGATGCACAATAAATCACATACGCGATTTTAACCAATGGAACAGTCGAGGGGACAGGATGTATCACGACGCCGGCACTGCTAGAGCTGCTCTTCAGTTTAAGAAGAAACCGAGAGGGGAGGAGCTGCTCACTCCTCTTTGGTCTCTCAAACTTTGAATTTCAGAATTAAAGTCAAGTAAGGCAAGTAAGTCAAAACCCTTGTATCTCTATTGTATCACTTTATTAGAAGGCTCCTTACATATAGCGTCCACATGACTACAACGTAACGCTCACATGACAACAGAGTAACGCTCACATGACTACACATGGTTTGGTTTAGTTTGTGTACATTAGTCCTTCACAGTTAATATGAGGGTCATTCTTATGGGATTAGGTCTACACCCTTAAGCACACCCGCTAAGTTACCTACCAAACATATCACATAACACTAACGGGAGCCACCTCACCAGCACTTTAGCTAGCCGGCTAACTGCCTGACTAGCAAGTTGACTAGCTCCTGACTCGGTAAGGCAGCCATTACCCATCTGCAGGCCTGAACCTAGAGCTCATTAATATCAGCTGTATTTGCTATTATGCTAGGCTAGTTTGTGGAGATCATTCAGGTCGCCATGCTGCACTCATTCACCTTCAGGAGTTCTGCTGAGCAGCAGTTTCCTTCACCTGCTGAGCACACCAGCAGGGGGTGGGAGGAGGAAGTGGAGCTTTCTGGGTCATTCTAGACGTTCTCTGACCTTCAGACAGCGCAGGACGCTGGAATCGATCTTCTCCTCCGCCCGCGGCAGAGGCAGGCTTGGCGCTCATCACGGAGAGAAAACGGAGAGTGGCGTAAATGAAACTCTGCAGTGAATGGAGGGAGTCTCTCCAGACAGGAAATGGCTGTAAATCCTATTTAAAGCCGCCAGCCAAAAGCTACTGATCAATACTCTCCTGAGCCAGAGCGCCGGGTCTGTTTACGGCCCCGTCACTTAAATACATCTGGTCGGGAACGACATTCCTCTGAAGTGTAGGAAATTCCAATGTGTGTTTAAAATAAATAAATAAATAAATACAATTTACAAAATTTCAAAAGTAAAAGTGTACTAATATACACCAATAATCCAAAACATTAGGACCACCACTGCCTAATATGCTGATGGGAATCGCCACTCCACCAAAACATCTCCCTCTACCTCTGAAGACAGGTGAAGGTGGTATCTGTGGTATCTAGTACCAAGACGTTCTAGCAGATTCTTTAACTCCTGTGAGGTGGATCAATCGAAGATCTGACACAGATTTTCAGGGCTTACCAGACCAGACCACCTTCAGAGGTCCAGTTCTGACACTTATGTGTCCACTGTAGAAGCTTTTGATGGTGGACAGGAGTTAGCATGGGTCATGGGTGACCAGCCCTCATACACAGCAGGGGGCGCTGCACTGTGTGTTGCGACACAGTCCTCCTCAGTAGAACTTCTGACAAGATAGCCTTTGATGCCCTTACAAATCGATGAGCCTCCACCCACTCCACTGATTGGTTGTCTGCCGAATGCCGACCTCACTGTACCGCACCGTGCTGGTACGGAACCCGCTAGATCGGGTTCAATCGGGTTCAATCAGAACAGAGCTCATTTTAGCTTTGCTCCAGCTCATTACACTTTAGCCTTATTTACATATATCAGCCTTGAAAGCACAGTTTGTTTAAAGAGAGGTTGGAGAATCGCTGCTATTATTGAGGTCTGAGATGTGTCCATCATCCCTCACCACCCTGACCTTTTTTCGATGTTGACCCCCAACACACACATGACCCCAAAACCTGCCCCCCTGACCATCAAAGAGAATATATAAATATAAATACACATAAATAAACAAACGTTTTCCAGTTCCACGCTGGCGGAAGAAAGGATGCCTCGTACCCTGTCACCATGGAGACAGCGTATCCCCACGTCCTGCCTGAGGTCACTATATAGGCCGTCGCAGAAACGGGTAAATCTGCTCCTGTGAAGGAGACACACTCGTGCCTTAACTATATATATATATATATATATAACACACACACACACATATATAAAAAAAACACACACATAAAAAAAAAACACAAACATAAACACAAGCTTATTCCCCACCAATTAGAGCTAGAGCTTCAGGGCTAATGTAGCTAACAAGTAATGGAAGCTCATACCCCACCAAATAGCTCTGGAACTACAATGCTAATGTAGGCTAATGTACCCCACCAATTTAAGTTTGAGCTACAACGCTAATGTAGCTAACAAGTAATAGAACCTTATACCCCACCAATTAGAGCTAAAGCTACAATGCTAATGTAGGCTAATGTACCCCACCAATTAGAGCTAAAGCTACAATGCTAATGTAGGCTAATGTACCCCACCAATTAGAGCTAGAGCTACAATGCTAATGTAGGCTAATGTACCCCACCAATTTGAGTTAGAGCTACAACGCTAATGTAGCTAACAAGTAACAGAAGTTTGAAACCACCAGTTAGCTCTGGAGCTAGTAGGCTAATGTGGGTAACAACTAATGGTTTCATGTTTATAGATAATAGTAAGCAGCTCTATTTGCAGTTAGCGTGATGCTAATTTGTTTGTGCTTCTGTGTTAGCTTACTACATTAGCCTCGTAGCTAAAGAAGCAAACATTAAACATGCCTGGACTGAATCATCGTCAGGAAATGGTGTAAAACTGGATGTATGGTGTGGTTGGATTAGACTCTGAATGATGATGATGATGATGATGAAGATGAAGATGATGGTTATTCCACAGAGAGAGGTCACGGCTCTGTATTGCAGAGGCTAACAGCTAACAATGCTGGAGATGGGGCTGTATGAATGCAGGGGGCTTTGCATGGTGCATGACCGTTGGGGGGGCGGTGGGGGTTGCTTGCCCAAATTAGTACCCCCTCCTCATACAGCCCAAAACCAGTAAACCCACAGCATCCGCATACCAGCTCCCGTCCCGCGGTGTGACCCCAGCCCGCGGGTGGAGCGCTGTGGATGTGATCGCTAGGCTGCTCGTGATTTTCTAGGCCTGGTTGTTTGAGCACTTGCTGACCTGGACACAGGCGCTGTAGTTGGCTGGGAGCTCGTTAGCATGCTTCCTAATTATGAGTCGTGCATTTTTATCATACATGTGATATAACTGACCTTCCTGACGGACAGTGAGGCAAAGCTGCAGGTAAGAGCGCAGGACTGACCGAGGAGTGGAGGATTCAGTGGGCTTGGAGTGAACAGTAGACAGAGTGCTATGGCGTAGTTAGCTTTGGTTAACTGGAATGACTGTGTGTGTGTGTGTGTGTGTGTGTGCGTGTGTGAGGTGATGGTGTGTGGGGGGGGGGGTATAATAATGCATCATGATGCACCTAAAATTTTCAATAGTTTTAATTTCCATATTTAAACTGAATTGAATTGCATTAAATCATGAAATAAACAAAACTGAATCAAATCAAATTTGACACTTCAGCACTGAATTGTTTGTTTCTTAAACAATCCAAATGAATCATACTTGAGAAATGAATCATACTTGAGTTTTTATGATGAAATAATTAATTGTATAAAGAATCATATAGAATTACATCATTAAATTTGAGATTGTGTAAAGAATCAAAGAATCAAATAGAACTGATTTGTGTAATTTTATGATACATTTTATTGTTTTGGAATCATTTTTGAGGTTTCATGTGGCACAGAATCTAACTTAGAGAATCCAAAAGAATAAAGTTGTGAAATTTG